>NC_142026.1:5323247-5657533 GCF_982192425.1 Myodes glareolus | reverse complement strand
CTCGCTTCATCCATTTTCCTGCAAAATTCAAGCTGTCGTTATTTTCTGCTGTGTAGTACTCCATTGTGTAAATGTACCACATTTTCCTTATCCATTCTTTGATCAAGGGGCATTTAGGTTGTTTCCAGGTTCTGACTATGACAAACAAAGCTGCTATGAACATAGTTGAGCACATGTCCCTGTGGCATGATTGAGAATCCTTTGTATATATACACAAAAGTGATATTACTGGGTCTTGAGGAAGGTTGTTTCCTAATTTTCTTAGAAATTGCCACACTGATATCCAGAGGGGTTATACCAGCTTGCATTCCCACCAGCAATGCAGAAGTGTTTCTTTTCCCCCACAACCTCTCCAACATAAGTTGTCATCAGTGTTTTTGATCTTGGCCATTCTTATAGGTGTAAGATGGAATCTCAGTGTTGTTTTGATTTGCATTTCTCTGATGACTAAGGATGTTGAACATTTCCTTAAGTGTCTTTCAGTCATTTTATATTCTTCTGTTGAGAGTTCTCTGTTTAGGTCTGCACTCCATTTTTTTTTATTGGATTGTGTATTCTTTTGGTGTCCAATTTCTTGAGTTCTGTGCATATTTTGGAGTTCAGACCTCTGTCTGGTGTGGGGTTTTGAAGATATTTTCCCATTCTGTAGGCTGTTATTTTGTCTTGTTGACTGTGTCCTTTGCTTTACAGAAGATTTTCAGTTTCAGGAGGTCCCATTTATTAGTTGTTTCTCTCAGTGTCAGTGCTGCTGAAGTTATATTTAGGAAGTGGTTCCCTGTGCCAATGCGTTCAAGTATAATTCCCATTTTCTCTTCTAAAAGGTTTAGTGTGGCTGGCTTTATGTTGAGGTCTTTGATCATTTGGACTTGAGTTTTATGCATGGTGATAGATATGGGTCTATTTTTATCTTTCTACATTTTGATATCCAGTTATTCCAGCACCACTTGCTAAATATGCCTTCTTTTTTCCATTTGATATTTTTTGCTTCTTTGCCAAAAATCAGGTGTTCGAAGATGTGTGGATTGATATCTGGGTCTTCTATTCGGCTCCATTGGTCCTCCTGTCTTTTCTTATGCCAATACCAGGCTGTTTTCAGTACTGTAACTCTGTAGTAGAGTTTGAAGTCAGGGATTGTGATGCCTCCAGAAGTTCTTTTACTGTACAGGATTGTTTTGGCTATCCTGGGTCTTTTGCTTTTCCATGTGAAGTTGAGTACTGTTCTTTCAAGGTCTTTGAAGAATTTTGCTGGGATTTTGATGGGAATTGCATTGAATCTGTAGATTGTTTTCAGTAAGATTGCCATTTTTACTATGTTAACTCTGCCTACTCAAAAGCATGGGAGATCTTTCCACTTTCTGGTGTTTTCTTCAATTTCTTTCTTCAAAGATTTAAAGTTTTTGTCATACAAATCTTCCACTTGTTTGGTTAGAGTTACTCTAAGATAGTTTATGCTATTTGTGGCTGTTGTGAAGGGTGTTGATTCTCTGATTTCTTCCCCAGCCCTTTTATTGTCTGTGTACAGGAGGGCTACTGATTTTTTTTAGTTAATCTTGTATCCTGCTACATTGCTGAAAGTGTTTATGAGTTGTAGAAGTTCCATGGTAGAATTTTTGGGATCACTTATGTAAACTATCATATCTTCAGCAAACAGTGAGAGTTTGACTTCTTCTCTTCTAATTTGTATCCCCTTGATCTTTTTGTGTCTTATTGCTCTAGCTAGGACCTTGAGAACTATGTTGAATAGATATGGAGAGAGTGGACAACCTTGTCTTGTTTCTGATTTCAGTGGAATCGCTGGGAGTTTCTCTCCATTTAGTTCGATTTTGGCTTTGGCTTGCTGTTTATTGCCTTAATTATGTTTAGGTATATTCCTTGTATCCCTGCTCTCTCCAAGACCTTTATCATGAAGGGATGTTGTATTTTGTCAAAAGCTTTTTCGGCATCTAATGAGATGATCATGTGGTTTTTATTTTTCAGTTTGTTTATATGGTAGATTACATTGACAGATTTTTGTATGTTGAACCATCCCTGCATTTGTGGGATAAAGCCAACTTGATCATGGTGGATGATGGTTCAGATGTGTTCTTAGATTCGACTTGCTAGTATTTTATTTAGTATGTTTGCTTCAATGTTCATGAGTGAGTTTGGTCTGTAATTTTCTTTCTTAGTAATGTCTTTCTGTGGTTTGGGTATCAAGGTAATTATAGCCTCATAAAAAGAGTTTGACAATATTCCTTCTGTTTCTATTGTGTGGAATAATTTGAGGAGAATTAGTATTAGTTCTTCTTTGAAAGTCTTATAGAATTCTGAGCTGAAACCATCTGGTCCTGGACTTTTTTTGGTTGGGAGAGTTTTGATGACTGTTTTTATTTCTTCAGCAGTTATAGGTCTGTTTAGTTTGCTTATCTGGTCTTGATTTAATTTTGGTAAGTGATATTAATCCAGAAAGTTGTCCATTTCTTTTAAGTTTTCCAATTTTGTGGAGTACAGGTTTTTGAATTATGACCTGATGATTCTCTGTATTTCCTCCATGTCTGTTGTTATGTCCCTCTTTTCATTTCTGATTTTGTTAATTTGGATATTCTCTCTCTGCTTTTTGGTTAGTTTGGATAAAGGTTTCTATTTTCTTGATTTTCTCAAAGAACCAGCTCTTTGTCTCATTGATTATTTGGATTGTTTTCTTCATTTCTATTTTGTTGATTTCAGCTCTCAATTTGATTATTTCTTGCTGTCTAGTTCTCTTAGGTGAGTTTGCTTTTTTGTTTGAAAGTTTTCAAATTATATGTTAATTCACTAGTGTGAATTTTTTCCAGCTTCTTTATGTAGGCATTTAGTGCTATGAACTTGCCTCTTAACACTGTTTTCATTGTGTCCCATAAATTTGGGTATGTTTTGTGGTCATTTTCATTCTATTTTAGGAAGTCTTTAATTTCTCCCTTTATTTCTTCCTTGACCCATTGATGATTCAGGTGAGCATTGTGTAATTTCCATGTGTTTGTGCGTTTTCTGGAATTAGTATTGCTGTTGACTTTCAGTTTTATACCATGGTGATCTAAAAGGGTACATTGTGTTATTCCAATTTTTTTTGTACTTGTTGAAGTTTGTTTTGTTACTGAGTATGTGGTCAATTTTTGATAAGGTTCCATGAGGTGCTGAGAAGAAGGTATATTCTTTTTTATTTGGATGGAATATTCTAGTCTGTTAAGTCCATTTGAGTCACAACATCTGTTCTCTTATTTGTTCATTTTTTGTCTGCTTGACCTGTCCAGTGGTGAGAGGGGAGTGCTGAAGTCTCCCACTATTAGTGTGTGGGATTTAATGTATGATTTAAGCTTTAGAAGTGTTTCTTTGACATATGAGGGTGCCCTTGTATTTGGGGCATAGATGTTCAGTATTGAAATTTCCTCTTGATGGATTTTTCCTGTGACTAATATGAAATGACCTTTTTTGTCTCTTTTGACTGATTTTAGCTTGAAGTTTATTTTGTTAGATATTAGGATAGCTACACACGCTTTTTTCTTAGGTCCATTTGATTGTTATGTTTTTTCCTAACCCTTTACTCTGAGAAGATGTCTGCCTTTGAGGTTGAGATGTATTTCTTGCATGCAGAAGAAAGATGGATTCTGTTTTAGTATCAAATCTGTTAGCCTGTGCCTTTTTATAGGTGAGTTGAGTCCATTTACATTAAGGGATATTAATCACCAGTGATTGCTATCTCCTGTTAATTTAGTTTTCATTTTTGATGATATTAATTTGTGCCTTTTTTTCTTCTTTGGGATTTGCTATTATGAGATTATCAATTGTCTGTGATTTTGTTGGTGTAGCTATCTTCTTTGGGTTGTAGTTTTCCATCTAGTATTTTGTGTAGGGCTGGATTTCTGACTAGATATTGGTGAAATCTAGATGTGTCATGGAATATCTTGTTTTGTCCTTCTATGGTGGTCGACAGTTTTGCTGGGTATAGTAGTCTGGGCTGACATTTGTGAGCTCTTAATGTCGGCATAATGCTTGACCATGACCTTCTGGCTTTCATCGTCTCCAATGAGAAGTCAGATGTAATTCTGATAGGTCTACCTTTATATGTTACTTGGCCCTTTTCCTTTGCAGCTATTAATATTCTTTCTTTACTCTGTGTATTTTGTGTTTTGTTTATTATGTGGTGAGAGGACTTTTAGTTGGATCCAGTCTGTTTGGTGTTCTGTAAATTCTTATGTCTTTATAGACATATCTTTCTTTAGGTAGGGAAGTTTTCTTCTATGATTTTATTAAATAAATTTTCTGTGCCTTTGAGTTGAACTTCTCCTTCTTCTATGCCTATTATTCTAAGATTTGGCCTTTTAATGATGTCCCATATTTCCTGAATATTTTGAGTTAAGCTTTTGTTAGATTTAATGTTTTCTTTAACTGATGAGTCTATTTCCTGTATTGTATCTTCAGCGCTTGAGAGTCTCTCTTCCACCTCTTGTATCCTGTTGTTCGTGCTTGTGTTTGTGGTTTCTGATCTTTTTCTCATGATTTCTGTTTCTGTAATTCCCTCGGCTTATGTTTTCTTTATTGTTTCTATTTCAGTTTTCAAGTCCTGAATAGTTTCTTTCATATGTTTGATTTCTTTTTCTTGGTTTTCTTTAAGTGGTTTGCTGGTATCTTTCAATTTTTTGTTTGTCTTTCCATCAACTTCTTTAAGGAAATTTCTCATTTCATATTTAAGAATTTCAAACATTCTCTTGAAGCTATTTTTTAGGTCATTTTCTTCTGGTTCATCCAATTTTGTTTTTTCAGGTCTTACTGTTGTAGGGTCTTTAGGTTTTACTGGTGTTGTGTTGCTCTTTGTGGTGTAGCATGTGATCTTACCTTTTCTATTCATCTTTTCCTCTAATAGGTGTGATTGGGGCTGTCTGAGATTCTGTTGATTAATCTTCTAGGTGCCAGTGAATCCAAAGCTCAGATGGTTGTTCCTAGTGGTACAGTCAGTGTCACAGTTCTAGTTATTCCATTGGTTACTCCTGTTCCTGGAGATAGCTCAGTGTTCCTGCACCTTGTTCTGGCTCACTTGCAGTTTGCTGTCTTGGGCCGACTTGGCTTAGGTTGCTGGCTTTGCCCTGTTTCTGTAAATCCTGGTCTGGATCTCCTCCTGCAGAAGTACCTGGCTTGGGGTTGAACCTGTTCTGGTTGAGATCGCTGACTTTGGGTCAGGTTGCTGGCTCAATCCTGGTTCGCCAGTGTTCCAGGACTGGGTTGGCTTCCTAGACTTGATTTGCTCCTGGCTTCTGCTCTTCAAGCCTCCTCTTGAGGAGGCAAAAGCAAGGGACACAAGTCCTCCCACTTTATGGGCTCCTGTAAAGCTTGAGGATGGAGAACCAGACAGTAAGAAATCAAACCTTAGATGTCAGCTCCGACCTTCCTTTCTGCTTATTTTTACCTTTAAAAACCTATTTTTGGCTAATGTTTATTTATGGTGCACATTAATGATCCCTGCTTCATTTTGCCGCTGGATTTTTACTTTAATTACTTTTATCCTTTCACTCTCTGACTTAATTGTTGGCTCTAAGTTCAGGCTACATGACTGGTGAATTTGGCCAGACACTGCTATGAGCGTCAGACCTGGGGAAGTCTTTAAGTGGCTCCAGGGGTCTCTTGTTCTCAACTAGATCAACCATCCCTCATTTCTAAATGGAACCTTCCTTCTCCTTTTCAATTATGCCTTGAAAGTAGAAAACCTCAATTTTTTCCTTGGGCCTTCATACCCTTTCTGGTAGAATTAACAAAAATGAACCAGGAAAACAACCATAATTATCTGTGTGTTGGCTATTTTGGGGTGTGACTGGATATGGATGCTGGAGTCACTCAAGGAAGCCTAGAACTGGGCTGTTTGTCAAGAGCCTCTGGCTTTAGGGGACAACTGAGTAATGAAACATGGTTAGTTGGAATTGAGTCTCACTTTAAGGGCAAAACAGGTGCCAGATTTCAAATGGTTAATATAAAAAATAATTAAAATCCATGAATCACATTTTGAACTATTAAGTTAAATGAAAGACACAGATCAGCGGCAGAGTACTTGCCTTATACACTTGAAGCTTGTTTTAGTCAGGGCTTCTTTTGCTGTGAAGAGACACCGTGACCATGGCAACTCTTATAAAAAAAAACTTTTAATTGAGGTGGTAGCTTACAGTTTAGAGGTTCAGTCCATTGCCATCATGGTGACACATGGCAGCAAGCAGGTAGATATGATGCTGAAGAAGTAACTGAGTAACTGAGATGAGGGTTCTACATCTTGCAAGCAATAGGATGTGATCTGTCTATAACACTGAGTGAAGTTTGAACAGAAGAGAACTCAAAGCCCACCCCCATAGTGACCCACTTCCTCCTAAAAGGCCTTACCTACTTCAACAAGTCCACACCTTTTAATAGTGCTCCTCCCTTTGGGATTATGGAAGCAAATTCATTCAAACTACCACATCCTGCTTCCTGACCCTCATAAACTTGTAACAGTATCCTAATGTACTTAATTTAAGTTCAAAAGTTCCCATAGTCTTTAACAGTTCCAATTTATTTAAAAATCTAAAGTTTATAAAGTCTCTTCTGAGACTCATGGTAAGCTCTTAACTGTAATCCCTCTGTAATATCAAAATTAATAAACAGATTCATACTTCCAACATATAATGGCACATGATATAAATTACCATTCCAAAACATAGGAGAGGTAGTACAGTGAGGAAACACTGGACCAAAGCAAGTCTGAAAGCCAGATAGGCAAACTCCAAACTGCATCTCCAAGTATGATGTTAAAATGCTTTGCATATCTCCACCTCTATCCAGCTTTGTTGACTGCAACACACTCCTTTTTCCTGGACTAGTTCCACTCCCTGTTAGCAGCTCTCCCCAGCAGGTATCCCAGGGCTCTGGAATCTCCAGCATCTTGGGGTCTCCAGATTTTACCTTCAGAGCTTCGCACATGGACTCTCTAGGCCTCCATTCAAGGACACCCTTGACACACGCCTGACCTCAGCAGCTTTCCTTAGTCTCAGAGCTGAATTCCATAACCCCTTTCTTCTCTCCTTAACTTTAAAGCTGAAACCAAGTTCTGCTGCTTGGTGGGGCTGTCACATGGCCCCCGAGCCCAGTTATATCTTCACCAACTTTCTGTTCTTCATGGTTTCTTTCACTTCCTAAGCTTTTCTGCTCTGAAACTGGATCTGTAGACAAGGCTGGCCTCAAGCTCAGAGCAGCCAGTCTCTGCCTTCCAAGTGCTGCGATTAAAGGTGTACACCACCACACAAGTTGGACATTTAGCTGAGTGGGATCTTGCCCTGAGATCACCACTCCCTTTATTCCATTTCTTTATCTGTTTGTCTCCTTGAACACAGGACTTAGCTCTGTTCCACTTTCTGGTGCCCCTTTTCTCAATCTGTACATTTTGTATTTTTATTTGCTCAACTTGCTCCTTTTCATTATAAATCTTCATTAGAGTTACCACTAATAACCCCAGAACAGAGTCTGTCCTAGGCTCTTTTGAGATTTCCTCTGCCAATGGAATTAATCCAGAACTCTTCATTTTAGCCTCAGGCGGACTCTTCAGACAAGAGCAAAAAGCAGCCACATTCTTCACCAAAATATCACAAGACTGATTTCTAGGTAACATACTGAAATTCTTCTCTCCTGAAACCTCTTGAAGTACCCCACAGCTCAGCACAGCACACTCAGCACCACTGCCTTCCATGCTCCTGCTAGTGTGGCCTGTTAAGCAGTGTGTAAAGGTGCCAAGCTCACTTGCTAGCACTACAAGGGATTTAAAAAATTGTATTTCTTTCTGTAAGAACCCAAATTACATTTTAAGTTTTAATTACTATGCCTAAGATATCCATGAAACAAAAATGTCTCTTATCTGCAAGTCCCTTGTTCAAGGGCAGATAGTTCCTGAAATGCTGGAGGCTGTTGTTCATGGGAGATGTTTTTCACTTGGTCGCATGTTGGTGGGAGGTTTACAGGCAGGAATTATGTCAGGACGTACTCTTGCCGCTGATTGGATGTAGGCTGGAGGTCCATCAGGATGTGTGTGTACGCTTGATTAGACCTGATGGGAAATGCAATGAATTATGGGGTTTCCTTTATAAGCTGCTGCAAACTGTGATTCTGGGCCATTTCTTGGGAACTTGGGTATGGACCTGGCCAGAGCCCATTCACTTGGTCAGTATTTAATTAAAGCTTGCTTCACGCTGGAGGGTGATGACACACACCTTTAATCAGTGAGGAGGCAAAGGCAGGAAGACCTCTGAGTTCGAGGCCAGCCTGTGCTTTAGCAAGGCCTTCTCTCAACACACATGCACACACAATGCAAATTGGGATTATGAATGTGTGTGTTTGTGTGTGTGTCTGCGTGTCTCTGTGTGTGTGTTTGTGTGTGTGTGTCTGTGTGTCTGTGTGTGTGTGTCTGTGTGTGGGGGGTGTCAGAGGTCCTCACTGAATGTCTTTCTTTATCCCTTTTGTCTTAGTTAGGGTTTGTATTTCTGTGAAGAGACACCATGATTTCAGCAACTCTTATAAAGGAAAACATTTAATTGGAGCTTGTTTACAGTTCAGAGGTTTAGTTCCATGATCACCATGGTAGGAAATATGGTGGCATGCAGGCAGACATGGTGCCAGGGAATTAGTTGGGAGTTCTACATCCAGATCCATAGGCAGCACAAAGGGAGAGTAACAGTCACCACCAGTGACACACTTTCTCCAAAAAGGCCACACCCACTCCAGCAAGGCCACACTTCCTAATAGTGCTATTCCCTATAAGGCTATGGAGGGCATTTTTATTGAGACCACCACATGTCTCCACCATATATTTTGGTGGCAGAGTCTCAGACTGAACCTGGAGCTTCCTGGTTTGGCCAGACTGGCCAGAGAGCCTCGGAGACCCTGCTGCTGTCACTGTCTCCCCAGCGCTGGAATTACAGAAATGCATGGCCGGGCCTGGACTTTTCACGAGTGTTGGGGACTCAGCTCAGGTCCTCGCGGCGCGCTCACAGCAAACACTTTACTGCCCAGGCCATCTCCCTACCTCCCAGATGTGCATGTTAACCAGCTGCTGAGGGGAGCAATGCAGAAACCCGTGAGAGGTACCTTAGTGGGGGGTTCTGTCTGCTGACAGTGCTGCACTCCAGCATGGCCACTGCACTGTGGCGAGCTACACAGCAGGTGAAGTGTTTGTGAGCTGCAGCTGCTGCAGCTGTTTGCACTCTCCTTGGGTCAGGAGGCGGGGGCGGGGCGGGGAGTGGAAGAGGAGAGCATGCGGCGGCGTGGGAGACAGAGAAGTGTAGGGAAAGACAAAGTTCCTGTTTGTGCACTGCAGTTAATGGTTAACTGAATGTTGACGCAGGAGCTGTTCGGACTGTGGACTTTACTTCTGACCCCTTTTCTCAAAAATTTTTGTTCATGGCTTAATCACCTCTTGGAGAATTACAGACAATGGGAAAAGATTTAGATCTTGAATACCAAAGCCTCATGGACAAGAAGATTAGACCAGATAAAGATCTGTACTTTTCATTTGGTTCTCTCTCTCCCTCTCCTTCTCCCTCCCTCCCTCCCTCTCTCTCTCTCTCTCTCTCTCTCTCTCTCTCTCTCTTTCTCTCTCCCCACCCCCCCAGTTTTCAAGACAGGGTTTCTCTGTGTTGTCCTGCCTGTTCTGAAACTCACTGTGTAGACCAGGCTTGCCTTGACCTCAAAGATCTGTCTGTCTCTGCCTTCCAAGTGCTAGTATTAAAGGTGTGGCCTCCATTGACTGGCCTTTTAGACACTTTAAAAACCATTAGAAAGAGGGAAGGAGGGAGGGGGAGAATGAATACAGGAGAAGTGAGTGATATTGAGCCTTCCGGAGATGGCGCTGCTCAGACATTTGTACCCCTCCTCGTTTCTTTGGTCTATGAATGCTGGAAATAATGAGAAATTCCTAGCCTTGGATTCCTGGGTTGTTTGTCAGAAATCTGTTGTTGGGCTCTGCCTTGGCTGGTCATTACTTCTTGTTCACTCCTTAACAGTGCAAAGTAAGTTTGGGCAGGTACACAGTCTAGTGGCACCTGCATAGCACCTGCCAGGCATGCAGATAGATTCTCTACACAGCTGTTTGGAAAGAAGGTTTAAAAATGGTTAACAGACTTTTTCGTCCAGGAGAGTGAGATAATAAAACACCCAGAAATCTTAAGGAGAACGTGACATTCGTGGTGCTGTCCATGGTGGGCAGGCTCCGGGACCAGACTGTAGAACCTTGTATTTTTCTGTGTGTCTAGTGCTCCGTTCCTTCCCACTCTCTCCCTCCCAAGAACTGCTGAGAATAAAATATTGCTTTTCTGCCTCCCGTAGCTAATAGAAAAGAAGTGGAAACTATAGGCAGACTTGGCCGACTTCTGAGATTCCCTTTTCACAGTGCTAAAGATGAGTCAGGCTGTTTCCCCTTTTATTTCCTATGAGTCAAGCTCAGTGAACTAACGCTTGCTGGTCTGATCTATAGAGGTAGATTTATCCTGTAGCTTTTGTGACCCATTCCCACTCACCTTCCTGGGCTTCATTTCCTTTGAAATTGTAGGGGATGTCTAATTACTGTGAAGGTTTGATAAGGTATATTCACACACAGTGAAGGTGTCCTGCTGTGTCTGGAGCTTTAATGACTTTGTATTGCACATCTAAATCAGTAGTCTTTCTATTGATTATTGAAAAGAAAACATATTTGTAGTTAAAAAATTCTCTGAAGGTATGACTCTAAAATAGCTGGATGGGTCCTGGTGACAGTGGTAGTGCGCGCCTTTAACTCCAGCACTTGGGAGGCAGAAGCAGGTGGATCTCTGTGAGTTTGAGGTCAGCCTGGTCTACAGAGTAAGTTTCAGGCCACTCAGGGCTACACAGGGGAGACCTTATCTCGAACCCCCACTCTTCTCCCCTCAAATAGCTGACGACTTTGAAGGAAAGAAATGTTCTTGAATGGTTGCATCCAGTGTCTTTCTGTTTCTTTTCCTCTTGACACTCCATGATTTTCTCCTTCCTAACCACACCCTGCCCTTTCCTCAGTAGTGTGCACCCTGGCCACAGACCTCTGTGCGTACATGGACATACATGTACGTGCGATGTGGGATCCCCTCTGCGTGCTGTGAATATGTTTTACTACCATTGGTTAATAAAGAAGCTATTTTGGCTTATGGCAGGACAGAATGTAGGTAGGCAGGAAAACTAAACTGAATACAGGGAGAAAGAAGGTGGAATCAGGCAGATGCCATGTTGCTGCCAAAGGAGAAAGACATTAAAACCTTACCCATAAGCCACAGCCTCATGGCAATACACAGATTAATAGAAATGGGTTAATTTAAGATGTAAGAGTTAGTTAGGAATATGCCTGAACCATTAGCCAGTGTTGTAATTAATACAGCTTCTGTGTGATTATTTGGGCCTGGGTGGCTGGATCTCCGTTTACATACATACATGCACACACAACCGGCTTGCAGGCTTGTGTTTGCCATCTGACCTGCAGAATGACACACAAGGTGTGTTTCAAAGCTGAGGTTTTATCTAGAGAAGGGGGAAGCAGATAGGAATGGTGGAAACAGCCACTTCCTTTGGCATATGCAGATGGTCACCTGTGGCAGCCCTAGGGCAGGACTTGACTTCCGGGCTCTCTATATGCCTGGAGGATGTTTTAATTATTGATAAGAAAGAAAGTGTGGTGGCAGAAAGAACTGGGCATGAGTTTCATTTTGTTCTTACTCCCTTGCTCTTGCCCTCATTCTCTTTGGATTTTCAAGACAGGTCTCGCTCAGTAGCCCAGCCTGTGTGTACATTTCCATTACTAAGAATTCACCACGTGGCCTAGAGGAAGCAGTCTTGAACTCACAGGCGATTCTCTTGTGTCAGCCTCCTGAAAGCTGAGCTCTTACACCCAGTTGGATTCCTTTCTCATTTTGGCTTTATTTTGGGTATGTTAGTGTTCTTCTTTAGTTGGTACTAACTGTTCATTTTGCTGACGCGAAGCCACCATTGAGTGCTATGAACTAAGTAGAATTTAGTATCAGTAGTTGTGGGGGCTCTGAGTGTTATCATCCCTTTTTGTTATCTGGTTTCATTTGGTACCAAAGCATTTCAGATCTTGCCACCTGTTCCGGCCAGTTCTCAGATGTCACTGTGTCTGTATGCATTGGCTTTGCCAAACACTTAAAAATGCTCTTCTAGCGTGCCTTTCCCTTAGAGTGTTGACCCCTTCTCTCTGTTTGTTCTTTCTCAGCTCTCTTTGCTCTTCCCTCTAACGCTATCCACAACCTGCGTGATTCCTCTATTGTACCTGACTTTTCAGAAACTTGGCTTTGGAGTTGACAACCCAAGATTTGAACCAGGGACTTATCACAGTCTTATAAGTCTGTAAGCTAATCATTCTGTCTGCCTGTCTGTCTGCCTATCTGTATATCTATCTATCTATCTATCTATCTATCTATCTATCTATCTATCTATCTATCTATCCATCCATCATCTACCTTCTACTTACCTGAAATAGAATGTGTGTGTATATACATGTTTGTATATTTACATGTACAAATATTTATATTCCTGTGTATTTATTTATATTACTAATTTCTATAGAAAATTTCAAAACCTGGCTACTGTGAATTTCCCATAAAGCAACATTTGGGCTCAGCTGAATAGTTGCTGTCTTTTAGGTGATGTGGTTTTGTCCCCACCCCTGTAACAGGGAAGCTTTTGATGGAAGCTGTCCTTGGCAGGGATCCATAAGGTTCTTTTTAAAGACTTTTTTTTTTTTGGCAGGGGTGGGTTGGTGCTCATGATTAAGAGCACTGACTGCTCTTCCAGAAGACCAAGGTTCACTTCTCAGCACTTCATGGCAGCTCACAACTGTCTGTAACTACAATTCTAGAGGACCTGACACTCTTATACAGGCAAAACACCAATACACATAAAAATAAGTAAATATCAAATATAACAAAAAGCCAAAACTTTTTTAAGATTTATTTTATTATTTTTTAATGTGTACAAATATTTTGCCTGCATGTATGTATACTACATGTGCGACTGATGTTCATGGAGATCAGAAAAGGTGCTGGGTTACACATGGTTAGGAGCTAAGGTCTTCTCTAAGAGCAGTAAGTGCTCTTAACTGCTGAGCCAACTCTTCAGCCCTACATATGGTTCTTACCCTGCTTTAATCCTTCTCTGAAGAGAAGCCCTACCTTGCTGGTTAAGATGTTACTGTGTCTTTTCTGTCGATTCATGGAACTCAGACATGTAATGACTTGGGTAACATTGCACTTTAATTCTATGAATATGTCTGCCCCAAATATGTAAGAGCCCCACCCACATTATTCCTGCCCATTGCTTTTCTCTTCCTGTAAAACCTTTGCACCCATAAGTTCCCTACAGTGCAGCTTTGAGGCAGTAGGGCTTCTATCATTTCAAGATGGCCTTGAGTAAGCCTGATTCCTTTCTTCCAATTCTCGTGAACTGAAGAGCGAGCTGCCTTTGAGTAGCAGATATCCAGGATGCTTAGTTCTGGGAACACATTGACCTGGGCCATTAGTTTTTAATTGTTGGCTTCTCTGAGTTGTTCTGAGAGCCCTGGGAGCTTAGCTGTTCTCTGACGCCCTGCTCAGCTGCAGCCAACAATTCCTAAGGAAGGGCAAACGGGAGGGGAGATAGCAGACCTGGCCCTGAGGAGCACTGCCACGGGCCTTTCCTACCAGCCTGTCTTTCACGTCCTGATTCTCCTCTCCTGCTGTACCTTTGGCCAGGACTGTCCTATGTCAGGAGAGCAGACAGTGAGATCAAAATCAGAATATATATATAAAAAAAGCACCTTGGAAATTCCCCCCAGTCAGGCCAGCAAGGTAACAGAACATGTACAGAAAAAGTGTGTGGAACAAACAGGGCACAAAGGTCCCACTCTTCAGGGCACCAAGCACCTTTGAACTTCATTCTGTGCCAATTCTGGCCCACCTCCTTACTGGAAGTGCTGTCTCTTCTGTCTAATTTCTTGTTCTGGACACAAAAACCTGGGAATTCTGGCAGGTGCCCACCAGACTTTATACTGGGCACTGGACTACTACTTCTTAATTCTTTACCTAAGAAGTCTTTCTTCCTTCCATGCTGGGGATCGACAATGCACACCACTGCCTTGGGTCTTTCCCCAGATAATCCGCAGTACTGAGGCACCACACTCTGATGGTGCCTGTGCTTTTGTTGAACACTGACCTGTCTTTACATGCCTGCCTTCCCTGGTCTGCTTCCTTTCTTCAGATCACCACCTTTCTCTTGACTCTATCAAAGCTGAACTGAACTGCAACTCTTCAGGAAAATTCAATTTTCTGTTTCCATATTTTTTAAAAAAGATTTATTTATTTACTTAATGTGTATGAGTACTCTATTTTCATGTACACCTGTGCACCAGAAGAGGGAATCAGAACCAACTGTGGATGGTTATGAGTCACCATGTCGTTGCTGGAAATTGAACTCAGGACCACTGGAAGAGTAACTGGTGTTCTTAAATGCTGAGCCATCTCTCCAGCCCCCTGTTTTCATATTATTAAGTGAGAAATCAACTCATATAGAAGTATATTTGTTGAAGGGCACGGAACTGCACAATGGGAGGAGCATGCTAAATTCGACTTCCTAACTCACTGTTTTCACAATGCCTGGCACACCACGACTGAAGGAGGAGGAAATGAGGTGTCCAGAGCTGAGACTCTTTGTCACTCCTCCTCTGAACAAGCATGGTAAGTACCTACCAGAGTGGATTCTGTGCTGCCTGTGAAGGAGCATTCTCCAGATGTTCCCAGTTGTTCCTGCAGTTGATAAACATCGAGAACCACCTTTTTAGGGTGACTTCTGCCATGATCCTAGCCGCAGCAGGTTTACACATTCCAGGGTAGGGGTGTGAGGATTAGAAAAGTTGGGTAGGATGAACATAGATAAGAGAGAAACACAGAGACACAGGATAGTAGCAGAAGGGCTACTCAGAGAATACTGAATGCTGAATTTTTCTTCTGAGTTCTGAGTTTGCCCATGTTTAATTTTCCGTACACTTTAATACCCCAATACAAAAGGGGGAAAGATGGCAAAAGACTGCTTTAGCATGATACAAAGGACAGCTGGAACAGTTACTTGCCCCAAGACTTGAGACATCAAGTCATTATGTCTTGAGAAAAGCATTCTGTTGTTTAAGCAGTGGACCCACCCTGGACCAAGTCTCCTGAAGGCAGTCACTTCCTAGGTCAAACCTCCTATTTCAAAAGAAGGAGCAGAAGTATGCTCGAATTCTCTGACCTTTTGTATGGGCCACCTTAATGTCCAAAACACCAAGTCACCATACCCTAGGTCAGGGTACGTAGCCAGTTGTTGGCTGCATGATTCTGATCTTGTATCTTTCTATGAGTGGCCTGTTCCACAAAGAGAGATGGAAGGAGCTGGAAGACTTCTAGTGATGAGTCGCTAGGTCCCTGTGTAAAGGTCTGTCCTGTCTCTTTAAGAGACAAGCCACACCCACTCCCTCCCCTGTCCACTGAGGCAGGCTGATCTTCAGCTTCCAGCCTGAGCTCCTCCTCTTTTCCATCTCCCTCTCCCTCTCCCTCTCTACTCTTCTCCCCTCCCTTCCATAACCACTAAATAAATATACAACCTCACTCTGCATGGCCTGCCTACCTGTCTGTCTTTCCCCTGCCACTGCCACATGGCTTGCTGCAGGGGATCAGCCACCTTTGGAGACCTGCTGCAAGTCTCTGCCTGGGAATGGCTGCTCTTGGGACCTGCTTTCCCCTACCTGCCGCCACATGGCTGCTGCCTGCCACCATTTGGGGACCTGCAGCATTTCTGCTGCCTGCCGCCGTTGGGGATCCTGCAGCATTTTTAATTAATCCGTTACACACTGTGCCTCTGCTGGGCAGATGGATTCAGGAATCAGCACCTATAGACTTTTAGCAATGAGTCGCTAGGACACTGTGCCTCTGCGGGGCAGTTGAATTCAGGATGCATCTTTCATTTTTCAGAGACTGTTTCACATTCATCCTACTTCAACTTTTTATTCAAATGCTGTTCAGACGGAAGAGGTTTTCACCCTGGCGAATGGCAGGCTACAAGACTTTCTTCCTGACGCTCTGTATTCCTGCCTTATAGTTGAGTGGCAGATAAATGAGAAAGAGGAACTGGAAGAGGACTTGAAGAGTCCAGCAGAGAAAGAGATCGCTCCTGACTGGTGCGGTTCAAAGCCGTGCATGAAAGTGAGCTTCTTATTTCGTGTGAATCATGTGGCGGGCTGGCCTTGCACAAGGAGGTCATTTATCATGTCTTCAGTTTTAGGAAACTGACCCATTAGCCTACGACCTGTTAGGGGTTAGATTGGACCCCAATTCCACAAAATTGATATGTTGAATTCTCAGTACTCAGAATGAGATCTTTTAAGAGATAAAGTCATGGGTATAATTGATTGGGGTGAGGTTGCATTGAAGTAGAGTGGACGTCTTCGTCAAATGCGGTTGGTGTCCTAAAAAAGGGCAGTTTGAACATAGGACAGGGATGCCTACAGGGAAATATTAAAGAGAAAAATTGAGTGACTCAGGGAGGAGAGGAGGGAGGATAATTGCAAGTTTGAGGCCATCCTGGGCTACATAGCAAGTTCTAGGCCAGCCAGGGATACTTAATGCTGTCTCAAAAACAGACAAACAGAACTAGGGATGAGACTTGCTTGTAATCGAGCAGTGGACTTCGTTAAGGGAGAAAAGGCTTAGGAACTAATTTCAGAGTCTTCTGGGATGGGTGAGAAATTGGGTTCAACTCAGATTGCAGCATGGGTAAGGTTTTTGTTTTGTGTTTTGAGGAGAAAGCCTTGCAGAAGGGACCTGTGGTGTAAGACAGCACTGGGTCACTTGTTCTTTTGTTTGTTGTCCCCTCTTTCTAACAAAACACCTGCTAAGTCAATTTGGCAAAACCTTCCTATGTTTCATATCTGGCCATCCTAGCTATTGATTGGGTCACTTTTTGTCTTCAACTGTCTCTTCACTCAGCTATCTTAGCAAGAAACACATTTTTCCTGATACCCAGAATCCTCTTATCCAGATATTTCTGTAGTGGTTTTCATCCTTCACCTTCCGCCCTGTTCCTCAACTTCAGTCCCCTCTTGGTGCAATCTGAGCTGGACCTGCTCTCTCTCTCACCCTTTAGACCCCTGAAGTTTGGGCTGTTGTATGACTTAAATGAAATAAATCACCAAGTGAAACATGAGCATTAGCTGATAACCTCGTGTTTCTCAAGGAAATTTCTCGAAATATCTTTCCCATCAGCCTACTGACCTCTGAGCCCTTCCTATTGTGTACTTACACCTCATGGAACCCTTCTGCCCAGATGACCTTGGATAACAGGTGAATGGTTTATCTAAAGTTAGAGTTCTTAAAATCTGGCTATGTGGACTGGTGGTCTCTGCCATCACTGCCACCTGGGGACTTGTGAAGAAGACAGACACCGAGTCTGGATCTACCAAGACTCTGTGCCTGAGGTGTTGTAGGTGGGCCTAGTTACCTGTGAGAGTGACCCGTGAGATTGACCTGTGCTCAGTGTGAACCACAGACATAAGGTGGTCATAGTCATCTTCCTTCTCCTCAGGGTGGTATCCCCAAATGCTTCCTTTCCTGAGAAGGAGTCTCAATTTCCAGATCTGACTGGTTCAGCACTTACTATATGTCTTAGGGTTTCTATTGCTGTGACCACAGCAACTTGCAATTCAGAGGTTCAGTCCATTATCATTATGGCTGGGACCATGGTGTTGTGCAGGCAGACATGTTGCTGGCTATGTCTTGATCAGAAGGCAACAGGAAGCGACCTAAGACTCTGGATGATATCATGAGCATATATAAGACCGCAAGGCACACTTCCTTCCTCCAACAAGACCGTACCTACTCCAACAAAGTTACACATCCTAATAGTACTACTTCCTTTGGGGGCCATTTTCTTTCAAACCACCACACTGCCAGGCTGGCCTCAGACTCTGGGCAATCCTCTTTATCTCAGCCCCCTTAATGCTGGGATTGTAGATGTATGTCACTATACTTGACTCTTAGACTTAAAAAGGACTAACAGCTTTTGAGGGAATTATAATCCATACACCATAATGTTCATCTTTTCACCATATACAGTTTGGTGTGTGTGTGTGTGTGTGTGTGTGTGTGTGTGTGTGTGTAACTCTTTATAGTTCTGAGAAAGGTTTTTACTATGTAGCCTAGGTTGACATCAGACTCATGGCCCTCTTCCTTTTCCTTCCTGAGTGCTAGAATTTAATGGGTTAAAAAATCACATTCATAGAGTTTTCAAGGACTACGACCATCAATTTTAGAACATATCACCATCCCCAAAAGAAACCTTCCCTGTTGGTACTCAGGCTTTTCCCGGCTCTTCGAGACGCTATGCAGGGCTGTATCTCCTAGCAGTCAAGCTTCCTGTCATCTCCTCTGCTCGCTCCACCTCCACCAGCTAGGGGAATTAGCATAAGAGAGCTTTGTCCTCTATTGACATGGTAATTCCACCTGCAAGCAAAGGTCCTCGCAGCGGCTAGGCATCCCCTGCTCGGCACCTCCTGTCACTGGCGCTGGGCGCCTGACACCCCGATTTCACTCCAGGGTGGGAGGGGGTTCTTGTCCTTTGACCCCTAAGTATTTAAACCTGAAATTTCGCTGAATAAAGTTGACATTTACCCTTTGGGCAAATGATCCTGGTCTCTGTGTGTGTGTGTGTGTGTGTGTGTGTGTTTAACTCCTAGGATATTGATCCAGACTCGCGGTTCGATACGGGAAGCGTGCACCCGTATCGAAGAGTAGGATTTCGCAGATTTGGGCTCCACACTTCCCCCCTTCTCCACTGTTCTTCTGAAGAGGTAGGACTTTGCCTGTCTCCATCTCCTTCTCTCTCCCCACCACTCTCTCTCCCGCCTTCTCTCTCTCTCCCTCTGTCTCTCTGCCTCTCTCTCATTTTCTCTTCCCTCACTTTTAATAAATCTCCATACTCAAGCTCTCTCTACATGGTGTATTCTGCCACCTGCAGCAGTTTGGGCCTAATCCAATATGGGATGACATAAAGGTCCCTCTTGCGCGGTATCTTAGCAGCAGGGGGAGTTGAATATGCTCAACATTCATTATGTATATGTATGAAACTATTGCAATGAAGCTCATTGTCATGTATAATTAATTTATGCTAATAAAAACATTTAGGCAAAATCGGGGCATGGTGGTGTGTGTGTGTGTGGTCATTTCAATGTTGAGGAGGCAGAAACAGAAGGGTCTCCAGGACCCTATGACCAGCCACCCTAGCCTAGTCAGTGAGCTTCAGGTCAATGAGAGACCCTGCTTCAAAAATAAAGTGGATGGGGTTCTTGAGGACAAAAATCCTAGGTTGAGTTTTGGCTTCTACACACACACACACACACACACACACACACACACACACACACACACAGTCTCAAACTCACATGTATTCCACAACGTGCTTGCTTTTGAAGATCTTGACAAGCATCCCTTTTGGTGGTAACATTTATGTTTTATGAGATGACATCTGTGGTATTTTACCCTGTGGTTCCCCAAAGAAAATAAACAAAAATGTTTTCAAACATTGTTAAATATTTCTGGAAATTGAGGGGGACAAACGGGGTGGTAGAATCTCTGTAGGCCACCAGCAGTATTAGAAGGAACCCTGACATGCAGTCTCCTCCTGGCTGGGGAAGCGCTCTAAGCCATTCTCTTAGTGGTGGCAGCCATTAGTGAAGGGTATGCAAAAGGCTTCAGCCTTTGACTTTTCCTTTTCATCCCTTGAGTTGACTAGTGGGGCTGCTTCATGGTGCCCTACATTGCCCAGCAAGCCTCAGCCACCTCTCTTGTCCCTGTGGTTGCAGAGCAGCCCTAGGGTTCTGTGGAGGAAGGTACTCTGAAAGGTGTAAATCTCAGGGGCTTAGGCCCATGGAATAGGGGCCTGTAGCCATGGTTACCACACCACCTAGGGAGCCTGTTGCAAGTACAACAGGCATATGATCAGGCATAATGTTCCTCTAGACAGGCTTGGCTTCTGTTTAACACACTAACAACGAGGAGACATGTGTAGTCATATGTATTTCTGCATACTAGAAGATGGCCTAACGCAGGAAGAGGAACATGCAAGCTTTGTATCTATTGGCTCTGTTTCACACATTGGCTAGGGTAGAAAGTGCACTTTATACTTTGATTATATGAAGAGTGGAACACATGACAGTTTGATATTTAGGAGTCCTTTATCTGGACAGGCAAGGCCTGGAGTTCTGCACGTTAAGAAACTCTTCAGGTAATTTTTATGTTTCTGACATTGAGGGACTATCACATTAACATAAATATTTACAAATATATTCTTTAAAAATGCAGCTGGTGCATGCTGGTAGGATTTGCTAAAGGAGGTGGACGCAGGACGAGCTCGAGTTTGAGGCCAGTTTGGGCTACACATGTGGTGGTGGGGTGGAGTGGAGGTGGTGGGAATGGTTAGTGGTGCACGTCTTTAATCCCAGCACTCAGGAGGCAGAGGCAGGTGGATCACTGTGAATTTGAGGTCAGCCTGGTCTATAGAGCGAGTTCCCTGTCTCAAACCCACTTTGAAATAATATAAATAAAAATGTTTATTGGGTATGGGAAGAGATGGTTCAACAGGTAAAGACGATTTATCCCAAGCCTGACGACCCAGGCTCGATCCTCAGGATTCACGTGGTGGAAGAAGAAAGCCAGTTCCTGCATGCTGTCCTTTGGTCTTCACATGCGTGCTGTTGTGTGTGCGAGATCTCGCGTTCTCTCTGTCTCTCTGTCTTTCTCTCTCTCTTCCTTTCTCTCTCTCTTTCACACACACACACACACACACACACACACACACACACACGATAAATAAAATTTAAAGAAATAAAAGAAATATTTATTACCTGCAGATATTAGAAGACCCTGCAATTTAGGCAGATTGCCTGCCTAGTATGCACGAAGTCCTGTGTTTAGTCTTGGCACTTCATAATTCAGATGTGGTGGTGGTGCACCCCTGTAGTGTCAGCTTGGGGGAGGGGAGGTGGAAAGATTAGGAGTTCAAGGCTACCCTTGGTAGCATAATGTGTTTGAGGACATCCTGGGCTATGTGAGACCCTGATTCAAAAGTAAAAGCATTTATTGAAAGTATTTATATGCCTTCTGATTCCCCAAGGAGTGAGAATTGACAGCCACATTCTCTGGGGAAGGGGAATCTGATTTTCTAACCCCCCCCCCAATGACATTTCTATTGGTTTCAGAGAATTTCATAGGAAGGACCATCTCTGTTTACATTCATTCACAGATGGTCCTGGGAACTCTGGTCATGCTTCTCTTTCCCATCTTGTAATCATTCCATCAGCAGACATCTGTATGGAGAGACTGTTTACACACACTCAGTGTCATCCAGACAGCTCCATTGCCTTCTCTTTTTAAGATCTGTATGTGTGGGTATGGGCACATGAGGGTGGGCGTCTGCAGAGCCCAGAGGAATCGGGTCTCCTGGTGCTTGTCTGTGTGTGCAGGGAATCGAACTGGGGACCTCTGGAAGAACAGTAAGTGGACTCGCTGTTTTAGGGTTCTGACCCACACTGCTCAATGACTTCAGAGTCAACAAAACTGTTTTTGCGTTTGTCTTGCTGTACACCGACTCGGTTCTTGTCAGTGTTTTGCTTAGCATGAGGGGCTATTCCACTTTTGACCACCAGATGGCAGGGTGCTGCTGTGCTATGGTTTCTTTCCTGGTGAATTTTTATGACTGGAAGACCAGCAGCTTGAATTCTTATAAATAGATATAGTTTTGGAAAGCTTTGTGCATGAGATTCTTTCATTTTCTTTTTATGCATGTGTGGTTTTGATGTAAGATCTCGCTTATTTATTTATTTTGGATTTTTGAGAAAAGCTTTCTCTGTGCTGCACAGTCCGTCCTGGAACTGGCTCTGTGGACCAGGCTGGCCTCGAACTCACAGAGCCTCGCCTGCCTATGCCCTCGGGTGCTGGGATTAAAGCCGTGTACCACCCTGCCTAACCCATTACCTTGCTTTGACCTTGTCTATTCTTCTTTCTACGCTGATACTTAGGGTGGTGGTGGGATTGAGCCACAAACAGACCCTGATAGAAAACGCTTCGCTTCGTTTGTTGTTGTTGTTTCCTTAAACATTTTTTAGCTGCTACTGTTTATTTACTTGATGGTATTTGTTGTTGTTTAAGACAGCTCTGGCTGTCCTGGAATTTGTTATGTAGACCAGGCTGGCCTTGAACTCACAGAGATCCGCCTGCCTCTGTTGGTAGTGTTGCTTGAAAAATCAGTTTCTGATTACATAGCACTTTGTGCGTGTGTGTGTGTGTGTGTGTGTGTGTGTGTGTGTATGTGTAGTGTGTGTGTGTATGTATGTATATGTGTGTGTAGTGTGTGTGTGTGTGTATAGTGTGTATGTATGTGTTTGCGTGCACGCGTGTGTGCATACTTGTGCCTTAGCAGAGGCCGGAGGACAGGTGGGTGTCAGTCTTGCCTTGTGCGTCACTGAAGGCAGGGTCTCTTGCTCACTGCTGCACTGCTGTGCACTCTTGGTGATATTCCTACCCTGCCTTCAGGGCCTGCTGGGATTATGGACAGGTGTGCTAAAAATCTGCTTCTCACATGGCTTCTGGGGATCTGAACTCAGGCTAATGGTTTATACCCACAGAGCCGTATCCTCAGCTTGGTCTTTTGTATACAGAGACTGCTTGTTTTTTTCCCGGCCACCCAGATGTGAAATAATCACACAGAAACTAATTACAACACTGTTTGGCCGATCATGTAAGCATATTGCTAGCTAGCTCTTATATCTTAAATCAGCCCATTTCCATTATTTTATATTTTACCTCGAGGCTCGTGGTTTACCAGTAAGGTTCCTGGGCATCTGTCCCCTTCAGAGGCTATGTGGTGTCTCCCTGACCCCGCCCTCCTCCTCTATCCCTACTTGGAATTCCCTTGCCCTATTCTTTGTGTCTTAGGCCCAAAGCAACTTCTTTATTAACCAGTGGTAATAAAACATTCACAGCATACAGAGGGGATCCCACATCAGTCTTTCTTCTTTATTTTTATTATTTATTTATTTTACTTGAGATAGGATCTTATTATATAGCCCTGGCTGTACCAGGGCTCATTTTTTTTTTTTTTTAAGACCAGGCTGGGCTTGAACTCATAGAGTTCCTAAGTGCTGAAATTAAAGGCTCCCATCACCATGTCCAGCTACTTTTTAAAATTTGTATTTTTTCACTTTTAAGGAGTAAGTGAGGAAACTGTCAGGTTTACAAACTTCCTTCCAGCTTACTTGTCCTATGTCCGGGGACATGAAAACACCTGCCTCCTTAGCACAGAGATGCTAATAAGGATCTCCATGGGCAGGATGGCGGGCAGCTCAAGGTTTTCTAGCCAAAGACTCTACTTTTGGAGACTCATCACGTTCACAGACAACGGAAATCTCCCTGTGTGGTTTGGCTGGAATAGGGTAAGATTATAGGGCTCTGGAGGAAGCAGGGTGTTGGTACAGCAGTCCAGATCATTTTGAGAAAAGCGAAAGTCTCATTTGTAATTGCGACTGGTATGCAGGCCTCCACCTCAAGCTGGTGCCTGAGGATTGGAAATGGATTATGTGGGGTCACCCTGAAAGGAAGGCTTCGCTGCCTGATGCGGCCTTTTATTCTTTATGCCCAGTTCATGAGTTCAACAGCCCACGAGGGAGAAGTTAGTGTTTCAGAAGCCCTGGCCTGACTTGAAAGACAATTAAGAATGTATACATTTAAGAATGTAGGTTCTAGGAGAGAGGAAAGCAACCAGCTTGTCCCTGTTGGGAACCGTTGCGTCGGCCTCCTGCAACTGCTCCCTCTGGTGGTCAGAAGTGGCATTTGCTACTAACCTTGGACTAGGGTTGCTAGTCCAACCCTGGGCTTGGACTGCCCAGCCTGCCATCAGCTTCTCATTTCACTGGGAGGACACTGGAGCTCATAGGGTCCTCTGCCCTTGACTTTCAAAGTTTCCCCTCTTCCTCAGAGCAATGAAAAAGCTCTATCTTGTCTCTCTTTACCCCGAGTGTGTATTCTCACCAGGAAGCCAACAGTCCCCACGTCAGGCAGAGCCAGGGGTTTATGAGGGATCTTACTTCTTCCCAGCTCTCGTGTGAGACGTTGGGAGGATGAACGAGTTGCCCTTTCTCGATAATTCGAACTTTCAGCTATATTTTGAGACCCTTCAATTGTCAAGGCCATGCAACTGGAAAGCATTACGATTATTTATTGCCACAATTGCCATCTGTCGGCTTCTCGGCTGACACCCAAGGCCCCTCATCCATCTCTACTAACATCAAACAGATTACCAATGCTTAAGAAGAGAAACGCTGTCATGCAAGATTCATAAAGAGATGCGACTTGCAGGGGCGTCCTCCTCAGCATCTGACATCACCGAGGGGATTGACATAAAGCAAGTTGTCCCCAGGCATAGATGCTGGGGGTGAGCTCCGATGCTTCACCTCTGAAAGATGGGCTTTTTGTTTTCAGAAGGCGTTGTCTTGGTGTAGACGTGGTGGCTTTGTTTTCCTGACACCCTGTCTTGTCCTGAAAGGCACATGGGTAATACCTTTCCCAGCATCAGAGAGTTTGGTAAAGCCTGGTTGGAGAAAATCATAATAAAATCTATAAGCACAGGCTTTTATGTATTTCACTCTTATTGAATTCCTTTTAGTATGAAAGCCGCTTATTTTGTAGCATTCAGCATGGTGTCCATCTGCTGATGGAATACTTCATGTGAGCGCCGAGGGGCAGTGGGCAGATAAGAAAGAGAATAGGCCGTGTGCACAGACACTGTTGATTTCTGAAGGCCATCTCCTGCAATACTCAAGCACTCATTTCCTTCTTGGTTTTCCTTTTGTGTAGGTGACTGAGCATTTTTCGGACATAGCTGAAAGGCATCTTAGAGAGAAGTCACACCGTCTACTAAATAAGTGAAAAAAAAAAAGGCTGAACGAACACAGTGTTGGAGCTGCTCGCTTAGCTGCTTTTGGGTAAAAACTTACAGTATTTAGTTCGGCTTTTGGAAACAGGTTCTTCCTGTGTAGCCCAGGCTAGCCTTGAACTCGAGGTCCTTCTGCTTCAGCCCCTTGAGTGCTGGGAGTACAGGCTGCGTCCTGTGTTCAGGTTCTCAGAGACGGTTAGATAATGGTTTGTTTGTTTGTGTCATGCCCTCCCCCCCAACACACACACACAGGGTTTGTCCATGTAGCCTTGGAGCCTGTCCTGGAACTCTGTCAGAAGACCACGCTGGCCTTGAATTCAGACAGATCCACCTTCTTCTGCCTCCCAAATGCTAGGATTAAAGGCATGTGCCACCACTGCCAGGCTCAAATTATATATATATATATATATATATATATATATATATATATATATATATATATTAAATAGGATCTCATGTAGCTCAAACTGATCTCAAATCTTTCCAGGTAGCCAAACTTCGGATTCTCCTGCAGCCACTCTGCCAGTGCAAGGGCTACTGATGTGAGCTATCAAGCCTGGGTCTAGGTGTTGGGATCTAGTTCCCGTGAGCTGGAGGCCTTCCCATTATAGCTCCACCTCAGTTCTCATTTTTTCCCTTGAGTGTGTTTTCCACATCTGAGCATCCAGTCATTACAGCCAGGGTGCTGGGAGAGGCCTCAGTGTGGCAGCCTCTCCCTACCGGGTCTTACAGTGACTGTGGTTATATGATCAAATGCCCTGTTAGTGAGCATGCCCCATTCTGCCACAGGAGGGCAGGAACATGGGGTGGCATCCTGTTAGGCCCCCAGTGCTGAGCCTACTGCTTGTCGAGGTAGAGAACTGTCCTCTGTTACAGCAGCTGCCATCTGCTTAAGAGGAGCTGTGACTACTAGCAGCCTCCCCTCACCTCTCGGGATTCTGTCTGTTGACTGCCACTCCCTCAGAGAAGGAGGGAAGTGGCGGGGATGGTGATCAGTGGATCCTTACCTAAGAATCTGGCCACTGCTTCCTGTCCCTCCCAGCCACCCTATTAGTGTGTGGTCTTGGGGTCTCAGAAGGTACTAGAGCATAGGGACCATAGAGAATTGTCTGAAGTGGGACTCCATCTGTGTGATCGTGGTAAAATCGGCAAACACGCTGGGATGAGAGCTCCCAGTGGCGTGGCGACTTTGGGGTCACCCACACTGCTCACTGTGTTCTATAAGTGAGCACATAAACTCATTAGTTCCGAAAGCCGGACTTTGGTTTGCCGTTGGTGACTGATAACAAAGGGCTGTTTGTTTAAGTCTTCCCAGGGAAAGAGATTCCCAAATAATGTTTTATTGTCGTTGTGTGACTGGCCCCTGCTTGTGAGTTCTCCTGGATTAGATAAGGACCCGACACTCAGAATCTGACATGCTATCTGTGTGTCAGTGGGCAGGGAGGGTTAGCCCATGCTCAGCAGGTGGGTGCCATGCAGGGTAAGGTGCCAGTAGTGACTCCTTGTCCTAGGCAGCCTGTCCTCAGTCAGCATGATGCCTCTGGCAAGGCAGAGGCCGGCTCTGTGAGGCATAGATTCTCTAAGCTCTCAACAGGACGTGAGCTTGACTCAGCAGAGGAGTATGTATGTTCTGGGAAGGAACATCTTCCCAGTGGCAAGTTCCATGGCCCTGGCTGCTCTTGAGCAAGGGCTTGTCTCCTCTGTTCCTGAGGTCCCTTCTGGGCTCACTGTGGTCTCTCCCTGCAGAGAGTGTAGTGGCTATGGCAACTGTCATCTGCAGAGGTGATGACCATAGCCAGGAAGGTGTTGTTGTGCTGAGCACTGCAGGGCTGACATGTTCTTCACGCTCAGCGTGACGTGGGTCATGCTCTCCCTCCGGGACCTCTCTAAATTTGATACTTCAGTAAACCTGTTTCTAGTACTTCAGAGAATGGAGAAGAAGTATATATATATATATATATACTTCTCCATTAATTCATTATCGTGTAGGGAATTGCCTGGTCTCAGTTATCCTGAGAACTTAGACGGCAGTAGCCGCAGCTAGATTATCCGTCTGGATGTCAGTGTCTTCATGAGGTCAGTAGTCAGTGTAATAGCTTCCCTTCTCTGGTTCCCCTGGACCTTGTAACTTTCCAGGGTATAGAATGATCCGAATTTAAAAAAAAATGTTTATTTGGTGTGTGTGTGTGTCTTTGTGTGTGTGTGTGTAGGTCAGAGGACAACTTTCAACAGCCACTTCTCTCCTCTTACATCCAGTCACTGAGTTCAGGCTCTCCAGCTTGGCAGAAAATTCCTTACCGGCTGAGTCGTGTCCCCAGCCAGAGTGAGAATTATTGCAGATAGGCCCTGTGTGTACTGCTCTTTCCCTTTGCCTGAGGTGGCTCCCAGCCCTCTTCAGAGAAAGACTGGCTATTGACTGGCAGGTAGAGAGTAACCTGTTGGAGTGTGAGTTTATGTTTTTTTTTTTTTTAAATGCTAGTGATTGAATCCAGGGCCTTGTGCATGCTAGACAGCAACTTCGCTACTGAACCGAATACCTAGTTTCTAAACCTTGATTGAATTGAGTCCTATGAACTTAGGGGAAAAAAATCTCATTTTCAGTAAGATATACCATGGCTCTAACTGCTACCAATATCTGAAGACTGAGGAGATCTCAGAGACAGACACCAGAATGAGGCCTCTACTCTCTGTCTCCAGGTTCTTGTCTCTGTGAGGAAAGAATTCAGAAAGGAAACACAGTAGGGAATTTATTACAGGACAAAAAAAAATTCATTAAAGCATGAGTGTAGGTTTCTCAAGAGAGAGTTGCGTTGTGGTACTTTAGACAGCTTATTTTGTGGGCAAAATTTAGTGGAAGGATGGATTGTTCATAGACTAAAATGGGGAGAAGGCAAGGTATTCTATGACTCCACAGGGATTTTTCTTGGAATAGAGTTGATTTCATTGTTCTGCCCTTACATGGGATTTTAAAATGTGGTCATGGCTTCAGGAATGGAGGTGTGGTTACAGTGAAATGAAGGACGCTAGTGGTCATTTTGGTCAGCCATGTTGGTCTCAGCCAATTCTGACTGGTCATTCTGTCAGCCTGTAATGTCCCTATGTCTATCTAGGCTGCTCAAAACTAGAGATAAAGTATTATTTAACTGTTTCACTAGTAGGGTGAAATTTGCACATTAAATATTCTATGAGGACAGCCGTCACCAAGAGTACAGTGTAATAATCTTACACAAAGTTCTCAGAGCCTGCTGCAAAAGAGGGAAGAGGCCTGGAGAGCTGGGATGGGCCATTTATGCCCCATTTAGTGACTGTGCTGGCGACTAGGGTGGCTCTACATGTGGGCAGATTTGGTCACACAGAAGTGAGCAGATGTGATACAAGCAGACGAATGGAAGGGGCTCTCTCACACTCTCGTCTCTCACTCTCTTATCTCTCACACTCTTGTCTCTTACACTCTTGTCGTCTCTCACACTCTTGTCTCTCACTCTCTTATCTCTCACACTCTTGTCATCTCTCACACTCTTGTCTCTCACTCTCTTGTCTCTCACACTCTTGTCTCTCACTCTCTTGTCTCTCACACTCTCGTCTCTCACACTCTTGTTGTCTCTCACACTCTCATCTCTCACACTCTCGTCTCTCACACTCTCGTCTCTCACACTCTTGTTGTCTCTCACACTCTTGTCTCTCACACTCTTGTCTTTCACACTCTTGTCTCTCACTCTCTTGTCGTCTTTCACACTCTTGTCTCTCACTCTCTTGTCTCTCACTCTCTTATCTCTCACACTCTCATCTCTCACACTCTCGTCTCTCACACTCTTGTCTCTCACACTCTTGTTGTCTCTCACACTCTTGCCACTCACACTCTTGTCTCTCACTCTCTCGTCTCTCACACTCTCGTCTCTCACTCTCTCGTCTCTCACTCTCTCGTCTCTCACACTCTTGCCACTCACACTCTTGTCTCTCACACTCTTGTCTCTCACACTCTTGCCACTCACACTCTTGTCTCTCACTCTCTTATCTCTCACACTCTTGTCATCTCTCACACTCTTGTCATCTCTCACACTCTTGTCTCTCACTCTCTTGTCTCTCACTCTCTTGTCTCTCACTCTCTTGTCTCTCACTCTCTTGTCTCTCACTCTCTTGTCTCTCACTCTCTTGTCTCTCACACTCTTGTCTCTCACTCTCTTGTCTCTCACTCTCTTGTCTCTCACTCTCTTGCCACTCACTCTCTTGCCACTCACACTCTTGTCTCTCACTCTCTTGTCTCTCACTCTCTTGTCTCTCACACTCTTGTCTCTCACTCTCTTGTCTCTCACACTCTTGTCTCTCACACTCTTGTCTCTCACTCTCTTGTCTCTCACTCTCTTGTCTCTCACTCTCTTGTCTCTCACTCTCTTGTCTCTCACACTCTTGTCTCTCACACTCTTGTCTCTCACACTCTTGTCTTTCACACTCTTGTCTTTCACACTCTTGTCTCTCACATTCTTGTCTCTCACACTCTTATCTCTCACACTCTTGTCTTTCACACTCTTTTCTCCCGCCCCACAGCACAGTTTGTTTACAGGATTTGGATTTGGTACTCAGCCACCTGAATGAAGTCCCAAATGAGGAAGAGTCCAAACAAGATGGATGGCTCTTGAGGAATGATACACAAGGTTGATCTCTGCTCTCCTCATGCACCTACAAACTTATGCAAGCACCCCTCTCCCATATTTAGTGAACTGTAGCTGTGTGAGAGATAAGTATTTGCTGTCTTAGGTTATACCATTATATTCTGAGCAGCTCTCCGAATCAATATTTGAAGCCTCAAGGTGGTGTATTTGAGAAAGGAGCTTTGGAGGGATACTTAGGATTAGATGAGGTCAAGAGTGGTCCTCGGGATCAGTGTCCCTAGAAAATGAGATATGAGAGAGCTCACTTTCTCTCATCTCCACTCGCTCACATTGATGGGGGCATGTGGAGCCACAGGGATGAGGCAATTGTCTGGAAGTCAGAAAGGTGACCCTCACCAGAGGCAATCCATGCTGTCAATTTAATCTTGGGCTTCTGGTTTCCACATCTATGACAGAAGAATGTTATAGTTTAAGCTACCACAGACTATGGTGTTTTGCTGTGGCCACCAGTATAGACTGCCACTGATACAGAACCTACGCAAGCAGAGGGAAGCCACCAGTATAGACCAGCACAGATACAGAACCTATGCAAGCAGAGAGAAGCCACCAGTATAGACCAGCACTGATACAGAACCTACGCAAGCAGAGGGAAGCCATCAGTATAGACCAGCACTGATACAGAACCTACGCAAGCAGAGGGAAGCATCAGTATAGACCAGCACTGATACAGAACCTATGCAAGCAGAGGGAAGCCACCAGTATAGACCAGCACTGATACAGAACCTATGCAAGCAGAGAGAAGCCACCAGTATAGACCAGCACTGATACAGAACCTATGCAAGCGGAGTGACAGCCACCAGTATAGACTGCTGCTGATAAAGATCCTACGCAAGCAGAGGGAAGGCCAGAGTGTAGGCAACTTTGAGTCTGGTGTGCTTTCCACATTTTGTGTATCTCCCATCTCTTAACGTCTATTCTTACTGTATTACTGTCTTTGTTACTATGATGATGATGATGATGATGATGATGATGATGATGATGATGATGATGATGACAGTTTTTATGTGGAGTCCTAGCTAGGCTTGTACTCGAAATATTTATGCATGAGCTTCCTGGATGCTAGCGTTTCAAATGAGAGCTCCAAGCTCCATATGCCTTAATTCTTTCTATGAATGTAAGCATAGAAGTTTGCGAGATCTTGTCGCCTTTTCCAGGTTCTATCAATTTCCTATCCTTGTCTAAGTTTATTCAGTATTCTTTCCTTTATCGTGGGCTCTGGCCAAATCTGGATATGCTCACAGTGGTCTGCGTTTCATATGCTGGGAATTCCTGACTTCTAGGAACTATCTCACAGTGCCAAGTGTAACAAACATCTCTTCTTCAGACCAGAACTGTACCCCCGTGCTGGCTAATTTTATATTAACTTGACACAGGCTGGAGTCATCTGAGAGGAGGGAATCTCAATTGAGAAAAATGCCTCCATGAGATTGAGCTATAGGCAAGCCTGTAGAGCATTTTCTTAATTAATGATTGATATGGGGGGGACACCAGCCCACTGTGGGTGGTATCATCCCTAGGCTGGTAGTCTTAGATTCTTTTTTTTTTTTAAAGGTTTATTGTGTGCATTGATGTTTTGCCTGCATGTATGTCTGTGTGAGAGTGTCAGATCTTGGAGTTACAGACAGTTGTTAGCTGTCATGTGGGTGCTGGGTATTGAATCTGGATCCTCTGGAAGAGCAGTCAGTGCTCTTAATCACTGAGCCATCTCTCCAGCCCCCATCGTTCTGGGTTCTATAAGAAAGCAGGCTTTGTAAGCCATAAGGAACAAGCTAGTAAGCAGCAGCCCTACATGTCCTCTGCATGATATCTGGTCTCCAGGTTCCTGCCTGACTTCCTTCAGTGATAAACTGTGGGTGTGGAAGTATAAGGCAAATAAACTTTCCTCCTCAAATCGATTTTGGTCATGATGTTTCATCATAGCAACAGTAACCTTAACTAAAATATCCCCTGTAGTAGTTAGACTGTAACTGCCCCCATAATCTTATAGGGAGTGGCATTATTAGGAGGTGTGGCTTTGCTGGAGTGGGTATGATCTTATTGGAGGAGGTGTGCCACAATGGGGGTGGGCTTTGAGGTTTATTATGCTCAGGATACCACCCAGTGTTCCAGCTGACTTCCTGTTGCCTGTAAGCTATAGGACTCTCAGCTATTACTCTAGCATGACATTTGCCTGCATGCCACCATGCTCCCTACCATGATGATAATGGACTGAACCTATGATCTGTGAGCCACCACCTCAATTAAATGTTTTCCTTTATAAGAGTTCCCACGGTCACAGTGTCTCTTCACAGCAATAGTAGCCCTAAGATAATCACTTTCTTTGCTCATTGCAAATGATAACCTGATAGAGGAGGGAGAGCTCAGGACAAAGTCCCAGTACAGGTTGAACATCCGTTATCTGAAGTGCTAGGGACCAGAATGGCTTCAGATTTAGGATTCCCCCCACCACCCCAGATTTTGAAATAGTTATATAGATTGTCATTTGAACTTTCCTAATCTAAAGAGTTGAAATGCTACAAAATCTGAAATTGTAAAAAGTTGTATTTTGGACTAGGAATGTTCAGTCTATATTTTATGACTTCTTTCTCTAATATATATATTTTATACATATACAATTTGTGTGTGTTGTGTATGTGTGTGTATGTATGTGTATGTGTGTGTGTATCTGTGTGTATGTGTGTGCATGTCTGTATCTGTGTGTATGTGTGTGTGTGTGTGTGAGAGAAAGAGAGAGAGAGAGAGAGAGAGAGAGAGAGAGAGAGAGAGACATAGTTTTACTGTGTGTCTCTGGCTAGCCTTGTATTTTCTTTGTAGCCCAAACTTCAGTGAATCTCTTGAGCGCTGGATTACAAGTTTTTAATTACCTGTGAGCAATTTCTATTTAAACAGAACTAAAATTAGTGTTGAAAATAATACGATAGTCGGAGATGAGTGATCAGAACTGTGGACCCTGATTATGGGACTCAGACTTCAACTGTTATGCCCAGATCCACGAAGTCTCCCCCAAAGCAACAAGGAGACCAAGTCCCATATGTAAAAGCAAAGAGCCTTTATTTTATACAAGTTTGCAAACTCAATCTCTCCATGTGTCCGATGTATTGGAATAATTGAAGAGCCCTGAGCTCAGTTAGAGTTATTTTTTTTCGAATCTCCATCATCTTTTTTTTTTTTTTGATATTTATTGAGCTCTACATTTTTCTCTGCTCCCCTTCTTGCCTTTCCCCTCCCCACTCCAGTCCTCCCGCAAGGTCCCCATGCTCCCAATTTACTCAGGAGATCTTGTCTTTTTCTACTTTCTACTTCCCACGTAGATTAGATCTGTGTAAGTCTCTCTTAGTGTCCTCATTGTTGTCTAGGTTCTCTGGGATTGTGGTTTGTAGGGTGACGTTCTTTGCTTTATGTTTATAAACCACCTATGAGTGAGTATATGTGATAATTGTCTTTCTGTGTCTGGGTTACCTCACTCAAAATAATGTTTTCTAGCTCCATTCATTTTCCTGTAAAATTCAAGATGTCGTTATTTTTTTTTTCTGCTGTGTAGAATTCCATTGTGTAAATGTACCACATTTTCCTTATCCATTCTTCGGTCGAGGGGCATTTAGGTTGTTTCCAGGTTGTGGCTATGACAAACAAAGCTGCTATGAACATAGCTGAGCACGTGTCCTTGTGGCACGATTGAGCCTCCGTTGGATATATACCCAGAAGTGGTATTATTGGGTCTTGAGGAAGGTTGTTTCCTAATTTTCTTAGAAATTGCCACACTGACATCCAGAGGGGTTGTGCCATCTTGCATTCCCACCAGCAATGTAGAAGTGTTCCCTTTTCCCCACAACCTCTCCAGCATAAGTTGTCCTTAGTGTTTTTGATCTTGGCCATTCTTACAGGTGTAAGATGGAATCTCAAGAGTTGTTTTGATTTGCATTTCTCTGATGACTAAGGATGTTGAACATTTCCTTAAGTGTCTTTCAGCCATTTTAGATTTCTTTGTTGAGAGTTCTCTGTTTAGATCTGTACTCCATTTTATTTAATTGGATTATGTGTTCTTTTGGTGTCCAATTTCTTGAATTCTTTGTATATTTTGGAGATCAGACCTCTGTCTGATGTGGGTTAGTGAAGATCTTTTTCCATTCTGTAGGCTGTCGTTTTGTCTTGTTGACCATGTCCTTTGCTTTACAGAAGCGTTTCAGTTTCAGGAGGTCCCATTTATTAATTGTTTCTCTCAGTGTCTATGCTGCTGGGGTTATATTTAGGAAGTGGTATCCTGTGCCAATGTGTTCAAGTGTACTTCCCACTTTCTATTTTATGAGGTTCAGTGTGGCTGGCTTTATGTTGAGGTCTTTGATCCATTTGGGCTTAAGTTTTGTGCATGGTGATAGATATGGGTCTATTTTCATCATTCTACATGTTGATTTCCAGTTATGCCAGCACCACTTGTTAAATATGCTTTCTTTTTTTCACTTGATAGTTTTTGTTTCTTTGCCAAAAATCAGGTGTTCGAAGATGTGTGGATTAATATCCGGGTCTTCTATTCGGTTCCATTGGTCCTCCTGTCTGTTCTTATGCCAATACCAGGCTGTTTTCAGTACTGTAGCTCTGTAGTAGAGTTTGAAGTCAGGGATTGTGATGCCTCCAGAAATTCTTACACTGTACAGGGTTGTTTTGGCTATCCTGGAGTTTTTGCTTTTCCACATGAAGTTAAGTACCATTTTTTCGAGAACTTTGAAGAATTTTGCTGGAATTTTGTTGGACATTGCATTGTATTAGAGTTGGGTTTTTATAGTAGCAAATGAGGGGGTGAGAGATTTCTAAGTTTCAGGACCCCTGATTGGCTGACATTTGTCTAAGGGTGTCCTGGTGAGTGTGGTGGCAGTGAGCCTATCTACAAGGGTTGGAACATTAGGAATTTCCCTTGGATGGTCTGTTCTTGGGTGGTGCCTGGGTAGTCTGAGTTTGTGGTCCTTCCTGCAACCAGGTATTGCCTCAGGGTAAACTACTGAGACTCAGTCCTTCATGAAACTTTGGCTGGGTCCTACACTGGCAGGTGGTAATGACTGGAAGTTAAGAACTTCCTTTGGGTGATGTTATGGTTTAGATAAAACACTGTGATTCCCTGAGGGGTGAGCGAGGGTCAGGGTTCCACCATCTCTGTGGGTCCTAGGCAGGTGGGAGGTGGCAGGTGAGAGATCCCAGCAGGTCGGCTGGAAACCCATTCCACGAGGAGTCTTGGCAGGTGAGAGACAGAGACAGATAGACGCGCCATGTAGAGAGAGAGTCTAGATACAGTTTATTCAGTTGGTTATGGAAGGGAAAGAGGAGAGGAAGTGGGGAGAGAGGCAGAGACAGAGAGAGAGAAAAACAGAGAAAGAGAGAGAGAGGGAGTGAGAAGAGAGCCACCTCTCTTGAAGAGAGATGGGGCAGAGAGAGCATAGGCTGGGAATGGAATGGCGGAAGAGGGGGGAGGCTTGTCTCTTAAAGTGATAAGACAGACCATATGCTACTGTTTAAAACTTGTGTTTTCACACACTCAAAATTCTTGTGAGCTCCAGGGAGCCAAATTGAAGGATCCACCTTAAACAAATTGGATATACCCTTCTCAATTCCCTGGTCCTGAAAATCTTTTCTTCCTAAACTTAATTTTGTCCTCTGTTCAGCTAACACCTTGCCTGGTCCAAGAGACACTGGACATTCCATACCACAAACCCTGAACAGGAGGAAAGTGACCAGAATCCTCAGGATGTGACCAGCACCCAGCTTTCTCAGGTCTCCCCAAAGATGACTCCCACAAATAAGCAGGAAGCTGTCTTTTGAATCTGCCATCAAATTCCTTAACCTGCTGTGCCTAACCTTGCGCCTTTTTATTATAAGAAAGAGATGGGAATGTTATGATCTGCTGACCTGGTCTGTCACCTGGGTACACTGACCCTTTAAGAGACAAGCCCTGTCCTCTCTCAACTCTTCCCCTTCCACCAAAGAAGCGGATATCCTGCCTCCTCCAGTTTGGGCTCTCTCGCTTTCTGTCTCTCTCCTGAAGACTTCTGCTCTCTCTATCCCCACCCCTTCTTTCCCCCTTTCCTTCTCCTGCTTCCCCTTCCCTTCCATAACCCACTGAATAAACTCTATACTCACTCTGCATGATGTATCCATCTGTCTCTTACCCTCTGAAGTCTCCCACCCACCTAAGTGACCTGCCCGGGCCTCAGGGGACTTGCCGAAACCTGGGGGACCCACCGAGGCCTCCGGTTACCTGCTGCTACCCCTCGTGGGACCAGCTGCCTCTTGTGGGACTGGCCGCCCCTTGTGGGATGAGTCCCCCAATACTATATCTTTAAAAAAGAAAAAAGAATAGCAGGTGATCTGTCCCTGTTAAGCTTACTGTGGAGGGGTCCTACACAGCCGTTCAGGGTGTAGCCAGTGCTACAGCAGTTGCTTAGAATTAAACAACTGAGCTCTGGGCTCAGTTGCCAGTGCCAAAAAAAAAAACAAGGAAAAAAAATTGTCAGCTATCTCATTATATTGAGTGATTATTAGGCTTAGGAGTCATTTAAAAAACAGCCCAAACCAGGGGACACTCCCTGAATTCTGACAAAGAAATTGCATTGCTGTAACCAACAAACAACTCCCAACATTATTTATTTACTTTTTTAAAAATCTTATTTGAAACCCATTGGAAAATTATATTACATACTATAGTATTAGGATTATGCACATAAACATGTACAATTAGGAGTGATATGATTTTTATTTCTTTTAATATATTTTAATAGACATTTTCTAAAAACCACACACACACACATTTATGGGAATAGAGCAAATAAAATTGTAGTGTACAGGCGCTAAAGATCATGTACATGATCTTATAGGCTGCTGAGCATGCAGCTAGAGAGCATACTCTAAGGAAACGGTGAAGCTGAAGGCTTGCTATTGTTATCTGTGGTGTGTATTTATCCCACCTTCCCCAATAGGTTTTAAGACAGCTCATTCTATTTCTCTTTGGATTTTGCATAACATGTGTTGACCACAGAAAAAGCAAATAGTTGAAAATAAGGGTGAGAGTTTAGAAGCCATGAGGGGCAGGTTGTACTTGGTACAACTGGTTGACCTTGAGAAGTTCTTTGGTATTCAAACTCACAGATGAAAGCTTTTATCTACCTTGGTCCTTTAATTGAATCCACCTCCCACCACAAAGGGGCAGAATCTTCCTGAACCAGGATAGGAACTGGTCCCCTGGAAGCATCAGAATAATGTCAACAGAAAACTCTTTCATGCATTCATCCCTCTTGAGGGAGAGCTGCTGAGCTCCACCTTGGATGAACCTGACCTTAGACATGGAGCAGGGCAGCAGCTGTTCAAGCAGGAGTGACTAAGCCTGTCTGTGAAATGCATGTATCTCCTCAAACACGAGGAACAATACAACGAGTTAGTCACACAGGGAATCGAATCCATTAGACTTGGCAATTTAATTTCTACTTCCTTGAGATCTTTTCTTAAGGGGTTGGGGGAGGGGTGTCTTTCTACTTAGCATAATAGATCTGATTAGATTCCACAGGGACTCTTCTTGACTTAGTCTTTGGGCTGTTTTAAGAACATGGCATTTTTTTTAAAAGTCAGTTTTGTTTGAAAAGAAAACAACAGGATATAGGCTTTGATCACTTATGAGTTCAAGTTAACACTGAAACCACTCAAGGCTGGAGATCTGTCAAATGGAGCAGCAGAAAATATGGTTATTTCCAAACAAGGGACGTGCAGATGAACAGATTTCACATCCCAGTAACACTCACGGGGTGTTTGCTTTACTAACCTGAAAATTCTCTATCCCGAGTCACTGAGCATTCAAAACTTTACAGGATAAATCTGTATTAAATGAAAAATAAATCAATTGTCATGGTCGTATAGCCCAGAAAATTTACAGGCGAACTAAGCCAGAGAAAGTGACCCCACCTCCCCATTCCTCTTGCTGTCACTCTCAGTCTCTCATGCCTTCAGATCAGGATGGGGGAGTGCATTCAGCAGAGGGTGCGCCTTGCTCTTTTTGTTGGTTGCTTGGTGTGTTTTGTCAGGAGGACTTCTGTGGCTGAGTGGCAGCCTGGAAGATCTGTGGCCCTACCCAGATGTTGCCTGGTCTTCCTCTTCTAGTTAGGGAGCTTTTCATTTGAAAACCTCAGCCCTATACACTCTAGAAATATAAGACAGTAGTAGTTAGCTTTCAAAATAAGTCATGCCACTTAAAGCTTAAAAGCAGTGATTTTAATGTTGGAGGAGGTAGCTGCTTGTTAGTTTTCGGCCACCTGGCTAGCTTAGACCCGAAATAATCACACAGAAACTGTATTAATTAAATCACTGCTCGGCTCATTAGCTCTAGCTTCTTATTGGCTAACTCTTACATATTAATTTAACCCATTTCTATTAATCTGTATATCGCCACATGGCTGTGGCTTACCAGGTAAAATTCCCAGTGTCTGTCTCCTGCAGCTCCTTGGCTTCTCTCTGACTCTGCCTTCCTGCTCCTGTGCTATAGGCCAAGTCAGTTTCTTTATTCATTAACCAATAAAAGCAACACATAGACAGAAGGACCTCCCACACCATTGCCCAACGTGGGTAACTCTGGGCCAACACTGCCATCATTCAGACTTCAAAGAGAACATAAGTTCCTATTCTAGAATTTTGGGTGGTAGCACTTCATTGATAACCTCCAATGATCTTTGTTGTAATCTGTCGGAATGGTCAATCATTTGGGTACCCTGTCCCTTTAAGAGACAAGCCCCTCCCACTCCCAATACCTGCCCTCACCCCCCAGGCAAATGGATCTCCCCACTCCTTTCCAGCCTGCTCTCTCTCTGTCTAGCCCTCTTCTTAAGAGGTAACTACGGCCTCTCTTCCTACTCTCCTTCTCCCCTTCTTTCTTCTGTCTCCCCTCTCTCTTTCCTTTCACTGTTCCTCCTTTTCTCTCTCCTTTTCTTCATTCCATCCATCACCCCTTACTCTCACACCGTTCTCAATGCCCTCTAAATAAACTCTACCCAAGCTCTCTGTGCATGGCGTCTGTTGCCCACCCACCACAGCCTTGAGTCACCCTGGCTTGTAAATGATAACAATCTTACTTACTCTCAAGGGTTACAAGGGCATTGACTTAAGGGCTGGGTGTGTTGACTTTGACCAATGTGATATCAGAGGAAAATCGTCTTTTTCTAGCCTTCTGGACTGGAGCATTAGGGGTTGGGCTCTGTGGGTGTTGCTCTCATTCTCTGCGTAAGCAGCACATCTCTGTATTCAACAGCTGAACTAGTAACAAAATCTGCCTCTGTTGCTGTAAACAAGCACAGCAAGCCCAGATCATTCATATGAAACAGAAATTGAGCGAGTTTGGGGTTCTGGAGGGTGAGAAGTCCAAGAGCATGGCACCCATCCTGGTGAGACTTTCAGACACAGTTGTAACGTGGTAGAATAGAGGAATAACAAATGGGTGCATGAGCAGGAGACAAAATAACCCACACACTAGGTAAATAAGTCAGTACCATGGAAAGCAAAATCGCTTCCAGGCTCCAACTCCCAACACTTCTTCAATGACTATAAAGTGTCTTCACTAAGCTGGGACGTGACAGTGCATGCCTGAGAATCACTCTGGAGGCTGAGGCAAGGAGGTCACAAGTTCAAGGCTAACCTGGGCTACATAATAAGATTCGATTACTTTTTCCCTGCCATTGTGAAAACATATCTAACAGAAACAACTTAAAGGAGGAACAGGTGCTTTTGGCTCAGGGTTTTAAAGAATTTCAGTTTTCCTTATCTGGCCAACCAGAAAGGAGAGAAAGCAGGCAGAAGCAGAAGCATGACTAACTAACTTTCAGAGGCCCTGTTTCACCCCATGGACCTACCTCTGCCAGCAAGACTTCACAACCCATCAATTCTATAACCCATCAAATAACATCATCAACTTCACACTGCGGGAGCTGTTCCACATCCAAACCATAGCCCTGTCTATGGCCATACCACCCTGAATGTGCCCGATCTCGTCTGATCTTGGAAGCTAAGCAGGGTAGGGCCTGGTTAGTACTTGGATGGGAAACCATAGCCCTGCCTCAAACAGCCACGACAACATTGAATTCCAGAGGGTGCAAACCACCCCAAGCAACCCTGGGTTGCTATAACCCAGAGTAGGCTTCCTGTCTGGAGCAGAGAGTCTGCAGGGGCCTCAGTGCCCTCTGTGGTGTGTGTATGTCTTTCTAGGCTGAATTTAGAAGAAGCTGACCACATCACAGACTTTGAGGGCCTTTTCCTCTGAGACATGTATTTCTTTTGTTTTGGACCTCGTGGTTTGCACAGGACTTGGTTTATTTGAGGTCATAGGATAATCTTTGAACTAAAAGCATTTGGTCTGAGAATCTTACTTCTTATTGTTTCGTTATCATGACTGTCTTTTCAAACGGAACAAAAATATGTTGAAGAGATTTTTTTTGTTTGTTTGTTTTTGTTTTCTTGACGCTGGTGGGTGGGAAATAAGTTTCTTTTCATTTTTAAGCTTGCAAAATGGAGTGCTCAAAGACATGCTGGTGACAGGCTCACTTAAAAAGAGATGCTTCTCTCGGAAAGCTGCCTCTGATTGGCACAATTCTTGACAAATTTCTGGCTGGCACTACATGTCCAGCAGAAGCTCCCTGTCTCAGGGTTTCTATAGCCTTGATAAAACACCATTCTCATAGGCAATTGGGGAAGGAAATTCTCTTACTTGCCACATCCTAGTCCATCATTGAAGGAAATAAGAGCAGGAACTCAAGACGGCAGGAACCTGAAGGCAGGAGCTGAAGCAGAGGCCAGGACGGGATGCTGCTTAATTTGCTCCTCAATAACTCGCTCTGTTTTATTTCTCTCTCTCTTTTTATTCTTCCTTCCTTTAAAGTTTGTTTTTGAGAACGTAATTGTATCATTTCTGCTTTCTTCCCTCTGAGACTTTCCATATGACTCTATTTGAGATTTTTGAAATCCATGGCCTCTCTATTTATTAGTTGTTACTACATGTGCGCGCACGCACACACACACACACACACACCCCTATGTACATAAGTACAATCTCCTAAGTCCCTATATTGTTACTTGTGTGTCTGGTGTGTGGTTTTAGGACTGACCATTTGGTATCAGATTAGTAATTGGGGAAGACTGTTTCTCCAGCTTTCAGCATTCCTTGGTTGTGTGCAGTTCTTTGTCCATGGCTGAGGCTTCCTGGGCTTCCCTCTCATCCCCATCCACCTTTGCATATCTATTGTTGTCTTTGTTCAGTTCCTGTTTCGGCAGCCATGTTAGTGAAACTATATTATAGGTACAGTTTCTGAAGCTCCTAGAAGACACAAACTCCCTGATCTTCTGATCGTTCGGCACACTCTTCTGTAATGATTCCTGAGCCTTAAGCTGTATTGTAGCCATTGGATTGGGCTCCATAACTATATATTTTGATTAATTGTGGTTTTCTGTAATGGTTTCTGTTGCAAAGAGAGGTTTCCTGGTGTGGAATTAAAGAGTATGGTGTGTGAAGTCCTTCTGTATATGTGTTGCTTTTATTGGTTAATGAATAAAGAAACTGCCTTGGCCTGTGATAGGGCAGAGTTGAGCTGGGGGTGGGGGACTAAGCTGAATGCGGGGTGGGGGGAGCAGAGTTAGGGAGACATCATGGAGTTGCCAGAGAGGAAAGATGCGAGCTGCCAGCTGGAACTTTGCCAGTAGTCCACGAGCCTCGTAGTAAAATATAAAATAATGGAAATGGGTTAATTCTACATGTAAGAGCTAGCTAGCAATACACTTAAGTGATTGGCCAAGCAGTGATTTAAATAATATAGTTTCTGTGTGATTAGTTCGGGAGTCTGGGGGACTGGGAAACCAGCAAGAGGCTTCCTACTACAGGACCACACTTATCCTGTAGGTATAGACACAGAATGTTTGTACTATAGCTAGGAATTATGAAGATTTGGTAAAGTGGCGATTGTAGGTTTTCCTTCAAGATCCATAGCTTCACTAGCCCTGAGTAGCTGCTAGGTTTCCAGTACCAGGCATGGTTTTCCCTCATGCTGAATGTGTCTTTCGTCCAAACAGAGAGCTGTTAGTTACCACCAAGGTAATGAGTCACTAATGCCCTCTTAGGATTATTTCGCTAGGCTGGTTGTTGTGGCTTGTGGATGCCATGGCTGACTAGCTGGTTGATTCTTTCCTTTGGAGGTCTCTGTGGTGACTTCTGGTTGGTACCTGAAAATTGATCCCCCAGAAGGAGACTTTAGAGCCCCTAGGCCCTATGTCTGAAGTGTATATCTTCTTTTAACTCTTGGAGGCAACTAAGGGCAGCAGCACTACCCTGTAATGTTTCGGGAGTCTCCTGGAGAACTTTGATCAATAACTTGAAAGAGGGTTTCTCAGGCCTGGTACTGGGTTTTTTGTTAGATGGTCTTTGACTCTTGGAAGGAGCATTGTCAGTCCAGATGGTAATATTTCATTTAGACTCTTATATGTATATTTATACACAGATTTACATATGTTATAGATAGCTTTATGTGGATAGTTAATAGTATGATTCCTTATGACTTTTTCAGCTATATTACTGTTATTTTACCCTCTTCCTTCTGTATTTATATCACTCCCTCCTCCCTAATTACAGACCCCACTTTTTTTCCATTTCCTGAATCATATCACTTGAACCCTGCTCTTTTGGGTCCTCATACCACAACCTTAGCAATGGTTCCTTTTTACTTTCATGTTTTCTGCAGTTACTTCAGGAATTGTACTCAAATCTGAAGATTCAGAGCTAGGAGCATCCAATGAGAGAACACGCAGTGTCTGTCTTTCTGGGTCTCAGTTGCCTCAATTGAACTTTTTTTTTTGTTTCATTCATTTGCTTGCAAATTTCATGATTTCATTTTCCTTTTCATTATCTGTTTGTTGGTTGTAGGACATTTAGGTTGTTTCCATTTCCTAGCTGTTGTGACTACAGCAGCAATGAACATGATGAACAAGTATCTATGGAGTAGGGTGTTCAGTCCTTTGGGCATATGTCTTAGGGTTTCTGTTGTTGTGATGAGACACCATGACCACGGTAACTCTTATAAAGGGAAAATATTTAATGGGTGGCTTACATTTTCAGAGGTTTAATTCATTATCGCCATACTGCAGCATGGTGGCATGCAGGCAGACATAGTGCTGGAGAAGTAGCCAACCTTTTTACATCTTGACCTACAAGCAACAGGAAGTGATCTGAGATACTGAGTCTGGTTTGAATATATAGGAGACCTCAAAGCCCACTTCCACAATGACATGCTTCTTCCAACAAGGCCACACCTCTGCCAGTAAAGCCACACCTCCTAATAGTGGTACTCCCTTTGAGGGCCATTTTCTTTCAAACCACCAGAGCATATGTCAGTGAGTGCTAAAGTTAGGTTATATGGTAGATTTATTTTTTGAGCTTTAAGAATTATCCACAGTGGCTAGCTAGGGTGACTGGATAAGTTTGGAATCCAACCAATAGTAAATGACGGATTCTTTTCCCTTCACCCCCTTCAGCATTTGTTGTCGATTGTTTTGTTGATCTTTTCTATTCTGACTGGGATGAGATGAAATGTCAAAGTTGTTTTCCTTTGCATATACTGTCCAGGACTACCTGCCCAGGGGCCGCAGCACCCACAATGGACTGGACTTTCCCACATCAATCAGTAAGGAAGAATTGTACCACACACTTGCCTACAGGCCAGTCTGGTAGAGGTATTTTTTTAGTTGATGTTCCCTCTTCTGCCTGGATCTAATCAACATAAAATCTAGCCAGCACATTGTCTTATCATTTTATTATTATTATTGTATAGGTAACAATGACTAGTAGGTAAATAAAAGATAGAGTCTAAGCAACAAGAATGTTATGTACATGCCATAAACATTTGCTGTAATTCAAAACATATACATTTCATGGATGCCAACATACATATTTTTTGCATTTACATTAACTTTTCTAGAATTGACCTTGTGTTGTAATCACTGTTTTTAAGCAAAATTCAAGATGTGGTTGTCATTTTTAGTATGGGAATGCAGTCTGCTGTCCTGGTGGTGGGACTGGTCCACAGCACATTCTCACTGCTTTTCTTTTCTGACAGTATTCTGAGTTGAACCCAGGACCTTGCACATCCCACCAAAAATTCTGCTTCTGGGCTACACCCCACCCTCAGCTTCCGTCTCCTCCTTGTTTTAAGGCACAGCCATCAGGACTCTGTAGAAAGAGCACGAACTCTTGGGGAACATTCCATTGACACTTCCTGTCAGATAGAGAAAGTGACTGCAGGAAAACCTGTAGGGTGATGGCGGGGCAAAGGAGTGTCTGGAAAGATTAGGGAGTGCTCTCTCTGCCACTCCATGTAGCTTTGAAGCCTGTCCTGGAATTCACTCTGTAGACCAGGCTGGTCTCGAACTCACAGAGATCTGCCTGCCTCTGCCTTCTGGTGGGGTTAGAGATAAGTACTACCTCCTAGCTATGGAGTATGCTTACAAAATGTTGCCTGGTGCATTGGATAAGATAAACAGGACTGAGGTTCAAGGACCTTCCTGGATTACATAGTAAGACTTTGCCTCAAAACCAGCCACCCACCCACCCAACCAAAGAAATTTTGTTAGCATGGAAGAAGATGTAGTATTGAAAATTCAGAATTCCATGACTCTAGAAGGAAAACAATGACTTGGGCTTTGTATGTTAAGAAGTTTTAGGACGTCAAATATGATAATGGCCTATGTCTGCCATTTCAGCACTCAGGATATCGAGGCAGATTGTAGGAGCTTGAAGACAGTTTGGGCTACTGGTAAATTCTAGATTAGGCAGAATAAAGCTTTGTTTAAAAAACAACAAGCGAACAAAACAAACATATACAAAAAGCCCCAAACCAATGGCAAACAAAAAAGATGTTTAAGAATACCATAGTCAATCTTTGAGTACTCTACACAATGTATCTAGAACAGAGAGAGAGGCAGAGAGAGAGAGGAAGAGAGAGAGAGAGAGAGAGAGAGAGAGAGAGAGAGAGAGAGAGAAAGAGAGAGAGAGAGAGAGAATACACAAAGACATTTATTATACTGGCCTGTATGATAGGGTCTGGGTAGTACAACAGTGACTGTTGACACTCTGGAGGGGCAAAGAATCCGGCAGATGCTCCATCCATGGAGTTAGGTGTCTTGGCAGTCCTGTCCTGGCACTGAACATCTGGAACTTCCTGGTGAGTCTCTGGTGTTAAGTCCACACCAGAAGGTTATAGAGAAGCAGGAATTTAATGGCGGCAGCAACAGCAGTAGACACACCCGCTCATGAGGAAGTAAAAGCAGCCAGCTGCACACTGCTTTTTTGTGAACCTCTTTATATCTGGCCGGCTCAGTGGAAGGTGCCACTCGCTTTGGGGTCAACCCCCTTCCTCTCCCCCCAATTAATCTTCTCTGTGAGTGCACTCATAGACACTCTCAAGCGTGTGTTTCCTACGTAATTCCAAATCCTGTCAAGTTTCAAGAATTACAAAAGTTGTCAGTGATAAGGAATCTTTGGTTATCGTTTTGGCTGCAGCTTTCCTTGGTAGTGGTAAGCATGAAATAGCATGCGGTGCCTCCGTGGTTATCTGAGAGAACATAGTCTTTCTTCAGCGCTTTGATATGTACACACTGTCTGCCAGTCCCCACCATCTTTCTTATGTCCTCTATAAGGACATATATGTCACAGTTTTTTTTTTTCTAAAAAGGTGGAGTGAGATTTAAAAATGGCAAAGGAGAGAGATTGGGGGAATAATTAGGAGGTAGGGTTGATTGAGGCATTGTTGGATATACGGAATGACAAAGAGAGGAACCTAGAGTTTCTGGCTACAAAGGCTGACAGGTTATCATGGGTCAGTCTGGCCCATCACCTTGCCTTAGTCCATTTGGCTGTGACAAGATAATGTGGACCAGGTGTCTCATAATTCATTTCTCATAGCCCCAGAAACTGTGCCCGAGAGCACAGTGCCGGCAGATTTGGTGTCTAGTGAGAGTCCATTTCTTGGCTCCTAGAACATTCTCACTGTGTTCTCTTATCAAGGAAGGGATATCTTTGATGGGGTCATTCTTTCAGCCCTTATGATCTAATCACCCCAAAGGCCCCCCACATCTTAAAACGTTCTCCAAGGAGGTTAAAGATTGCAGCATATGAACTTGAGGGCTAGAGTAGCATCCAGTCCACTATGTATCTGTTTTTATAGTTTCCTGGGATGATGCTCCACACACTTATGTATGCATTACCAGTCACTGCTAGTGCTTTACTCTGAAACGGTGGAGCTGGGTATTGGTGACTAGGGCATTATTTGATCTTTTAGAGAAAAACTTTGCCAACCCTTAACAAGGATAATGGTGCCATCCCTGGATTAGCGTAAGAAATGTAGAAAGAAGAGCAGATATGTAGGGAAAGACGATGAATCTGTTTTACTGGCTTCTCTTACAGATCTATGTATCGCAGGTCAGTTCTTGTACTGTCTCAAGGTGATAGACACCATCAGGGTTTGGTATGTGGGACTGTTTTCCAGAAGATCCCACAGGTTTAATCTTTCAGCTTAAATCTCCTGTCTGGAGTTTCTCAATCCTCCAATCGATAAACAATGAATTTCTTCAATTAAAGATCTCTAATTCAACAAAATGAAGACTGGTAGTTGACACAGAGACATTTTGAATGCTTCTCCAAATGAGTGTTAATATAGACCATTGATGGTGACAGACTTGCTGAACTGGTAGCTTAGGAAAAGCTCATAGCAAAGGACTTCATTCTCCAAAGACAAACATTACAGTGAACGCAAACACGGACAACACCTCCACCTGGAGCATCTAAGAAGAAGGGAGAAGGGTTCATGTGGATGTGGAGTGTGGGAACCTGGTCTTGTTATCAACAACCATTCAGAGTGGCTCTCTGCAGATGTCATGCTTAGTAGAGATCTCCAGTGGTCTTCGTGATCTAAACAACATGAGAAAAGTCGAATCTGGAAGTTAGTTTCCTGACCATTCACTTGGTCCTTCGAAGGCAAAGGCAGAAGCTGTCATTTAGTGGCTCTTACTTGGAACCTGGGAGAGGGAAAGCTGAAATGTTAGTGCAAGCTGCTTACCAGAAAGGGCTCTCCTGCCTTGTGCCCCGTGGGAATGGGAATGTAAGAATGGATTTTATGCATGACACAAGGTCAGCCGTCTTTGGACTCCAGAAGAATTGCAATAGTTGTCTAATGACTTCAGTTTCCCTCCTTCTTGCCTATCTCAGTTTTACTGCTATAGAAAATGGGGGTGTTTGGAGGAAGAGACAGTAGGGGTGCAGGGTGGTTGGGAATGTTGAAAATTACGTATCTACGTGGAACCCACCTGGGATGTCTAGGGAGGAGAGACCAATTGAGAAACCGATTCAATGGCAGTTGGCAACACGAGTGAGTTCTGAGCAAACAGAGTAGCTCCACCTGCATTGTGAAAAGGCAAGGCCCACCAGGAAAAAGGAAACAGGAAAAGATAAAGAGATCAACATTCACCCTCTCAAGGGGGACTTGCCAGGACATTAATAACTCTCTTGAGCCTTTGATTTTTGTGACTGTCTCTGAAATGAACGATCTGCTCAGAGTGGGGTGAAGATCTGCCAACCTGAGTTCACCAGTTCACCGCTGACAGCAGGCTGGGCACACACAGCAAAGCCCTCATCCCTGTGGGCGGTGTCAGGATCCTTATGCTGGAGTTCTTTGGAGGTTTGGGATAAGCAAGGGGTTTGGGATAAGCTGGAAATTCCCAGTGCCTTGCCTTTTGGGAGTGCAGGGTGACCCAAGCAGCGATCAAGTGTGACAATAGGCCATTTATTTCTTCAATGAGATATCAAAGACAGTTACAAACATTTGAAATATGAAGGAGATAAGAAAAAATCAAAACAGCTAAAGCAGTGATCTTCGCAGACTAACTGGCAGCTGTGACCAGCTCTTCAAGGTGACCTCTGCTCATAGCTTTAAGAAAACGTGGAGACATTCTGGGGTGTCTGATAACCCTAGTTCCCATGAATACATGGCATCTTGGTGGGCAATTACTGAGCGATGGGAAAGGTATTGGATTATTAATATATGAATTATTAATTACTATAATTGCATTTGTCATATATTGAGCACCAGCCGTGCCCTAGAAGCCGAGCAGACCTTAAGAGTCCCTGCCCAGTGGGGGGTGACTGAGGTAATTACATTTGGAATAGCTGCAGTCACAGGCTCACAGTATAGCTTGTGGCGTATACTAAGTGTACAGTGGGCACCTGCTTTTCTTACTCCCTCCAGAACCATATATCTCTATACGATTTTTCTAATTTGTTTATGTAAAGATGAGGGATGCCCTATTTGTCAAGATAAAAGATGCACCAGGTTATTTTAATTAATGTTTACCCTACATTCTAGAAACCAGATGAGGAAATATCTCCAAGCCAAGACATTTGCGATTCTTCCACACTCTCTTGGACAGGGATCTGTTGAATGAGCAGAGGAAGGAAGGGGTCCATGAAAGGACAGAGGGTAGATTTTGTAGTTGGAAGGTCACCTCTGGGCTTGCCTGTGATGAATACTTTGGTCCATGTTACTAGCTAACGTTTAGTCCTTTGTGTGTGGAGGTCTAGACGTTAAGGCTGGCAGCGACTGTTTTAGCATCTTCTTGTCCAGTCCTGGGGTTGGGGGCAGGGGTGGCTCATGCCTACAGTCCCAGTACTCGGAACACACAGGCAGGAACACTGCCGTTTCCAGTCAGGCAAGTTCATCCTGAGGCACACATCAATACTGGTCTTTAAAAACAAAGCAAACAAAATGATCATTTCTATGTCCCCTAGTCAGGGGTGTAGCAGGCTTTCTAGGATCGCCAGCCCCCAAATCATGACATGTAGACTTATCCTTAGCCTAGGCTTGTTTCTAGTCAGCTTTTTCTACTTTTAACTTAAACTATCCCATTTCTATTCATCTCTGTGCTGCCCAGAGGCTCGTTTACCTCACCTCCATACTGTCCACTCCGTTTTCCTGCTTCCTCACCTCCATACTGTCCATTCCATTTTCCTGCTTTCTCTGTGTCTGGATGGCTGGGCCCTTGGCTACTTGGCTTCCTTTTTTCTCTGTCCATCTGCCCCATCTATCCCTTCTTTGCCTAACTATTGGCCGTTCAGCTTTTTATTAGAACAATCAGGTGCCTTAGGCAGACAAGGTGAAACAGCAATATGGCTTTACATAATAAGTTTAAACAAATGCGGCAATCTTTACATAGATAAACAACTATTCTGCAACACAAAAGAATGCAACACATCTTTGCATAGATAAACAAATTTCTGTTCCACAACACAGGGGCATCCACCCTTATAAACCTGTCTACTCCTTTTAGAGAAGGCGCTAGTACAGAATTGGACTCATGAATTCAAGAGAAAAGCCAAGTTCAGCCCTGGGTTCAAACCTTCTTGGTGGTTTTCTTCTCATTCTTCACCTGAAGAAAACATTCCCACAGAGACAGCCATCATTATATTTGATAATTTTCCACTAGGGGGCGCACACCTCCACAGCCTTCCTCAACGCCTTGCTTTCACACCCTGGAGTCAGTCTGGGGACAGGGTGTGCAGGCTTTGCACTAACACTGTTCTACCCACCCAGAACAGTGGCACCACCATTGGTTTTGGGAAGTTGCTTAGGGGCTGGCCTGCTCATCAGGGCCCTGTCCTGTGACTTATTCTAGATTGAGACATGGGCGATGTTCCCAAGGGCTCGGAAGCACACGGGACCCAGCTGCACTGGGTCTGGTCTGGACTGGACTCTGCACATCATTTTGGACTCCCATTTGCACAGCAGATGTGGGAGGGACCAGCGTCCGTGTATCCATGTTCTTCACCCCCTCACCTCCCCAGTAAGAAGGCTGAACTGTCCCTTGGATGACCTGGGAGAAGGACGGCAGAATGATAATCTTTGGCTAAAGGATGTACTTTTTTGAGTTTGTCAACATAGACATTATGTGTTCCCATTAATTGTAATGAGCCCTCTGCTGGGGGTAGTGGGCAGCCTCCTGCGTAAACATTGACTTACTTCCTCTTCCTAGAGGGCTGGAGCGAGGCATTTTAATTAAACACACACCTTTAGTAAATGAGGTATTTACTTACAGTGGGAGTCATATTGCAAGATATTACTTATAGTGTGTCTTTAATATTAGATTCTATGCATTTCTGAGAGCACACTGCTGCAATAGTCCTAGTCTCTGCAGTTCTAGGTAAAGACTATTCCTAGGATTTCTATATCAAACTGCTCATGCAAGCTGGGAATATTTCTATTGGAGGATCAGATCCAAATATGAACCTCTAATTCCTTTGCCCTTCAGTACTGCATCTTCCTCTTCCAACTGGGCTAAAGCTTTGTTTTCTGCATGCTGGACACAGGTCTGCCCATATTGAATATTAGCTTCCAAACCCACACTGTGAACAGTTACCAGCAAAGACTCTCCTCATACGGTTGTAGGAAAGACCATATTCCCATCTGCTTTGCAAATGCCTTGGCATTCAGGACACATATACGTTCTATTGAATTTCCTTCTATTACGGCTTTTCCACTGGGGGATTAAGAGGCTAATTCAGAGCTGTATGATTACAGGAAGATGTGTGAGGAAAGCAATGGGGGATTCTATTCTATAAGGTCTGCTGGGCCCAAACAAGGAATCCATATGTTTCCATTTCGCTAATAGGCAGAGAAAATAAAAACCAAAGCGGCTCAGAGACACGCACCTGCATAAGAAGTGGGGCAGCAGTAACCCATAAATACATGGAAGGCAGCTCTCAAACAATCCCATCTGCATTTTATTGAAAGGAACCTCTGAAAAGCAGAGAGAGAAGGTACAGTTTACAAGAATTGTGGCATAAATCCTGCCACAGTGCCAATTGCTAAAAGCATCAGAGCCCGGGCAGGAGAGAGAAATCCATTCATTCATTGCTCCTAGAAAATAGGCATCCAGGCCAGCCGCATACCTCACGCGCCCCGTGGGATTTATGCCTCTGACTGACTGATGCCACGAGTCACCTTGGAGTGATTGCTTCTATATCGAATGTTCCTTTACAGCATATAAGCTTTCTCATTGCGACTCCGCTCAGTTCCATTCTGCCAGCCTCTTTGGGACACTTTGCATGAGAGATGTGGTGGAGGTAACGTTGTGTTTGTTGGTTTCTCTGGCACATTTCAAGACTGATCCGTGCTTAAGCTGGAAGCATAGGGAAATTCCATCATTTCCCCCCTCACAGCGAATCCCAAGTCAAGTGGCTCCCTCCTCCCTGCTATAAAGGATCCCACAGTTTCTGCTTTCCCACCTGTTAGTACTGCCTCAGCACTCCTCAGGGGCACTCACATTGCTCTCCTCCCCTCTTGCTTCTCTCCTTCCTTATCCCCCCACTTCCAAGTTCCACTCTCCCTATTCCTTCTTCTCCTTCCTATTCCCCCACCCCCCATTTGTGTGTGTGTGTGTAAAATAAGTCTTTACAGGATGATCTTTCTTAGTGAGGCTAAACATTAGTGTGTGCTCTAGGCAGCTGAGTTTCAGGTTGTTTTGTTGTTGTTGTTGTTGTTTGTTTTTGTTTTTCCTTCTGTATCTCCTGAGACACCAACTTTTCTTCTAGGGTTGTCCAGCTTTTTAGGCTGACTTCCTTCCTTCTTTCCTTCCTTCCTTCCTTCCTTCCTTCCTTCCTTCCTTCCTTCCTTCCTTCCTTCCCTCCCTCTGTCTCTCTTCCTTCCTTCCTTCCTTCCTTCCTAAGAACCCCCATCAAATTACATTTACTTATCGTGTGGTGTGTGTGTGCACACATATTCCTCAGTATTCACTGTGGAGGACAGAGGACAACTTTCACCATGTAAGTCCAGGGGATTGAACTCAAGTCCTCAGGCTTGGTGACAAGCACCTTTACTTGCTGAACCATCTCCCAGGTTCCTCACAGGGCTTTTTATTTACGTTTGTTTGTTGTATGTTGTAGAGGTCATTCCTGAGACTACGCTTAAGTCACCCAAGACCTCTGCATCGGGTAGGGGTGGATCTGAGAGAACCAGCTCTGAAATTGCCCCAGGGTTTCACCTACACAAACACCACCCTCCACCAAACAAAAGCACAGGACCGGCCCCTGGTGTTCCTGGCAAGGCGCTGTTACTGAGGACACACACTAGGTGGCAATCCAGGCTCACATACTACAGGGAGGAGGCCAGCGATCAGCACATCTGGCAAGTGGGGTTGCCTAGTTTCCAGTCCCTCCCCCTTTATTCCAGTTCGCTGCCTTGTGGACCAGCCAGGGGTTTCTTTCGGATGATGGAGGGCATGGACTGGGCTCAGCATCAGAAGCAGCAGGCTGCTGAGAGACACTGCCCCACACAGAGTTTTCCACGTGTTTGGATGAATGGATGAATGGATGATGGACTAACAAGTCTGAGATCTTGCTTTGGGGGAGGCATTTAAGGAAGATGGGCATGAACTGGGATCACATGTGAAGGCTGGGATTTGAGTTTGTCTTCTTAGAGAGACTGGACTAGAGGGGGGCTGGGGTGGGGTTGTCTCTCTCCCTGATTCTCCAAACCTCAGATCCTTACTCTGAGAGTAATGCTGCCAGACAAAAAACCCCACCCAGTGTGTGTGATGCTTCCCCAACTCCTTCCCCCACTTTCAGGTCATCTCACTATCCCTGCTTCCCCCCATGTCCCCCCCCCCTTTCTCTGGCTCTAATGAAACCACCTTTGTGAGTTTTGTTAAATGTCGGTGGTTCCTAGGTCCAGGACATACCCATTAATTCTCCTGTGATGCTTCTGAATATTCTCATGAGCTTTCCCTCAGCTGGACCAGCTCCTTGGAGGCTCTTTTTGTGGCCTGAGACCAGGACTCTGGTGCCACACTGCCATACAGACCTTCCAAGGGTATTGTGGACTCAGCATGCTCCACCCAGACTTGACAGCCACTGTCTTCTCTACCCTTTGCTCCCAATATTCCTGCTTTCAAGACATGTCTGTTGCTACTGGGCTCCGGAGGGAGGCCCTGGGATCCATCCTGGCTTGCTTTCCTTCCTTCTCCACAGCCAAGAGGCTCTCCAGAACTACTGGCGTTCATAATTCTCTCCGACTTTCTTGTAGCCTCCAACCTTTTAACTCCTGCCACACTTTTACCCCCTCTGCAACTGAAGTCAGAAAGAATGTTCTAGAATGAGGGTGTGATGGTATCACTCTGCTTCAAAATCTATTTCAATTTTTGTGATAAAAGCCAAACTCCTTGCCTAGGGCACAGATCCTATTACCATGACCTTACTGATACAGCCAAGCGGCTGGCTCCACCCCCCCCCCCACTGCCCTGCTCTCCTCTTCTTGATGGATAGAGGGGCATAGCTCAGTCATTGGAGTGTGAGGTCTGGTCACCAAGCTGCCTATCACACTACATGGCCATTTTCCTGGTTGTTTCCTGCCATGTTCTTCCCACAGAGCTGGGAGTTCCCAGTACAGTGCCTGACATATGTGATGGGCTCCTGGGGTGTCAATCAAAAGCACAATGAAATGGCCTTGCCACTAGTGGGACACTGTGGGTGGGAACATACTGTTGGGTAGAATACCAATGTGGGGGTGAAAAGTTGAGTTAGGCCTGGTGTCTGCCCCCATGGGAAGCACACTGACCACCATGCCAATATGTAATGAGGCACGGACACAGGTATCCTTCAGGCTGAAGGCAGGTTATGTTATGGCTTCCCTGTTTACCTCTGCTAGATTTTATGCCCAAAAAGCACCAGAAGGCCTTTTTGTTTCTTCTGGATCAGTCTTGAGTCTCAAAGGACACCAGTGCTTTCACACAAGTAGCTGACAGGAGAAGAAGAGAGAGTACTCAGTGGGAAGGAAGGTGTCTAGACTTCTTCAGTATTTTGGATTTGGGTCAGTTAGGAGATGTGGAGAGAACCAGGCCTGCAAGTGACTTTTCTATGCAGCCATGGAGGAAGGAGGAAGGAGGTGCAGGGAAGTGTATGTGATATGGATCACGTGATGACCATATATTGGAGTCGGCTTGTTCGTACAAAAGGGCTGTGTTGCGAAGTCCTACAAAAGGGTTAGCATGTGTCCTATTCTATGCATGCAGACAGAGACCTCATGTTCACAGAATGCTGTAAAAGTGAATGTTACTTCCTAGAGTCAAAAAGCATTTCAGCTCTATAGACATGTCCCGGTACACCCAGGATGTCCAAGGTCTCCATCACATTCCATCAGAACTGTTTGGAGTTGATTTTCTGGTACATCTTCCAAGTGGCACAGTGTCATCTATAGCTCAAGACTTTTTATGCTCAACTTGTTTTAATCATAGCCAAGGATCTCCTAGTTCATCAAGATCAATACCTCGACAGGATACAATCCATCAGCTCAGGCAGTCAGCCAAGGGGTGGATGCTGAGCATCATGATACCTAGGGTGACCCTGTGAGTTTCCTAGTGTTGATGAGGAGGTACCCATGCTGGCAGATGACCCCTGTCATCAAGGAGCTCAGGATCCTTCCCTGGTTTCCCTGTGTCCTTCATGCTTCAGTATGCTGAATCAGAGTCACAAAGGCTCAGTACTCTTGGGGCAACTTGGGTTGCTAGCCCCAGACATAGAACTCTTTGGAGTGTCTTTTTCCTTTATCCAGACAACTACATAGATCTCACACAATGGGGTTTTGGCCCTCTTTAGAGAACAGTTCTACCCACACATGGCAGCCAATACGGAAGATGCGCAGCATCCTGATGGGTGAGGCACAGGGCATGGAGCTCTCTGGGCACCAGAACTTTGCTCTTTAGAAATACAAGACAGAACTTTCTCTCCTTTTATCGTTTCTTTCTTTAAAAGACACAGTGCTCTGACTTGCCTGAAGAATGGCCAGACAACTGCTAAGAGTCAGAGCCCTTCAGAGTCTCCTCAGGATTAGGGTCTTTTTGAACCTTGCCCCAAAGTGTCCCCCTTAAATTGTTTGTGGAGGACAGAGGTCTCACTATGAAGTTCTGATTGGCCTGGAGCTTGCTACACAGATCACACTGGCCTCAGAGCCAAGGACCTCTGCCTGCAGAGCCTGCGTTCCACATCCTGTGCTTACAGGTATGAGCTTTCATTATTCTTTTGCAAACTTGGATGTTGGATTCAGGAGAAACAAAGCTTTAGGGGTGTTGCTTTTATTCACGTCACTTTATCTGAAGTATAGTGACTTGGAAGTAGAGTGCCCTGGATTCCACACCTGTCCTCTGTCTTTTTGTGGTGCCAAGCATTGAATCCAGAGCCTTGCACACATTAGGCAAGTGTAACCACTGAGTTAAACCCCTAGGCTAAGAGTTTTCCTTTTATTGGCTGTGTAGTCTTGAACCACTGGATTAATGTCCCTGAAAGTCCAAGTTCTTCATCTGTAATATGTGATATTATTCACTAGGTGGTTGTGTATATTCAACATCGCAAGTTGTGTGCTAAGCAGAATGCTGAGCCCTTGCAGGGACATGTACTGTTTTATCTGTTTGATATAAACTAGTCACAATAAGGAGAACAGAGAGGCTCTGGCGTAGACTGAGATTGCTGAAGGGGCAAGAGACCCTCCTTCAAAATCTCAGCAAATTTTATTACCCGCAACTCCATTCCTTTGCATAGAAATGTGGTGTTGAGGATTTAGCGTGACTGTGCCATGAATGTTGAGGATTCAGCATGGCTGTGCCATGGGTATTGAGGGTTCAGCATGGCTGTGCCATGGGTGGTGAGGATTCAGTGTGGCTGATCCACAGTTGGTGAGTATTCAGCATGGTTGTGCCATGGGTGTTGAGGACTGCAAGGAAGCGATCAGTGAAAGTTCACTGAGTTTGTATATGCTGAAGTTTTTGCTCTTTAAGATGTGGTACTTGGCCCAGTGGCATTTGCCTCACTTGGGTACTGAAAAGGAGAGTAAATTAGAATCTGCATTCTATGGGCTGAGGATGCAGCTGATTGGCAGAGCATCTACCGTACGTGGACAAGACCTGGTGCTGTGGAATAACCCTTCTGTACACTGTGTGAATATGTGTTGCTATGATTGGTTTGATAAACAAGCTGATGGGCCAGTAGTTGAACAGGATAAAGTTAGGCAGGAAAGTCAAACTGAGAATGATGAGATGAGGAAGGGAGGAGCCAGAGGAGATGCCAGCCAACCACCAAGGAAGCAGGATATGTAGAAAATGAGGTAACAAGCCATGATCCATGTGACAAAGCATAGATAAGAAATATGTGTTAATTTAAATGTATGAGTTAGGTAGTAACAAGCCTGAGCTATCAACTGAGCATTTATAAGTAATATTAAGTCTCTGTGTTGGTTATTTGGGAGCTAGCAGATAGGACAGAAACTTCTGCCTACAACTCTGGATCCCTAGCACTGCTGCAAGCAAGCTGTGAGCAGTCTAATAAATGCTCTGACCATTTGCATGCACAGTGCAGTCTGCAGCAATCTGACCTAAGCTACCTGTTATTGTTAAGCTTTGAATGGAATGTTCCCCACAGGCTCATGGTCACTTGTCACCTCCTGGTAGCACTATTCTGACAGGTGATGGAAACTCTAGTTGGAAGAAGTGGGTTCTTTGGGCTGTGACTTTATCTCCTCCACATTTTCTTCTCTCCAGTTCTTGTCCACCACGAGATGGGCAGCATCTGTCACAAACTCCCACACTTTAATGCTTCCTTCTCACCACAAGACTCACAATGAACAGAACTACAGTTTGTCACTGTGATAGGCTTGAGTACGTTTTTGTTTGGAGTAATATGGCTTTTGGGTTAGAAAAACAGTGGATGCTTTAAGCACTCTTTAATGGGCCACACTGGTAGGAGCATGGAAGACAGTGATGCTGACTGTATTTTGAAGAGTTGTGTGGATCAAGAGGTTATAGAGGAGAAAAATTTTAGTATGTTGCCTAGAGATCATTCTTTTGATATTTTGATGAAGGAATTGACTGTTTTTTGCCCTTGTCTGAAAAGTTTGCTTGAGGCTAAAGTGAAGAGTTTTTGGATTAATTCTCTAGGCAGAAAAAAAAATCTCAAAACAGCCTAGTATAGACTCTGTTGTGTGATTAATAGTGGTAACTCTAAAGATGATTTATAATGAAAAGGAGCAGGGTAAATTATAAAATTAAAGGAGAAAAGGAACACCGGAAGTGTAATAGAACTAAGTCTTGTGTTTAAGATAAACAGTCTTGCTTTGGTTCAGTATTTCCTCCTCATTACACTCTCTTTCCTATGTTTTGGAATGGTAATGTATATATGTTAGAAGTATATGATCTGTTTTTTTTAATTTTTGATTTTATAGGTCATTACAGTTAAGAGATTGCATGAATCTCAGATGAGACTTTGAACTTTAAAACATTGTTGAGACTTTGATAGACTGTGGTGAGTTTTGAAATTCAACTAAATGCATTTTGCATCATGATATTGTTACAAACTTATGGGAGTCAGGGACTGGAATATGGTGGTTTGAATGTAGTTGGTCCCTGTAATCTCAAAGGGAGTGGCACTCTTAGGAGGTGTGACTTTGTTGGAGTTGGTGTGGCCTTATTGGAGAAAACGTGTCACTGTGGGGGGCAGTTTTTGAGGTTTCCTATGCTCAGGACATCACCTGGTATCTCCGCTGACTTCTCTAGAACCATGTCTGTTTGCACATTGCCATGCTCCTGCCGTGATAATGGACTGAACCTCTGAAACTATACATGAGCCTCCCCAGTTAAATATTTTCAGTTATAAGACTTTCTGTGGCCATGATATCTCTCCATAGCCATAAAAATTCTAAGGCCGCTTGCTTGTTTTAGTAGCTTACCGTCTCTGATAGCACCAGCTAAATAGCTTCTGTCGTGTGTGTCCCCTGAGCTCAGGAAGAGTTAAAGGGGAGAAGATAAAGTGGAGAAGGGGTCAGTGAAGTCACACTGGTTGGCAGAAGAATGGCCCCTCTAAAGATGTCGTGTACCAGTCCCTAGAATCTATGATTGGCTATGTTCTAGAACAGGTGGAGGTAAGGTTGCAGAGTTAAGGCCCTAATTAGACAGCCTGGAAACAGGAGAGTTTCCTGGGTTATGCCGCTGGGTCCAGCTCATCCAGAGAGTCCTGTATTTGGGGTTAGAAGGAAGCTGGAGTCAAATATTTCAAGGTACTCTACAGCTGACTCTGGAGATGGCTGATCCAAGGACTGTGGGCCAGGTCTGGAAGCTGGGAAAGGAAAGGAAATGGATTCTCTCATAGAAAGAATGAGGCCCCATAGACATTACCACAGCCCAGTGAGACCCGTTTCAGACTTCTGGCCTCCAGAATTGTAAGATCATATGTTATTTTGTTCTTGAACACCATGTCTATGGTAGTGTGTTCCAATGGTGAAAGGAAATGAATCTGTATGCTGTTGTGAACTTGTCTGTTTGCTCGGGTCCATCCCCAAGTGTGCCGACACCCTTTTTTACACACTCACTCAGGTTCTTAAGGGCATTCCTGGAAAGGGAAGCTTCTTGGTATTTTAAACTTTAATGAAATACATGACACTAAAGCAACCCCATAGATAATATTTCTTTGCTGATTTGGAAGACTATCAGATCCTACATGTTCTTGGGTCCCCATTGTGCATGTTGATAGCCATTGGGCAAGCCTGCCAGAAGTTTCTGCTTGGAAGGATGCCAAGTCTATAGACAAGCATGCCGTGGACTCAACCCTCCACGTGATAGCTGCAAACACAGAAGCATATTTGGAATATGAGGCTGTCACCTACTGCGTCTCTTGGGCTGTGTACCTGCATCTGTGTTTATGAAACTGCTCATCAAGCCATCGGACAGACCACAGCTTCCAAGCACAGACCTCTGAAGATCTTCCCTTCCATACAGAGTCCACGATTCATGGAGGGGAAGGGGAGATATTAATTGGGGTTGGAACTAAAGTCACCCCTCATGCTAATGTTCTTTCCCAGGGCCTAAAGAGTAGCTGCAAGGCCAGCAACCGCCTGTGGTCCACACTCAGCCCCGCTCCTTAAACACACATTTCCTCCTGTGTTATTGCATTATCTGGCTGACCTGTTAATTAGTCCTCTGGTCCTGGTAAGGCTGTTTCACTCACAGGCTGGAATCTCTATTAGGACTCCCCGAACGGCAGTCACTTGGTTTTGCCCAACGAGTTTTTACTGTGGAAGAAAGAGCAGAGGCTTTTGTTTTTGTCTTTCCTACTCCATTTCTTTTTTAAAGGGAAAAAAACCCACAAATACAAAAAATGTCGCTCTGGGTGTCAGCTGTGAGCCACGTCTTGGAAACTTAGTTAGTCCAGTGGATGAGTGACTTTCTCTCATCCACTGACTGTAAAACCTTCCTTCTGTTAGGCTTTCCCCTGGGGACTTGCTGGCATAGGCAGTCCAGTCGCTCAGCAATAACACATTTCAAGTTATTACGCCAGTGGAGTTCTGAGAAATACTGGGATGTTAGAGAATGTTTTTGTGACAGGCCGGCGTGCTAAAAAATAACTAAACCAGTGCACTCTCCAGGCACAACCAACATCCCAGTCTGCTGGAAGTTACAAAACGATACAAAAAGATAGAAAACGACTTGCTTTCTTGGGTTGTATCCCAAGACCAAGGCAGTCAATGAAGCACCCTCCACATTGGCAGACTGATGAGCAGACAGACCCTTCTCTCTCAGAAGCGGTGGGCTCTCACCGTTTAAGGAAGGCTTTACCATGCTTCTTTCTCACTGACATCTGGTTAGTGCTTTTTCCTCACCCTTTTTTCAAGAATATGATTCATTCCAAACCAGTGACTCAGGGTGCTGTTGGAAGGCTGGATCATGGTTTGTTAATGTTTCTTTATGAAGAGAAAAAGAAGCTTAGGGGTAGCTCAGCTGGTGGCTCTCATTAGAGCACATGCAGCCGTTGGGGTGGAAAATGGATGTGTTCACCATCTATGCAGCAGAGAGGTGATGCCGAGTCTGAAGTCTAGAGGGTGCTGTGTGACAGCTTTCTCATCAAATGCTACCAGAGAAAGTCTTTATGGGATTTTGCTACCTGATTGTAGAGTTGGGTCATTTACTCATTTGACCTTTTCTGAGGTCAGGATGTAAGGGTGGTTAGTTTCATTGAATAGTTCATTAACTATTGTTGAGGTCTTAATTAGTGCCAATCAAGTCATGGTTGTGCTTAGCAGAAAGATTAAAACAGTTGCACGTGCTCAATTCTGACTTTTGATTTTGGTAGGGGACAGAGAATCGCACCTTTTGGATTTACATTCCTGATTCTTTGTTCCCCTATCCATTTGGCCGTGTGTGCCTGTGCTTTCACCCCATCCACATTGATAAGTTTTCGCTGCGAATCTCGGGGGCTCTGGCATTCGGTGGTCAGGCTGTTCACATCCTTCGGAAAGCCATCTGCTGGATTAGACCCAGGGCTGTGGGACAGGAAGAAGTCTTTATGAAAGGCTGGGATGATTTGGCTGGCTTCCATTATGTAGGTGCAAAACTTCAGATGGGATTTCAATTAGCAGTGTTGTCAGTGACATTCTGCACTGAACCTCGTCCCAGACACTTTGGGTGCACAAAAAAGTTATTGTGACCTAATGAATGAGAACAAGATGTTTCCCCCACCCCCAGGGACTGTGGCTAACAAGTTACCATCATTAATAAGGCACACAAGCGGTGGGGAAGGAGCACCTGTCCTGGTGGGGGCTAAAGCTCACTCTTCCCTCCAGTATAGTCCAGGTTTTCTTTGCACCTGCTATCTGCTCATGCACTAGACTTTTCACTTACTGTTTTTTGGGATGTGGAGTGGAATTCAGGGACAGATGTATCAACATTAATGCACTTTCAGGGACTGGTTAGAATACCGAAGCCCAGCACCTTTGTATTAGGTGCTCGGATCATGCAAAATGATGAACTGTCTTCCACCTGAGATGTTTATGCCTCTGGAAGTGAATGGAAACGTCTCGGGGTAGGAAAAGCTCTGCAGGAACAGATTCCCCAATTCTAAACTTCCATAATTGCCTGTGCTCAACGACTGAGCTATGGTTAGTCTACAATCTGCCAGGTTTCCTTTGACTTTCCTTTCTTATTTCTTTACACACACACACACACACACACACACACACACACACACACACACACACCTCAGCTCCTCTCACCAACCAATGGGTGACCGATGGTCCATTTCCTTGGGGAGAGAATGCCATTAGGACTTCCTTGACAGGGAGAAGGTGTTGCTTAGGTAGGGTTCCATGAGAGCAATAAGAAGAGACTTTGCTAAGAAGTTTTGAAGGAATCAATATCTTCCTTAGTTCAAGTAACATGCTCACACCAAAAACCTGATCCATCAATGTATCTATTCATCTGTCTCTTTGTCTGTCCACCCATCCCAGAATTAGAATCCAGAAAAAGGAAATGATCATGGGTATTTATGTTAACATTTCTTTGCATTAGCAAGGTAAGATTGAAGCTTTCCTGATTTTAGTTGGATTTAGTAATTGGGATGAAAATTAAGTTTGGTATTCCAAAATCATTTGCTAAATTGGTTGCTGCATGGGAGATATTTTCCACAAAGTGAAGCTAAACCTTCAGGCTCAAGACTATGAGGAAATAGATTTAAATCACTAATAATAAATAGCTAATACATTAGAAAGCATGCTAGTTATAATTATTAATTTATGACAAAAATGTACAAAAGAGAAATCAAACATGAGAACATGACTTCTACTTGAAGATGGTTTATGGGGTGCAGAACACTGACATAAGCTTCTCAGAGACAGGAAATCAGAGCTTAAACCTGGAAGACAGACTATAAGCCTGGAAGAGGAACTTTTGGCTCCATCTCCTCTGAGTTTTCCACTGGGAGGCAGCTGGCCTTGAGGTTCATGAACTCTTGAGCAAGCTTCTCAGCTTCAGGGCTTCTTACTGTATACCTCTCTTGTTAATATTTCATTTTTTTCTTCAGTATGGCTGTAGGTGTAAAGATTTATATGTGAGATTAGACTTTGGGACTGCCAGAGTTCCAAGTCTTGTCTGTGTCGAACGGTCAGGGCATGTGGGTTGTCCCTCCAACCCCTTATTGTTCCTCATTTGTGTCAGAGGAACAGGACGACTTAAGTCAGTGTCAGGGGAAAGTCAGGCGTCGATAAAGAAAGCACAGAGATTTCTGAGGTGGTCATGGTGAAAGGAGACAATGGGCTCTCATCCTTGCCTGGATGGGAAAGGGCACCTAGGGTACTCAGAAGCCAACTCTTCATAGGAACATAGTTCAGCTAATAATAGAAAGTTGAATGTCAGTAGGTACAAAAGCTTGCTGCTGTTTGGTCTGTCAGTGGAAATTGTGTTTTGCAGAGGCAATCCTTGTGTGAAGTTGTGGAGGTTGATCTTTGTTGTATCTGTGACCCATGGTTGAATGCTTGTATACTCCATGGAGGGGCCCATTGATGAGAGATGTGAGGAATGATCCCCATGCTGGTGTTGCTGTAGAGCTGAGTGTTCTGGGAGCAAGGGCTACATCTCTTCTACTCACAGAAAGAACCCCTTCATTCCCAGACCAACTGGGCTGTCCTGAGTGCTCAGGGTCAAGTCTCTACTAGACGGGCGGGGTCTTGATCTTGCCTTCCATTCTGTTTCAATGGTCCACTTTGGCTTTCAACTCTGTTTTAATTTGAAGGCTCATGCAGTTAATAAGCTAAGGATTTGACCCAGGGTCTCTCCTAGGAGCTGCTTCTAGGGAAGTGTTGTTGAGAGACACTTTATTCTACCAGAGCAGTGGCTCTCAGCCTTCCTAACGCTGCAACCCTTTAATACAGTTCGTCATGGTGTGGGGACCCCAACCACAAAAATTATTTTCATTGCTACCTTATGACTATAATTTTGCTACTGTTATGAATCATAATGTAAATATCTGACATGCAGATGGTCTTAGGCGACCCCTGTGGAAGGGTCATTCATCTCTAAAGGGATCATGATCTACAGATTGAGAACCACTGTTTTAGATGGTTCACAGAACACTAACTCTGTCTGTCCATTGTAAAGCAATGTGTTTTCTCTGTAAACAGGCAAAGAATTATCTAAAAACAGTCAGCAGACTGCATCCGTAGCTTCCCAGAGGCCCAGGGTCTTTCCTTCAATGTAGCTTGCTTTTGTTTCTGTTGCCCCTGGGTGAACTTTGTGAGCAGCGTAAGCCAGGCCTGACATTCGCTTCTCCTGACACAGTAGAAGGATCCTCTTTTTTATTTTTCTGCCATGGCGAATGGGTATGACCAAGAAGAAATCAAGTAGTTTTTCATTCTCCAAGAAATAGGTGAAACTTCTCTAGTTTCAGTTGGTGAAGAAATTGACATTGCCACATAAAATCTGGAATTTCAATTTTTAAAAAATATATTTTTTGAGACAGGATCTTGCTACATGACCCAGGCTGGCTTTGAACTCGTGACACTCATGCCTTAGTCTCCGAGTGCCGGGGTAACAGGTGTGCACCACCATATCTTGCTTCCTGTTACATTTTTAAACTGCTGAAAACATCGCCTTTGTAAGTATAGTGCAGTTAGCTAATAGAGATTTGTTCAGCAAACCAAAAAGTAAGAATTCCACATTCTTGAACTGAGAAATCCTCACCTCCTGGTTTCTGCTCTCTCTCTTGTTTATGCAAAGACTGAATTGCGTTACTGCATCAGCACCAGGCCCCGATATGCTGCTCTTCAAAGGAGAGACCTGCCAACAGGCCTTCTGGATGAAACATAGCTCTATCCTCACCAAAGCCTTCTTGAGATGCATAGATAAAGGATTTGGGAGAAAGTCCCTGTGCTGTTTCCGGCTGCCAGGCAAATCTGTGTTCTGCAAAACAGTTGGATGACAGTGTCCTGGAGAGCCCCAGGAGAGGTTTCACGGCTGCTGAGCTTCCCTCAAGAGTGACACTGGAAAAGACCTCTGGTCTGGCTCCTGACCAAAATGGCCATCCCGCCAGCAACCACTGAGATGTGTTTCTGAGGAGACTTCCTGCCTGACCCAGCTGGTCCCGAGAGAACTGACTGCTGGATTGGGGTCCTTCTCCAGGCTGTGTGAATGTGTACTTCCTGGACTGCATGGAATAAACCGGGTTAAGAACCTGCATGGCAAATGATTGCCAACCCCACAGAAATAAAATAGCTGGTAAAACCATCACTAAGAAAAGAAAGCCTTCTGATTCTACTAATTTTATTGAACTGTCTGCAACAGAAAATGGATGGGAGAAGGGGTCCCCTCCCCCACCCCTGGCAGCCAGTGCAGAACTGAGCTCTTGTGGCTCATATGAGTGGAGGAGCCTGTCACTGGAGGCCACTGGGCACATGTTCTTGGTCAGGGTTGAATTCTTAATGCTCAGCAGAGGTGGAAAAATCATGATGTTTCTGTCCCATAATGGAGCAATCAGACTGCAAGACTGTGTGTTTATATGTCTGCGGGCTTTAAAGCGAGGGAGCGAATGCACGCATGACTTATATGAAGGCAGGGACGCAGGCCAGACAGAGAAGCCTAATAGCTATTTAACCATTCTTAAACAAACCATAAAATCATATTGACTGGAGGCCTGCAGGGATTCTCTGTCTGAACATCTTCTAGGAAGTTGTTTCCCAAATGGAGGATTTATTAGCAAAGACTCACTTATTGGAGTTGTCAAAGGGTCTGGTGGGCTTGGTGCAAGCATGCGATTCTAGGTTGGCCCTCGTTAATATGCTATGTAACCCATGCTGACAACAGCTGTCTAGGGGTTCTAACCCAGAGTCCCTGGGCTCTGACCAGAGGGGTAGCTGGCTGGTCCCCAGAGGATGACATTCGAGCCAGTTGTTAGTGCAGGCAGCCTTGAGATACGTGGGAAAGAATTTCCACAGACACCAGGCTAAGAGGCCTTGTCCACAGCTCCTCTTCATCCTGGCAGCAGGAGAGTTTCTGGAACAGTCTGTGCTGCACAGAATCCTGTTTTATGGAGATTATTTTATTAATTTGGCCATAAATATGTGACCTACAGTATGTTTGCTGAGGACCATGTGCTGTTTCCTTCTTAATGTTTAAGAACACACATCCTTTCTGCCGGCACCCAGCCTTTCTCAGAGGCCTCTGTGTAGTTTCTGTTTTTCCAAATGTTTCTTTGCCTTTTAGAGACTGAAGAAGGATTCCTATCATGCCAGATTTTTTTGTTGTTGTTGTTGTTAGTGTATGTTGATTTGGAAGGTTGACTGTTCCTGACACCCTAGACATAGGACTAAGACTCCATTCTGAGTGTTGTGGTTAGCCGCCCAGTGGCCCCTAAAGAAGAGCAACTGTAGCTTCCACTCCCTTAGTGGATTGTCATCTTATTTGAGAAAAGGGTCTTTCCAGCATTGGAGACATAATGTTGGATTACAAGGGCCCCTCTGTGAGCGGCACATGGGAAAGGAGAGGTCACAAATCAGGACTGGTAAATGCAGATGCTGCCGCACGGCCACTGCAGGGAGCAGGCTTGATCTGGGTTCAGTAATAGAGATTTCAGACCCAGGGAAGTTCCTACTGTCTCAAGCCATCAGGCACAATGGTGTCACAGCATCCAGAGGAAGCTAATACAAGTGTTCTACGTATTCTATTTGATATGTACATATATGGGTGTGTACGTGTATGTATATAAGTATATATTTATTTTTATATAAGCAGGTTGTATACCTTTTATCCAAAATGCTTAGGTTCAGAATTCAATTCTTCTGATTAAAAAAAAAAAAAGATTTTAGAGTATTTGCATTGATACTATCTTAGAGCTAGAACCCATATGTTATACAGACAGCTTAAAGACAAATCTACTTAGTATTTTAAACAACTTTGTACAAGAAGCAAAATTTTTAGGTATGGACTTTTCTACTTGTGATGGGTGTCACGTTGGTGCTTAAAGTTTTTAGGATCTGGTGAGATGGCTCAGTGGAAAGAGCACTTGCTGCTGAGCCCAAAGACCGGAGTCCATTCGTTGGGGCCCACACGCTGGGACAGGAGGACTAAGACTTGCAAATTGTCTTCTGACCTTCCCAGGAATACTATGACACAAAGCATGCACATCAGAGCAAATAAATTGGTAAATATATACATGCATAAATAAAGGCAGAAAATGCAAAAAAGAGAACCAAGAGTCAGTGAGATGATCTAACAGGTAGAGACACTTGCTTCCAAACACGACAGCCCTAGTTCCTTCCAGAGGAACTGCATGGTATGTCGGGGACCAGCCTCCACAAAAATACCTTTTGCCAGGGTAGAGGCATGGGGATTTAGAAATATTGCAAAGAATATGAAGACACAGATGAAAATAATAAAATGGAGAAACATAGTGTAATGGGTTAAATAAAAAATGCTGCAGGATCCCTGGTAGCTACAGCAGCAGAAACACCACAGGTCCCAAGTGGTGGCAGCAGGCCATGTGGTAGCCGGTAGCAGGTAGCAGGCAGCAGGCAGCAGGCAGTGGGTCCCAAGAGCAGCCAGTTCCAGGCAGGGACAGCACATGAGATTATAGTGGCTGCAGCAGGCCATGAGGGGAGAGAGACAGATGGGCACACCATGAGACCATACTGCAGGTCTCTGAAGGGAAGGGAGCCACACTGTGAGAGACAGAGACATGGATAGGCACACCATGCAGAGTGAAGTTGGATATTTATTTAGTGGGTTATGGAGGGGAAAGAGAGAAGGGAAAAGAGCAGAGAGGCAGAGAGAGAAGATAGATAAGATAGATAGATAGATAGATAGATAGATAGATAGATAGATAGATGGAAGGAAGGAAGGAAGGAAGAAGAGAATGGAGAGAGGCAGAAGCTGGCTCTTTGAGAGGAGACAGAAAAGGAAGGAACTCAGGCTGGAAGCTGAAGCTCAGCTTGCCTCAGTGGCCAGGAGAGGGAGTGGGTGTGGCTTGTCTCTTAAAGGGACAGGACAGATCATTACATTCCCATCTCCTTTTTATAATAAAAAGGTAAGAGGTTAGACACCACAGATAAAAGGAATTGGAGTGGCGAATTCTCAAGACTGCTTCCTGCTTTTTTGTGGGCATTGTCTTTGGGGGTGGAACCTGAGAAAGCTGGTCACATCCTGGTATAGCTGGTCTGTTTGTTCCTGTCCAGTGTTTGTGGTATGGAAATGTCTGGTGTCTCTTATACCTGTTAGGTATTGGCAGAACAGAGGACAAAGTTAAGAAAAAAAAATTTAGGAACAGGTAATTGTACCCCAGGGAGAGGGGTGTATTTGACCTGTTTAAGGTGGATCCTTTAATTTGGCTCCCTGGAACTCACACGAATTCTTTGGGTTTGTGAAAACAGAAGTTTTAGACATATACATTGTATAAAAAGTAGCATATTTATGTCAGAATGACTGTGACAGATATTTTTGTACAATGAAAAGTATTTTTAAGATTTTGGAAGGCAGCGTGAGAGAGAAATTTGATAACTTGTATTTGTCCTCACACCCTTATAACTTGCAGGTCTTGTATTTGTAATTTACTGAAATTTGTTTGGTGAGGTTGTCCTTTTAAACTGACAAAACCTCTCAGCTGTCAAACTGCATCAGAGATCTTTGAGAAGGATAAAATTTTACTTGAGTTACTGATTTAAAAATGACAGAGAACTGACTTGGTTGGCACCTAGAGCTACTCCTCAGGGTCCTCCATGGTTGCTGAAGGTCATATTTGACTTTTGCTGTTTAGTACAGGGCCTGCCAGGCTCCAGAAGATCCTGTGGGCTAAGAAATCTGTAGAAAGACAAACCGACCTTGACCTGAGCAGCTAGGCTGTCAATTCCAGAGATTCTGTACACATCTGGAGATCTTCAGTTTAGATGAAAGGCAGATTTTCCCAGTGGTCAGTGGTGCGGGAGAATTATCTGTATTCTGTCAATCATGTTTTAAATAAACGCTGATTGGCCAAGCAGGAGGTGTAGGTGGGAAAACCAGACAGGAAGTGGAAATGATGCAAGGAGAGCAGGAGAATTCTGGGAAGGAGGAAGTTGATTCCTCCCACTCCTGCCCAGAGCACCAAAGCAGCAGGATGTGAGCTGCCCCACTGAAAAAGGTGCTGAGCCACATGACTAACATAGATCAGAAAAGTGGGTTAATCAAGATGTGAGAGAGAAGCCTGACCTAACAGGCCAATCAGCTTTATAACTTATAGAGATCTCAGTGTGATTTTTCTATGGGACTAAACAGCTGGGGGGCCGGGCAGGACAGAAACACAAACAAGCAGGCCCTTCATGTTACAGGTCAGCACTTGGCAGTTGAGGCAAATTGCAGATGAACATTGTTCTGTGCCCATTTGCCTTCTGTCTTCTTTGGGGGAAGTAGAGTGTTGCTAAGAGCCATACTTTCTCTTTTTGTTATGAAAAGTTTTTTAATAATTAAATATTTAAATGCCATATCCCCCAGTATAATGATTGTTCTGTCTCTTTAAGAGACAAGCCACGCCCACTCCCTGCCTGCCTGCAGCCTCAGACACCCACCTTCTCTCTTCCCGTCCCCTCTCTTGGAGAGGCTGCCCTCTCCCTCTCTCCCTCTCTTTCTCTTTCTCTCTCTCTCTCTCCCACCTTCTCCCCTTTTTCCTTCCCCTCCATAATCCACCTAATAAATATCTAATCTAACTTTACTCTGCATGGTATGTTTATGCGTCCCTCTTGCCTGCTGGCCACAGCCACCTTGGTCTGTGAACCTGCTGCTGGTCTCGATGCTGCAGCAAGCTGCTGAGACCCGCAGTAAATCCATAACACCCAGATCTCTGAGCAGTTGAGGGCTGTTTATCAGGTGTAACTACAGTATAGAATCTGCCTGGAGAGCTAGGTCTGAGCTTGACCACACTGGCTCTCAACTTAACAGGTAAGATTTACTGTCGTAAAAAGACAGAAAGAAGAAAAAACTGCTTGTAATAGAAGTTTAACGGCAGAACTGACAATAGTAGAGAACAACTTAATATATTTTAAATGAGGGTTGGATTAAATATATTTTTGTAAGAGACTTAAAAGTACATACCAGTTTAAAACATGAGACTCATTGTTTTTGTAGTCTGAAATGAGATGTGATGAACAATTATAACATTTAACAGTGACCATAGGTGCATTTCAGTTACATGTATGAACATACACATACACAGAGTGAACAGGAATTGGATGAAGTGGATGCTCTTGGTGGGCCCTACCAAAGGCATGCCACTGCACAAAACACACATGCAACAGAGTCAACAGAAGGAATTTAGAGACAAAAACATAAGTAAATCGGGGGATCAGGCAGGGTATACCTCAATAAAGTTGGTGGAACTTGGTCACCTGACCTGGCTCTCAGCCAAGATGGTGGTGAAGTCACCTGACCTCAGTTAAGATGGCAGTAAGGTCTCCTGACCTCAGTCAAAATGGCAGCGGTCACATGTTGTATGGAAAAACCATTCAGTTAAGATGATGGTGAAGTCACCTGACTTTAGTTAAGATGGCAGTAAGGTCCCCTGACCTCAGTTAAAATTGCAACAGTCACATGTTGTATGAAAAAGCCACGATTTTTGAGCTATAGGGATTTTAAGTTTAATAATAAGAGAGATCTAGAGGTGTGATCCACCCTGTGGCTGAGCCACCATGCCACAAGCCACAGAGGGGAGCAAAAGACTGAAACTGAAAACAGCTGCCTTGTGGATTCAACCAACCTTGTTGGCAGCAGTAGCAGTGGCCGGGACAGTTTGAGGAAACTCCTTCCATTTGCCTGTGCACTGACAGTAGTTAGAAAGTTCCCGTAAAAGTGGAGCTGGCAGAACACTTGCGAAGTGAGGGTAGGAGCTGAAGAAGTTGGGCATTAAGGCCTGGGGTTTTAGGGCCTCTAAAAGGTGGGGGGGGGGTGGACATGGATGAGTTGTTACCCGTAGCTGAAATTGTGAAAACCTGTGAAACAGTGATACCACAAGGCCTATAACAGGATGTCTCCCCCTGTAAGCGGAGTGTGAATTGGCTCAAACATCACAGGACCCATGGGAGAGCGTCCCCTGACTGTGGGTGGGATGCTACAGCCTGACTGGATCTTCTTGGGGTGACTTGAAAGCCAGAGAGGCCAGAGGCTGCTCCGAGTGGCCTTTTATGAAGAGAGAGAAAAAAGAAAAAGGAAAAAAAAAAAAGAGAAAGAAGAATCTGATGGCCCTGGGCCATCCAAACACAATCTTAGCTAAGGGAAGCAATCCACAGATGAATGTCAGTGAAGGGCTCAACCATAGCCTTGAAGACCATGGTTGGGGGCAGTTCCTCCATTTCTAGTAACATCAGAAGATTTCTGGAGCTCAACGGTCAATTCTTCGGGTTTGGATAAATGGTTTGGTTGACCAGAATGGGGAGACTCACCAATTGAAGCCTGTGTTGTGTGGAGAAATCACGCTTAGGCATATGGAACATATATTGTTGTGGAGAAAATACCTGATTCCGGATCCCCATCCTGGGAGAGGGGCTCAGGGTGGGAGAGTCTCCTGAGTCTCACGGCACCAATGAAATTACCTGGTGTGAGAAGGAAACATGGAACACGCAACAAACCCGCTTAGGGGTTTATTAGAGGGGGCGCGTACAGGCCTGGAAATCGGTGTGCAGAGAGAGATAAAGAGAGAGATGGCGTGTCCAGCTTTTAAAAAGCTGCCTAGAGCATGGGCACAGGGGATTGGCGTGACTACATCATATACAGATGATGCAGATGACGGGCTCACACATGCATGCAAGGGCTTAGCTGAGTCATCATGGACCGTGCATGCATGCATGCATGTGGGTCATGCGGGACCTTTTAACATTCAGGCACTTTCTCCTGAGGGCCCGTCTGTGCGCTCATGGCTCCAAAATCTGTTTTCCTTCTGGAAGGGTAAGGGTTTTAAGTGAATTTTGTGGCCTGGAATGTACTTACCTCATCTCACTTCAGCATGGTCAGTTTAAACAAGAAAGGAAGCTGTTGGTGTAATGGTTTAGATAAAATGGTGCACAGTTCCCTGAGTGGGAGACCATGGTGGGCCAGAGACAGATAGGCATGCCATGTGGAGAGAGGGTTTGCATATAGTTTATTCAATAAAAAGGGAATGGGGAGAGAGGGGGACGGAGGAGAGAGAGTGGGAAGAGGAGAGAAGCTACGGCAGCAGCCACCTCTTCCGAAGTGAGATGGGGAAGAGAGAGAGCTTGCAGACTGGAAGAAGGAAGATCTACTTGCCTTGGCTGTGCAGAAGACAGGGAAGTGGGAGAGGCTTGTCTCTTAAAGGGACAGGACAGACCATTACATTCCCATCTCCTTTCTATAATGAAAAGGTGGGAGGTTAGACATAACATGTTAAAGGAACTGGCATGGCAGATACTCAAGACTGCATTTGTGGGCATCATCTTGGGGGTGGGACCTGAGGAAGCTGGGTGCTGGTCACATCCTGGGGTAGCTGGTCTGTTTGTTCCTGTCCGGTGTTTGTGGTATGGAAATGTCTGGTGTCTCTTACACCTGTTTAAGGTATTGTCAGAACAGAGGACAAAGTTAGGTTTAGAAAAAAAAAACTAGGACCAGGGAATTGAGGGGGTGTATCTGACCTGTTTAAGGTAGATCCTTCGACTCCTTGGAACTCACAAGAATTTTTTGGGTTTGTTAAAGCATAAGTTTTAAACAGCAGCATATTTATGTCAGAATGACTGTGACAGATGGTTTTGCACAGTGAAAAGTATTTTTAAACTATGGAAGGCAGTGTGTGTGTGTGAGAGAGATTTGATAACTTGTATTCATCCTCACACCTTTATAACTTTCAGGAACACACCTTAATAACTTGTATTTGTAATTTACTGAAATTTGTTTGGTGAGGTTGTCCTTTTAAACCAACAAAAACCTCCCAGCTGTCAAACTGCATCAGAGATCTTTGAGAAGGATAAAATTTTACTTGAGGAGTTATTGATTAAAAAACAACAGAGAACTTACTTGGTTGACATCTAGAGCTACTCCTTAGGGTCCTCCATGGTCACTGAGGGTCGTATTTTTCCTTTGCTGTTTAGTGCAGGGCCTGTCAGGCTCCAGATGATCTTGTGGGCTAAGAAATCTGTAGGAAGACAGGCCTACCTTGACCTGAACACCTAGGCAGTTGATTCCAGTGATTCTGTCCACTGTCTGGAGATCTTCAGTTTAGATGAAAGGCAGTTTTTCCCAGTGATCAGCTCTTGGCAGTTTAAGCAAATTGTGGATGGATGTTGTTTTGTGCCCATTTGCCTTCTGTCTTCTTTGGAGGAAGTAGAGTGTTGCTGTTAGGAGCCAACCTGTCTCTTTTTGTTATGAAAAGTCTTTTAATAATCAAGCATTTAAATGTCATATTCCCCAGATCTCTGAGCAGTTGAAGGCTGTTTACCAGATATAAATGAGTTATAACTACAGTATAGAATCTGTCTGAGTCTGAATTTGACTATACTGGCTCTTAACTTAACAGGTAAGATTTATACTTGTAAAAGACAGAAAAGAGAAAAAAACTGCTTGCAATAGAAGGTTAACAGCAGAACTGACAATAGTAGAGAACAGCTTAATATATTTTAAAATAGGGTTGGATTAAGAGACTTAAAAGTACATACCAATTTAAAACATGAGACTTATTCATTTTTTTTTAGTCTGGAATGAGATATAATGGGCAGACAATTATGACATTTAACAGTAAACACACGTTCATTTAAGTCATATGAATACACACATACACATATTAAACAGGAATTGGGTAAAGTGGATGCTCTTGGTGGGCCCTACCAAAGGCATGACACTGAGCAAAACACAGAGTCAGCACTGGGGGACCAGGCAGGGAATACCTCAGTAAAGATGGCAGGACTTGGTCACCTGACCTCAGTCAAAATGGTGGTGGTCACATGTTCTATGGAGAAGCCACATATTTTGAGCCATGGGAGTTTTAAATATAATAACAAGAGATCTAGAGGTGTGATCCACCCTGTTGCCAAGCTGTCATGCCTCACGCTGCAGTGGGGAGCAAAGGCTAGAATTGAAAACAGTTGCCTTGTGGATCCAAGTAATGTTGTTGGTGCCCACGGGACCAGCAGTAACAGTGGCAGGGAGAGAATAGAAGAAATGGGAATGAGAGGAAAAAGCATTTTCAGACGGGTGGGGAAGATGCTGCCCAGCGAGAGGAAAAGCAGGGCCAGCAGGACACTGGTAGAGTGTTTACACGTGGGTGGCTGATAGTTTGAGGGTTTATTCCCCATAACGGAAAACGTGAAAACCCACAAAGACAGCAACACCACAAGGCCTACAGGAGAATGTCTTCTCTCTACAGACGGGCCCTGGTCTGGGTGACTTGGAAGCCAGAGAGGCCAGAGGCTGCTCTGCGTGGTCTTACATGGCGGGGACCACTTATGAGTGATCCAGAAGAAAAGAAAGATCCGAGGGACCCTGGGCCCCAAGGTGAATGCACTGCTCAGTGTGTGCAGTGCTAGCGTGGGAGGACTGACCCTGAGTTGTCTGGTCACCTTTTTAGTTATGGGAAGCAACCAGAGATGAATGTCAGTGAAGGACTCAATCATAGCAGTGAAGGCTGTGGTTGGGGGACAAGTCATGCACCAATGTAATGGTTTAGATAACGGGTGTGCAGTTCCCCAAGTGGGAGACCACGGTGGGACATAGACAGATAGACATGACATGCAGAGAGAGGGTTTGGATATAGTTTATTCAGTAAAAGGGAAGGGGGGGAAGAGAGAGAGAAACAGAGAAAGAGGTGGGGAGAGAGAGTGGGAGAGGAGGGGAGCCATGGCAGCAGCCACTTCTTCTGAAGAGGATGGGGCAGAGAGAGAGAGCTCACAGGCTGGAAGCAGAAGGAAGAGCCACTTGCCTTGGTGGCAGCGGCAGATGAGAGGGAATGAGCAGGGCTTGTCTCTTAAAGGGACAGGATAGACCATTACAGTTGAACCATAGCTTCATGTTCAGGACCAACTTTGAACATATCTCAGCCTGGACCAGTCAGCTAGAAAGAAGACGCTGCAGGCAGGAGAACAAGCCTGCCAGGCCTTTGTCTCAGGTCAGAAGAAGCCAGAATCTTGCCATTTTTATTATTTATCTGTGGCCCCTTTCTCCTCTGTCTGCCTGCCAGGGATCTGTCTAGGCCCCAGTCCCTTGGCCAAACTACATCAGGCTCACATTTGTGATTTATTAGCTTTGTGATTTTGGTGAGTTAAATAACATCATTGGGACTTGGTTCTTTGAGGATTAAGTACATTAATCTTAGTGAAAGCCGAGTACCGTGTGGGGAAATCCTCTACGGGTCCTACTGCGGTGGCTTTCTAGGCTGGTGTGGCTACCAATAAAACAGAGTCATGGCATGATCTAAGTGCTTGCAGAGGAGAAAGGGGACAGGATCTCTGGGAAGGTTTCCGGATGCACACTGGATAAAGTAGTACACAGGTTAGACTTGGAAACTGCAGAAGTTCCTGATAGGTGATTAGAAGAACCGGCTGGGCAATTTCCACGGTCTGGAAGGAAGGCTTGAGGGACTCAGGAGACAAGGTAGGTAAGACAGGCCAGGACCTGACAGAAAGAGTCCCGGAGGAATAGTTGTAGCTCTCCATAACCGTAGCATGGCCAATTAAGTCACAGGTAATTACCTGCTTAGCTAACAACATGATCAAATTCTTGGCACAGGTCACTTAGTGGAGTGGGAGGGAAGCAGAGTCCTTCACCTGTGAAGTGTTGGGTAGAGGAGTGGCCAGACTCTAAGCACCAGTCTGGATGAAGTATTTCTTTGGGCCTGGCCATTCATGCCCAGGTTTTCCCAGTAATTGAAGTGGCGCCTCCTTTATCTTGCAGGAGAATTGTTTTGCCGAGCCTTCATCTAGAGCCTTGGAGTCTGTGCTATTTAATGCATTAAAGTGCACCCATTAAGTAGGTAAGTTATGCCAGTGCCAGCAGCCTGGAACACACACAGAGGCTAAACGGGCTTTTTGTGATGTAAAAGAAACAGCAAACCCCATGTCTGGCTGACAGTGTGTTGAAGTTGCATACACACCGCAGTCAGTCATCTGGGATTTAGGTGCTGCACATGGAGAAGTCAGGGGGAAAGGGCTATATACACTGAGAGGTTTCCAAAGGGCAAGTGGGGCAGGAGAGCAAGATACTCTGGGATGAAAGGAGTGGGGATGGAAACACAGCAGCTCACGGTTGACACAGTTCCTACACCTAGAACTAAGCTGTGCCGAAGCAATGCGCACCTGCATAGGCCTCTGAATGTCTAGGCTGATATGCAGAGGAGGCCGCCCACCTGTGAAGACATCGATCCTTTGTTTCCTGGGCAACCCTGGATGCAGTTTGCTGTATAATGCTTCCTAGTTGGGCCGAGGTCTCAGAGATGTGGCAGGGAAGGTGGATGAGGCCAGGCTTTGGCTCCCTGACATAGAAATTGTAAAAGGAAAGATTGGTCTCAAGTCACAGCAGATTTAAAACTCTAAGCACAGAATCAGTGGGGTTTCCAATGAGGTGTTTTGAGTGGGAGGTAATGTCACTTTTCTTTGTTCAGCTGAAGGTAGGTGGGGAAAATCAAAGGCTTTATTTATGGTAGAAGTGGGAGCTTTGGAAGTGGAAGACGTGAAGATGTTTTCAGGAAAGCATTAGGCTGAACGGGAGACAGTGAATCCTGGGGAAGCACGGCGGGGAACTGCCTGACAGCCGAAGGGAAATGGGCATCTATTTGTAGCTCGTCCCTCTACGCTCTTAGCTGCTAGCCTGCATTTGGAGTTTGCACCTTCTTCGCTTTGCCTCTTTGCTGATTGGCATAGTTTTTTTTTTTCATACCAGGGAAGATACATCTAAGACAAATATAGACAAGTCAGTCTAACATGCATCCCAAAAGTCAACCATAATCCAGTTTTTAGTATCCTCTCAAGATTTCAAGTTAGCTTTGTAGAAACCTTAATTCTGAATAAATATGAACAATCAACAATATGAAGGTCACAATGATGACATTGGGTGAAAGGTGCCCATCAAAGTGAGTGCATGCTTTATCTCCCCATTTGTGTAAAGCCTCGGAAAATGGAAACTTTCCTACAGTAACAGGAAGTAGACTAGTGTGGAGGCTAGGAGGTCAAGGGACTTAAGAAAGAGGCATGGAGAAGGGTTAACAAGAAAAGGAAAGAAGGATAGGCTGGCACCAAAGTGGTGAATATCTTTGCTGCCTTGACATATATATGTCAAATTTTATCAAATTATATACTTCAAATATGTGTAATAAGGCCATCAAATATATGCCAAAAAGGCCATTAAAAACCAAGCTTAGCCTTTTAAAAAATTGAGACAACCTCACTGTGTTTTCTAGCTATTCTAGGACTCTTAACTTTAACGGTCTATCCTCCTTCAGACTCCTGGGGTTACAGATGTATGCCACCATGCCCAGCTAAACATTAACTTTAATGTCAGCTGGTCACACCTGAGTCAAGACAAGGGAACGTACTGGTTGGTGATAATGCCGCGTGACAGGAGTAGCGATGGAGTTTGTGGACATGGCACACAGCGTGACTTTGGGAGGCAGAAGATCGAGCTATGTGTGCCACTGTGCCTGTCATGTAGAATGCCCGCGCCCCATCTGTTTGCTGACTTCACTGTTTCCTTCCTTGCTAGCTCCATGGAAACAAGGGAAACAGTTCATAACTCAAAAAGCAGACTCCACTGGCCTGGAGCTCGTAGACTGTATGGCCTGTTTCCATCTGTGCTGCTGCCCACACTCCTACCCCATATACTGCCGAGAGAGGAAGCCCGCCAAGACCCTAGACCCCAATGTGGGCTTTACCCTCTGTTATTCATACTCTGAGAAATGGATAAAATAGCTAATCTCAAAAGCTATTAATCTACATGTAATAGAGCAGGGGAGAAAAGTACAGGCAGAGGCATGTTATATTCTGTGACCTTTCACCTACTCTCTCAAATAATTAGTGAGAAGAATAAGTAAAATAAGTCCCGTTGATAATTAACTATGGAGATTGTCTCTTTTAGTGCTTGTTGTTAGAGAGTAGAAAGATTAACCCCCGACGAAGGCTCCCTGTTTACAGTAGGCTCTGAAAGAACAGAGAGTCACCCCAGATGTTGGTGGGGAGCTAAGGGAAACTTCCTGGTGCAGGACTCTGAGAAAATAGTTGAGTTTCACTTTATTGATACAAAAAAGACAACCTTTTACAGGCAAGGCTTCTGAGCACTCAAAATGCTCAGAATTATAGAATCAAGTCATGGAGGAGGGTGGAGCCCAACGGATCGTGAGGCAACAACAGGATCCGTGTGGGAGGACAGTGCCCCAATTCGAGCCTGTTGGGTGGGAGGGCATTGCTGCAGCGGGCAGGGCTGTAGAGCGCCCTCTGGGTGTGGTGACAGGAAGTACAAACACCCCAGTGACCAGGAAATGGACCCAGGGAATCCCTCTCTACCCATAAGTGAAATGGGGAAAACACAAACAGGTTTGGTCAAGAGATGAACTGAGGAGACCACAGTTTCAGAAGGGCAAAAGTCATAACTTCTGGCTATTAGATCCGTGATGCCTCATGGCAGGAGCTGCGCGGGCTGCAGAGATGACTCAGCGGTTAAGAACAGTAGCTGCTCTCGCGCTGGCCCAGGCTCAGTTTCCAGCACTAACATGGCAGCTTATAACCCTCTAACTCCAGCTCCAGGGGGTGCGATACCTTTCTGGCTGCGGGGCAGGGCACACACGTGGCACTCACACATTCGTACACAGAAAATAAATAACCAATAATTTTACAAGAGTGGTTTTACAGAAAGTCTCGAACAATCAAAGTGCAGAGCTTGGAACTGAGTCTTGATGGACACATCAACAACACAACTCCCGCACCGACGGCTCAGGGATCGTTGCAGAGGTCACCGTCATGACTGCCCAAACATGCCCCGATCAAGGACAACAGTAGACCTGCTAATGTGGACAGTGGGAAAGCTCAGGAGACCACAACTCTACACAAAGACTAAGACAGCTGAGGAGTGCTGAGATGGGGAGACAGTCTTCCCAGGATGAGGTGTACCAGTTGGTGATTTAATACCAAGTGATTAGCCAAGAAAACTACATACATACATACATACAAAGAAACATTATACAGACTGAGCGGGTTATATTTACGGGTGTAGGAACACACACACTCAGTAAGAACAATTAATGAAAAAAGAGGCATTGAATTAGAGAAAGCGAGAAAGAATAAATAGGGGGGTTTGGAAGGAGGAATGGAAGGGGGAAATGATGTAATTACATTATAACCTTTAAAAAAGGAATGATAAAATGGTAAGAGTGATTTGTACTCTGAGACTCCACCCTCCCCCACCTGAAGTTGGGGTGGAGAGCTGGGGCGCTTGGATTTGGTTCCAAGAACCTACATAGTGTTCCCCAACCATCTACAACTCCAATTTCGGGGATCTGCCCTTTTCTGATCTGCTTGGGCACCAGGAATGGACATGGTACATACACATACATGCAGACAAAACACTCACACACACACATTAATTAATCTAAAAGCTTAAAGTAACCCCCATTAAACAAGCAAGCAAAAACATAGAGCTGAGGAAATGTATTCACCAGGCTCCATCTTGGAAGTGTAAGTACAATTTATAGGAATAGTTGCCCCGTGGACTGAGCAAGACCGTGTTGGCCTGGGCATACTGTGGAAGCGACAGCATTCGGCTCCACCCTAGTGGCCCAGGAGGTTGTTCTGGCTGCCCTAAGGAGAGCAGCACTTGCCAATCTTCCACAAACTGCTCATTCTGTTATCAGAATGGTCACTTTCTGGCTAATGAAAAAAAACTATCTGGTCCAAACATGACCTTGAGGTTTATCTGAATCGTTTGTTGCTCATCAGAGCAACATAGATCAGAAGTGAATTATATGCCAAAAGACACTTCGAATGTACCATTTATCTTCTCTGTAATTGATTCCCATGTAGCCCAAATACCCTGAGGGAGATTTGCAGAGGGCTTAACACACTCTGCCATTATGATGACATCATCTCACATAAAGCAGCCTCTGGATGCTCGGCAGATGACAGGGTGTCTTCTGGCTTTACGTGCTGCATACAGTGCCACAGTAACTATGGATTACTAGGGGCAACTGTTCCCATCGCGCCTTCCACCCTTCATTTTCTTCCAGCACTGTCAAGCTGGTCCCACGCTCCAATCAAAATGGAATTATTTCAAAATCCATACCCAATTGATTCCTCTTGCCAGAAGAAAGTATGTAACAATACATTTCCATCGACTTTCAGTTTGGGCCTGTGTTGAGATTTATCGTCTCTGGGCAAATATTGAACTGGGTGAAGTTTCGGTCAGTTGTGTCCCTCTCAGTCGGTAAATCTAAGTGTTGACTTTGGGAGGAGTCAGTGGCCATGGTTTTGTGGCTCTCGATCAAGTATTTGTGTAAACTGTTTTTAAAGGCTGCGAAGAGGAGCGGTGCCACAAAGCCTCGTTCAAGAGCTGTCTAGGCTTATGGGTTTCAAAGAAAATCTTTACATATGTAAAAGAAAAGATATTGTATTGCAAAGGGTGCTTGTGAAAGGCAAGCGGGTGGACATATCCTTTCTCTGAGAAATAGCCTGGGAAAAAAAGGTCTCTGTCGATAAAACCGTTGCATGCGGTTATACATCATGTTTGTATTAATTACATAATCATTGCAAATGGCCCTCCAGGATGTTGTCCTCTGACCCAAGGGCTGCTTTATGCAAGACAGCTAACAATAATTGGTAGTTACTCCGGACCTCTCAAGTGAAGGGGGAGGGTAACCCAACCTGCTGCCAAGATAATATCTTAAGGTGTTCAGGGGTCCATGAAGACACTATCAAGATGATACCCAGCGAGTATCGTGGATTCATTGCAAACAACGAAATGATCACTCAGCTATGCATGTGTGTTCTCTGAAACTTAGGCATGCTGTTTGGTCTTCCAGTTTTCAAATTACAAGGAGAGGAGCTGCTGAGTGCCAGTTTGCTCTAGACAGAAACATCCCAGTTCTCAGAGACAGGCCTTAAAACAGAAACTGCACAACCTGAATTGTTTCAGGAAGCCCTAGAAACTGACCACACTCCCTTACGTATGGAGAAGGAAAGCTACTGCCTTGCAGGGGTGCAGGGAAAGGCGTGCAGGTGGATGCCAACTCTCTCTGAGGACACTGGGCCTGTTAACACTCAGTCATGGATCAAGGCTCTCACAGGTCCCTACTCTTCCTTACTGAACTATTGGCTACTGGTCGGTTGGGGGAAGGTCGTTGTCTTTAATCTTGTGCCTCTGGGTAGTCCTGTCAGGTTCCAATGCATAGTTTCAAAGCTAGAGTCACACAGATGTCTCTGTTTAAGCTCAGTGGGGCAGAATGCAAAATGACTGTGGGAAGGGAGTAATCAGAGTACATTATAGATATGTGGCCTTTTCAAAGAACAAAGTTCATGTATACTGTTTAAGAATTTTCTATTTATAAGATAGAGATTAGACACCTCTACTTTTCCACATGGCATGCGAAACCCCTCATGATTCCATTTCTGCTGCATGCTTTTCTCTCCGGGAATCCAGTTTTGCCTCCTCCTTGGTATCCGCATATCTTCAGAAGGCCCTCTTCTTTCATAAGGATGGCCGGGCTAGTTTTGTCTTTGTTTATTTGTTCCAAAAGTTTCTTCCCATGTTTTTCAGGTTGGTCTCAAACTCCTGATCCTCATGTTTCAATTTCCCACATGCTGTGATCCCAGTTGGGTACCATCGTATCCAGACTTAAAAAAAAATGTCTTCAGAAATAAACTTGCTGGGTGTAGTGGAAGATGCTTGTACCCAACACTTGGGAGGCCAAGCCAGGAAGAGTGAGTTTGGAACTAGTTGGGGCTACACAGTGAGACTTTGTTCCTTCAGTAACCGCTCCAGAAAGATGAACTCCATCTATTGTTTTCTTAGAAGTTTCTCCTTCTGTGGCTAGGTTTTCATTATTGTCTCATTCATTGTGTACTTTTAGTTGGTTAATTAATTTTTTTCAGGGCTGGGAAATGAGGTGAAGTTCTGGCATTAAATACTATGAGAGTGTTGTATCAATACTCCTAGCTACCTATCAGACGTTTGAAACAGCCGATGTGTGGTTATTGATATGGTTATTGGTAGTGTTCCACACACTGGGGAAGTAATAGGGAAAAACAAATATATATATATATATATATATATATATATATATATATATATATATATAGAGAGAGAGAGAGAGAGAGAGAGAGATCCCTGCTGCTGTGAGGTTTGCACTGGACATGAGAAGCGGGATTGGGATTGGGTCTGTTCTGGCGTCATGAACCCCACAGACAGCGGCTGCATTTTTTCATCTATTTCTTCCCAGCACCTAGCAGGACGCAGCTGTTTAACAAAGATGTTCTTAGGATGGGAGCCGATCCCAGAAGGTCCGAGAAGTGATAGCTGTTCATACAGGAAGGTAACAGTGTTCATATTGTCTTGACTCATCCAGTTGGCTTCTGTAATTTATTTATTTGTTTGTTTGTTTATTTACTTCTTGTGAAAAGCAGTGGAGCTACTTATGAATAAGTGTTTCTTTTTAAAATGAAAAAAGTGGGATTTTGTACAACGTTGTGGAATACTTAACGATGCTGAATTGTCCATTTTGAAGGATGATCAATTTTATAGTACGGGTATTTTGTTACAAGAATAGAAAAAGGAAGTGAACCTCTTCATTTCATTTGAGAAAGAAGCAGTCTCTAGCAGGCATTGCTTGGGGTGTGGCCTATCCTCTAGGGGCTTAGTGTGCACAGCAGGGGAGAGAACGTGAGCCACAGGGCAAGGAAGAACTGTCACTTGTGCCCAGGGAGAGCTTGGCCCACACTACCTTGATCCCTAGGGACAGTCATTGTATTTAAACACACCGAGTACTTGGAACATTGTAGAAGATAGCTGCTTTACAGGGCAGTCGTCATGTTTAAAAACAAATAGTAGGAACATGAAGGGACGTTTGTAAGAGCAGGATTCCAAGGTGTTAGTCCAATGGTTGCCTGAGGAGCCTGGCCAAGCACATGCTCACGTGGGAAAGTCACTTGATTCTATGCTCATCTTGAAGCAATCAAATACTGCCTTTGCTGGCCTGGGTGCGTCACACTGGCCTGACTTCAGAGACAGAGCAGACATGTTTAGGAGAATTGTCATACTAATGGAAGACTGAGAGACAAGAGGTACCACGACCCATAGACTCTTGACACAAGGCAAACGGAAGGCGGGAGGCACCTCAGGGTCCGCCTGCACTGCCCTCAGCTCAGGTGGCAACCGGGATCCTTGCTGTGGCTCTGGAACGAGCTGTGCTCTTTCCCAGGAAACCAGATGGAGATGGCAGTGCAAAAGCAGAGATGGACAGTTGCCTGAGTGTCTACACCATGAGGGCCCAAGGAGAAAACCAGCCACAGATAGAGGGGAGCCGGCTGGCTGTGTGTGTGTCGGGGGTGGGGGATGGCCAAGGCAGACGAGACATAAGTGAGTACTGTGTTTTGCTGTTCACCTCCCGGGAAGGGTGATCTTACTTATTTGGCTGTCTTTCTTCTGTCTTTTTACTGAAGTCAAGGAGGATATTGGTGAAGGATGGTTACAAGACAGCTTTTCTTGTGTGAAGCAGTAGGAAGCATCCCAAGAGGGTACCCTGGATGGCGAACACGTCTGTGTTCTCTTGGATGACAGTGTAGGACATGTCCCTTGAGGAAGACTTCTCCTTGGAAAATGATGCTTACCATTTGAAGGGGGAGTAAATCTCTTCCTTCCTCTATGTTCTGAGATCAGCTTAAGTACTTGGAAACTGACTTCCATTAATAATATGAGGATTTATTTATTTCTGTATTTGTACGTGTGTGTATCTGAGTGTAAGCATCTTTACCACATGCTTGCAGGTGCACATGGAGGCCAGGAGAGGGCCCCGGATCCGCTGGAACTGGAGTATAGGCATTTGTGAGGAGCCTGTTGTTGGAGTGGGGCCCAAAGCCAGATCCTCTAGGAGAATGAGTCCTCTTTCCAGCTCCTCCCTTCACTGGCTTCCATTTATTTACATAAAAATACAGAGCTGCTTTTCAGAATTCCTCTGCTCTCTCTTAGAAATAGTCAGTCATGTAAGTGTCTCAGAGCAAATTCTTTAAACCATCAAAGCCTCAGTTTGCAAAGCTGTCAAATGGGTCAAGAAGACCCACAGATGGTTTTGGCTCTGAAATGCATTCTATTTGTTCTCTATAGATGATCCTACCCACCCAATTACAACACTGGTAACTTGTGTCTATAATTACAGTAATAAAGCCCCCAGAGTCTGAGACAAACACTGAGAACACCAACCATGGGATCACTTGGAGCCAGGAAGATAATGATATGTTGTATAGATGTGTTTTGTACACACACACTGACTCTGAAAATTTGCTCGGATCTAAAGAAGGTTTAGGAGGCTCTACTTCATCGGTAATGCTGGCAAGTCTGGTGACAGCACCAAACATTTCTCGTTCTGAAATAAGGATTTTTGGTTTCATAACTTTTAGCACTTTCTCTTTTATCTTCTCACTCCACATTTATCACTTCAATAAGCATTTCTTGAGCGTTTCCTATGTACCAGGGCCTGGGAGAAGAGCAGTAAACCAAGCAGAAATCCAGGCCTTACCATGGGGGGGGGGGGGTGGGCTGTACGTTGGATTCCTGGAATCCACGTGGTGGAAAGGGAGGACCACTTCCACAAGCTGTCCTCTGGCTCCGCATGCACTTCCCACCACAGTAAATCAATAAACGTTAAAAATAAAGATGTGGTACAAAAGCAACTAATGGGGGGAGGGTCAGAAAAAGGGGGTGCCTTGTGAGCTGAGTCCCAAATGAGGAAATCCCTCTAGAGCCTAGAGCTAGACTCAGGGCACGGCATGGACAAGGCCTAGTGTGGAGCCTCACTCAGAGACGGGACTCAGGTGTCTCTTCCAATCCATCGCCTGTTCTTGCTTGAACAGTGCTGGGCAGGACTGACAAAGATGCTCAGTCATCAGCAGAAGTTTTTGAAGGGTGATTGCATGCCAGCCCCCTTCCCCTGCCCCCCAGAAACAAAGCAGACACAATCCCAGCTCACATGAAGCTTACACTGTTGACCTCCTGCATGATGCAGTGGAGCAGCACTGTGGAAATGGCCCGGGGAATTCCTGCACCCCTGGCTAGCTGTCTACAGTTACCAGGGTTTCTCTGGGGTACCCTTTCCATAGCTGAAAACGGCCTGCGTTTCTGGGTACAAGGTCCTGTCTGCTTTTAGCACTGTGGTTCAGGGTGTGAAGACGGTTTTAGATGACTTGCGTTTACCAAAGAGATGGGCACTTCCTGATTCCCTCAGACCCTCTGCCGTTCTGCTAAGGCAGGTTACCTGCGCTATAAGGTAGGAGCCAACGGAATATGCTCTTGGCTTTTCTGTCAGCATGCTTGGTTCCTGTCGAACAGGACCAGCTCCAGGTGTTCAGACAGTTGAGATGTGCGGAGACAAGTCTCCCTTGACAGGAACGTTAGTTTAATGAGTAGAATTAAAAATGCAAATGGGGGGCTCAACTGTGGTGTAATTAAACCAGCGGAGCATCTCCCTCAGACAGGGGCTCCCATGCCCTGTTTGTGGTGCTGGGTCCTGTTTATGTCTAGGCAGCTAGCTGAAGCTTCCTTCTTGCCTTGGGCTTGCCAAGTGGGGGAACCTACTTCACTACCTCCTTCTCAGGGGGTTGTGGGGCCTAATGAGGGTGGCTTTGAGGTTCCCTGATGAAAGATGCCGTAAAGTATAAAGTCCTATTACTAAGTAGGAAACCACACCTCGGCATCTGCGACCCACTAGCACCAAAGAGAACCCCAGCAGCCTTTCAACCTATTTGTCAGTTGCCAGAGGCTCTCCTCTAGGCACAGGTGAAGCAATAATAAATAGAAATAACTGGATATGTATTCCAGGTATTTTAATCATGTTGATAAAATACAGCCATACTGCCCCCTAGGCTCCCCTTCCCCCCTCCCCCCCCTCCTCGCTCCAGCTCCAAAACAAAACCCCTCTCCCCGGGGGTGGGGGTGGGGTGGAGAATATGCGCTGACTGAGTTGGGTGTGCAAGGTGCAAGCTCAGAGAGTAAGGAAGCTCCTGGTTTGGAGGGAAAGTGCTTGGTGGATGTGCTTGAGTTACCATGGCGACCGGGGGACAATGCTCTTGGGCGCGCAGAACCCATGTTTGCAGCATTATGCTTCAGAAAGGGGATTTAGAGATGCAGAACAAAACATAATAAAGAAGCATCAAGCCTAATAAGACTAGGGACTGAAAGAAAGCCAGGGACTTCTGTTTAGACACCACAGCGTTCTTGCGTTGTGGGTCTGGGAAGTGATCCAAGACCGAGGCTCGTTCATTATACCTCCCAGGCCGCAGGCATTCAGAAGGGCTCTCTGCATTGAAATTGCAACTTTTTCTCACCTGGCTGCAAAGAGGACCCACTGAGTTTAGAACAGTACGCAAAGGAAGAGGTTTTTTTCATTTAAACAACATCCTTTTGTACCTAGTCGATAAGATACAAGGGAAAAAAAAACAAATAAATTAAAAAAAAATAAGAGCCCAGCTTGAATATTGAACAAGTTGCCAAAACTGAGCCCGGAACAATCCCGTGGTGTCTTTATTGGGTAACACGAATACCAATTTTGGATATGGCCTCATTCATCAAAGCCTCGGATGCTCCAAGAGTTCTGATGGAGAGGAAATAGCAAGAAGCAGCTTTCATCATTTACATAATTAAAAAAATGCTGGAGTCTTCTGTTTGGTGCCTCTGGCCACAGACAGCTGACACCTGCTTTCAGGGTGCACTTGCTCTCTACTGCTTTCTTTTGTTAGCGAGGAGTGGGCCCTGTATCCTGAACCTGGGAGAGGGACTTGAAGGGTTACATCTTATTGGGAAACATAGTGGAGAGGCAGGAGATTTGGTGCCAGTGCAGGCAGCCCGCTGGTCCCTCCGTGGCCACTGGTTGCTGCGTGACAGTCTGGTAGAGAGGAGGGAGCCCGGAGCACTGCTCCTCAACTCAGGCCACCATGCTGCTTAGATGGGAGTTCTCTGAGGAGATCTGTTTCCGCCTCGCCAGCTCACGTTGCTCAGAGAGGAGTCAGGCAGTAGGTATTCTGCAAATGTTTGAATTCCATTTTCTTGCAGTTAGACTCTGTCCCTGTGGATCAAAGGAAGTCATTTCACAGCCCCTCTTTGTGGAGGCTGACAAATGGCGCAGAACAACATCATCTGGGGCTTCCTGGGAAGACCCTCAGTGCCTGTGCAGATGGGCAGCTTCAGTCTGAACTCAGGATCAATATTTAGATATCGAATTCCTTTTTGGAGATCCCGCCATATGACATGTTCTGGACAGACTTCAGTTGGGGGTAATTGGCGTGAAACCCAGATTTTCAGTGTATTCCCCAGCAGCGGTGCCTATTCTTCTGACTCTACCCTGGATTCTACCTTTAATATTTGCTATAGAAAAACCGTCTATGACTGGCAGTTTGCATTATGGTTCATGATTTGCCTCCCCAGGAAGAGGGTGACGTATGCCTGCTCCGCCTGTGGCCCAGCGGGAGTGGACATCTACTCTCTGATTGTGTGGCAATGACAGGACACTGGCGTTAGCCGCAGTTGCCGGTCTTAGCTAGGTTTCCCACAACGCGTCCAGTCATGAGTTACTCCTTCGGTCTGTCCCGGACTGAGGAGACACAGGAGTAGAAGCCTGCTTAAGTCAGCTTAGCATCTTCGTGTGTTTCAAGTGAGATGCCAGTGACAGCTGTTGAGGGCCACTGAACTGTCACGGCGATAGCAATGGTATGATGAACAGCCTCTGAATCGTGATGACGTGGTACCAGCGCTTCAGAGACGGGGGCTCAGAGGAGCCGTGCTGATGAGTGAGGAAGGGGAAGACCACCATGGCTACCGCATTCTCCATTCATCTTCCCTCCTTCCCTCCTGTCCTCTCCTTTTTGAAGTTTGTGGTGCAGGGTATGGTGATGCACTCAGGAGGCAGGGGCAGGAAGATCTCTGTGGGTTAGAGGCTAGCCTGGACTCTATACCAAGTTCCAGGACATCCAGGGTTGCATAGAGAGACCCTGTCTCAAAACAAACAAGCAAACAATAAGCATCCTACAAGTCCAAAGCTCTCCTCCAGCCAGGGCAGAGCTTCAGTCTCAAAAGAAAGCCAACACAGAATCTGATGTCTCAAGGAAATGGCCCATCTGGCTTTGTTTGCCAGTGGAGTTCCCAACAGACTGGCAGCTGACAAGCCGTGTTTCTGTCTTTTCCTGCCCCTGACAGTGGGTCCCCATTCCTCAGTCTTGAGTTTGCCAATGCCTGGTACAATGGAACTTACAGCAACAGTTAATGAGGAACAGGGTGAGGACTACAACCAGGGTGCTTACACCCAGTACCTTCCCTGGTATGGGCATGAACTACCAGTAACTCTTTTAGGAAATAGATTCAAAGCGGATCTTGGGAAACAACATCATTTTTGGCGGCTGCATACCCCTCCACTGGGTGTCGGCATTGTTCTCTGCTTGACCAGAACCTGCCAACAAACCTGTGTCCCAGCGATATGCTGGCTCAGGGTCCCTGTGTGATGTCAACTTTGTGGCATCAAGAGATGGGGCCCACATGGCTCTGACTGGGAGAGAAATTCTGCTGTGTAACTTTGATGAGGTCGGGAGAGTGAGGGGTCAGTGCTTGTGGAGTAAGAGGGAACTTTAGAAAGAGCCGCGGGCAGCTTTAGCCAGTCTTTGGCAACTGAGGGCCAGCTCTTCTTTCTTCTTCCAGCCTGAACAGACCCCCATCTTTGCAGTCTGGCTCCTGTTTGTTTTCTACCCATACAACCTGTGATCTGCGAAGAAGGAAAGCGTTTCTTTGAGGGCATGTGGCTGAGCTGACTGAAACTTGATACGCGTTGGTTGGGTGACTATGCATTGACAGTTTTCACCTATTTTGATCCATTAAAATAGCAGTTTTGTGTGGCACAACCCAACCAGTTTCAATTTCTCAGCCACCTTGAGAGATATAATGGCCATTTCCAGAGTCACCCGTTCCAAGTGGCTCATGAGGACATAACAAGGAGACTCTTAAGTCCATCATTCTGACACCAGGCCAGCTCAGAATCAATGCAGCGCACACTGTCTGTCCTAATACACAGACATGGCTGGGTGCTGGAGTTCATTGGTTGACTTCTCGTCCAATGTGTGTGATGCCCTGGGTTCAGACTCGGCACTGGGAATATAAAACACCCGTCAACAACTCCCAGACTTAAGCCAGGCATGGTGGCACACACCTTTAACCCCAGCACTTGGGAGGCAAAGACAGGTAGATCTCTGTGAGTTTGAGGCCAGCCTGTTCTACAAAGCAAGCTTCAGGACAGCCAGAGAAACCCATCTTGAAAAACTAAAACAAACAAACAAGCAAAACCCAAAAACAAAATCGCAGCAGCAACAACAACACTACCATTAAAACCTAAATAGACCAACAAGACCAGCTTCCCACGTCTGCTCCTCTGGAGGAGGCCCGGTGGGCGATGCCATAACTCAGAAGCTGACATTGGGCTACTACATGGGAGGAATCTCTTTCTTTTCCCGACACCTAAACACTCCAGATTGTCTCTGGTCCTTGTTAAAGGATCCGCCTCACCTGGCCCGGGAGACACAGATAAGAAAGCAAGGGAGAACGGATATAGAAACTTATAAAAAATATTTTTCCCTATTTAAGAAGTAATACATTTTTAGTGTCGAAAATGATGACACACACACACACATAAAAAGCAGGAAAAAAGAGCTAGAAATACAGCGATTTTTAAAATACAGTGTTTGACTTTTTGGGGCCGCGTACAGTGTATGTTGCTGATATTTACCAGTAACTCTTTTAGGAAATAGATTCAAAGCGGATCTTGGGAAACAGCATCATTTTTGGCGGCTGCATACCACTCCACTGGGTGTCGGCATTGTTCTCTGCTTGACCAGCTCTCGCATTGGCCCTTTAGGCTGCTGGTAGGATTTCAGAGTTATAAATTCAAGTCATAAAGTACACTTTTTTGCAGAAGTCTTTGCGCATAATGCTATTCATCAAAAAAAAAAAAAAAAAAGATCCTTCTAGGACCCACACCAGCAGTCATTGGGAACCCCTTACATCCTTCCCACAGTGGAAAACACCATCAGCCCCAGTGTGAGTTTTGCAGACAGAACCCCAAGCCGAGTCAGCTGGCAGCACTTGAGTCCCAAGGTTTCCATGGCTACTCTGCGGTCCTTTGAAGGCTGTGACGCAGGGTCACCAAGGTGGAAAGAATCTTGCAGATGAACGATGCCTATGAGGAAAAGCTACAGGCCTTATCTTAATCTTGTTTGATCTTTACCCCCCAAATTAAAGCAAAGATACCTCAGATGCCTCTTAGATAAAAAAAAAAAAAAAGTGTGTTCAAAGTTGCAAAAAGGCAGCAGGGCCACGTAATGGCTCCTGAACTGGGAACAAATATCCCACAAGGTGGCGCTCTTCCCCCTCCAAGTACCCGAGGCCTGGCTGAGTTCCCGAGAGAAGAGGCTGGAACCTGAGGCAGAAGGGACAGGCCAGAGGTCCTGGGTGGGAGGTGTTTATTTTCTCTTCCTTTTCACAGCCTCTTCATTCAATCAGCGACTCTTTTGTCCCTACTTCCCTCCCCATTACCTACAGTGATTTTACCTTGGGTGTCTTGCTCCCCCCGCCCCGTCCTCCCTGGAACCATATAGCCTCTGTCCCAGGTAGGGCAAGTCCCTAACCCTCCTCCCCCGCTCTCCTCTATTCCACCCCCACCCTCTCCCCAGCCCCCGAGACAGGATCTTATACCGCCCAGGTTTGCCTTGAACCACTGTAGAGTCAAAGATGACCTTCAATGTCTGGTCCTCTATTCCAGCGTGGAGCTGGGATTCCAAGCGCGCACACCTTTTGTGGTTTACACAGCTCATGCCTCTCAGACAAGCACTGTGCCAACTGGACTGAACCTATCTGTCCCTCCTACATTCCCACCCTCCCTTCTCTTTTTCTCCCACCTAACTGGCCGTTATTTTAAAAGGTGCTGTGCACTTATTTATATATTTAGTAAGATCCTGGGTGCACTTTGAAAGCGCAGAGGTGGAAAGCTGGGGATGTAGCTCCAGTGTTAATTAGCGCACACGGGGAACACACACCAGGACCCGGTTCTGCCTCCAGCACCCAAAACCAAACCAACCAAAAGTTGACTCTTTAGATTCCTAGACTAGTTTTCCTTGGGGTGGGGTGGTGGAGGAAAAAAAAAAACCTAAAAAACAAAGATTAAATTATTTTCCCTCTTAAATAAGGCTCCTGTCTGTCAGTCAGTCAGTCAGTCAGTCAGTCAGTCAGTCAGTCAGTCTGTCTGTCTGTCTATCAATCTATCTATCTATCTATCTATCTATCTATCTATCTATCTATCTATCTATCTATCATCTAATGGGTCACTGGACCGGGGGGGGGGAGAAAAATGATAAGAGTAGTAACTAACTGATAATCAGTATGTGTTCGATGCATTGATATTCAGGATTGTAAATCAATCTGTATCTGAGTGATGGAAATACAGCACCGATTTAGTACCCAAGCACCAACTACCGCGTAGTCAGCTTGTGTGAAACCTGGGCCAGCTCCTGTGACCAGGGGCTGGTGCTCATGTGTCTCTCAGTGTCCAAGAAGACAGTAAAAACATCTGATTTGGGAGGGGCGTCTGTGGGTCAGGGCTAGGAGAGGAGGTGGAGACCTTAATCAAGTCCACCCTCCAGAACCTGTCCAGTCAGCTGTTGCCAGGCAGGTACACCTCAGATAGAAAACAGTCACTCCCCCTCTACCTGCAGGCCAAGATTTGACATTTTAAGCTTTATCCCATGGAAAGAAACATCCCTGCTCTCAGAGAAAAGTCTTTCAGGCAGCCCCAGGAGGCAATTGAGATCTCTCTGGGGCTTTTGAAGAATGCCAGGGAGCCAGGCAAACCCACCACCTCACACCTCTCTTTAAAAGATAGCTGGGTTATGGAGACGTGATTCATCACTGTAGAAAATTAGAAAACATAGAGGGTGGTCAAGAAGGGAATAAATTATAACTCTTCTTCTCTTGATACCTTTCAGTTATTCCCCAAAATGGGAATCACAGCAAAATTCTCTCTTTGCATAACCAAAGGCTTCAGGTGGAAGGCCTCTCTGGTTGGAGGCAGCAGGCTTCCTCTCAGTGTGGAGGCCCTGTGTCTTCACATTTGGCCTACCCATTGAAACAAACCACTTTTATCCCACTGGTAATATTGTCTGAGATTGAAAAAAAGGGTAGCTTGTTGGTAAATCTGTAGGTGGTACCAGAGAGACACAGGGCACACGGATAGAGACAGCTGGGTTTCCACCGATGCCCTCCATCGCCTTTGCTTGTCTCCTCCCTTTCTCCCTTCCTTTTTGTATTCTGTTTCTAAAAATAATGTTTCCCTGCTTGCTGTTTCTGGTAAAGTACAAATCACATTTGAAAAACCCTTTTTATAACAGTTATATAAACGTTCTCCAGAGTGTCTCTTCCGGTACTCTGGATGGCTGGGGATGCAAGCAGAGAAGGGAAGGCAGAGTGAGCTGCAATGCTGATCCCGGTGTTGGACTGGCCCCAAAGGAGCAGGTGACCACGCTGTGCTAGATGAGGCGCTCCTACTCCCTTTCCTCTCTGAAAGCTGTGAAAGATGGCATCAGTCCTTTTAATGCTCAATTTCAAATTATGTAAATCTGACATTAGCCAAGGCATTTTTTCTTTATCATTCCATTGGTCATGAATGGTAAATCTCTCATATTTTTTCCATGTAGGAGATTTCAACCTTTTTACATGGTGACACAACATTTTCATTTGCAGAAGGGTTAGGCTATGCCTCACTCTGCTGGGACACATGTGGCTTGTGGACATAGGTTAGCTAGACTTTATAAGTATTAAATGGTTCAGTCGCTTCTAAAACCAGTTTTATTAACTTTAAAATATTTTGTGGGGTTGGGAGATAGCTCAGTGGTTAAAGTGCTTGCCACGCAAGCGTGAGGACCTGACTTCAGATCCCTAGAACTCCGAAAAATGTCAGATGGCTAGCTGTGAGTTCCCTGGGATCCCAGCACTCGGGCAAAGCAGGCATTGCTTGGGACAAGCTGGCCCAAGTGAGCTCTGGCTTCAAGTGAAAGACACTGCCTCACTAAATAAAGTGGAGATTGAGAGAGGAAGACTTACAGCGTTAACCTCTAGCCTACACACGCACACACACACACTCACACACACACTCACACACACACTCACACACACTCACACTCTCACACACACTCTCACACACTCACACACACACTCTCACACACACTCTCACACACTCACACACACTCACACACACGCACACACACTCACACAACGCACACACACTCACACTCTCACACACACTCTCACACACTCACACACACTCACACACACGCACACACACTCACACAACGCACACACACTCACACTCTCACACACACTCACACACACACTCACACACACACTCACACTCTCACACACACACACACACACGAGAAAAGATGGTTGCACAGCTGTCTTATGTACACCACTAAAGAAGTCCTCACAGCTTTGTCACCAGTTGTTTCAGAGATTCTGTTAGCATTTCTGCAATCCTCCTGTTGGTAATGCAGGCTTCCTTCCCACAACTTCTGCGCATACCTTCTGTCAGTCATCCACAATGCTGCGGTGTACATATTCAGTGTATGTCCTAGTGAGCATCCTTAATTATTTCCTTAGTTAAATTCTTTTAAATATACATTAGTTAAAGTTTACTATTTGAGACGTTCATTCCCATCCTCAGTTTCCCCTCTTAGCTCCCGTGTCCTCTCTCTTTTTCAATTCAATTCTATTTTATTTCATTTTTAATTTTTATTTTATTATTTTATATGTGGGGGGATTTTGCCTGCATGTACGTCTGTGCACCATTGTGTGTTCCTGGTGCCCATGTAGGTCAGAAGTGGACATTGAGTCCCCGGGACTACAGTTTTAGGTGACTGAGAGTTGCCATGCTGTACTCCGAACAAAACTTGGGTCCTCTGCAAGAGCAGCCTGTACTCTGACCTGCCGAGCCTCTCTCCAGGACCCTTGATTCTATTTTAGATGGCGCATTGTCTTTCCTTTATTGTAATAAGATGACTGAGATGATCAGTGTGGACAGGAGTTTTCTCTGACTCACAGATCTGGAGGTCTCATATCTATGGCTCATGGCTTTGGCGTTTTGGTAAGGCAGTGTGTCATGGTGGAAGACTGAGGGAAAAATGGAAGGGCAAAGACTTGTGGGTCTGTCTCATTGGTTCTTCTCTTAAAGATTCCAGAAGCTTCTGTCATGCCAGTCTGTGGTGCCAACGTTTAACACATTGGCCTTTGGCACACGTCCCATAGCAAGTGACATTTAAAACTTAGATAATTTCTGTCTGTGCTTGATTATTTAGAAATAGAATTTTTGCATTTTGATTAGTCTTTCGTGACCTTGCTAAGTGTTCTTGCTTGCTTTAATAATTTTAATAAACAATTAAATATTGTAATAAGCATACAGCAATTATCTCCATATAAAATCTGTTGAGTCTTTAGGGCGACAGTTATATTAACTGCCAGTAATGAATGACAGTTTAATTTATTCTTTATTGAACTTTTATAACAAATTCTCACTGAATAAGTATTTATTTTTTCTTGCCTTAGTGCTCTGGTAGGGACTTTTAAATCTGTGTTGTGCAAACATGGTAAAATTGTAATTGTCACTTTACTTTTAAATAAGTTTGGTGTTTGTTGTAGTTTACTGTGGTGCAGGTTTTACCAATCAGAGAAATTCACTTTTCTTCCTTGTTTGTACATTTTTGCTGTGAATGATGTTAAGTTTTGTTAGAATATCTTGTCTGTGTAGGCAATCATATGCTTTTCTTTTTTAATTTGTTAATGTGATAAGTTGTTTTGTATACAAACATTTTCTTCTCTTATCAACAATTCATTTTTATTTTATGTGTATGCGTGCTTGCCTATGTGTATGTGCACCACATGCATGCAGTGCTTATAACATCCAAGGGGAGTTACAGCTGTGAGCAACTATGTGGGTGCTGAGAATTGAACCTGTGTCCTCTGTTAAAGCAAGTACTGTTAACCTCTGAGTGGTCTCTTTAGCCTTGGCCTTTAAAAATCAACATGTATTAATTGTTGTATAAGTAATAAGTTTCATAATAACAACGTAACTCACCCTTTAAAAGCCAGGTATTAACCTCAATTTTGCACATAAGAGAATAGGGTTACAAGAGGCTAACCAGGTGTGTGTTAGGTTTAGCTTTTGAGCCCAACCCTGATCCATTTCCAATGACTTTCTATTTATACTATTGTACCTCAAAATATATGCCCTTCTGAGGGAGGACCAGCACATCATTCAAAGATTAGAAGAGATGTGTGTGTGTGTTTTGAGAGTCGTGGGACACATTGGGTGGGTGTTAATAAGGTAAAGGAGCCTCAGAAGTTCCAGTGCTATTAGACTGACAGAGTTTTGTTGCTAGGCATGAGGGAGAAGAGGAGGGGAATGGAAAATATCAAAAAGAAAGAGATGAAAAAGTAAAAGAAATGACAAAGCAAAGAAGGCCAAGCCTGGCCTGCATATCTTTGGGGTGAAGTTCCAAGCTTCTGGAAGTCCTTCTCTGCTGAGCTCTGGGATTGGGCTGTCTACTTGGTGAATCTGCTGTCACTGCTCTAAGGTCTCCAGACCGGGACAGATGCTGGCTGTCCCTTAGAAGACACCCATCTGATGGGGGAAGTCCTTCTGTATATGTGTTACTTTTATTGGTTAATGAATAAAGAAGCTGCTTTGGCCTGTGAGAGGGCAGGTAGAGCTAGGTGGGAAAACTAAACTGAATGCTGGGAGAAAGAGAAAGAAGGCAGAGTCAGTGAGATGTCATGATGAAGCTGCCAGAGGAGACATGCCAGAACCTTGCTGGTAAGCCACAGTCATGTGGCAATGCACACATCAATAGAAATGGGTTAATTTATGATGTAAGAACTAGCCAATAAGAAGCTAGAGCTAAAGGGCCAAGCAGTGATTTAATGAACACAGTTTTTGTGTGGTTATTTCAAGTCTGGGCAGCTGGGAATGAATGAATAACCTCCGCCTACAAATTGGTGCCAACGTGGTCAACAAAATCCACTTAAAAACCTGAGAGAGCTTTAAAAAGAGTTCTAGACACAAAAGAGCCAAGTTTAATGCAGCTTCTTGCTCTGTTTGCTGACAGAAAGCAGAGATGTGGCTCTTTAAGAGGTTTCCTGACTCAGTTTTAGCAGTTAAAAACTACATGGCTTCTTTAAGAGTGGTGGCTTCCTGATTCGCCAGCACAAATGGCTCTGACTCTTTTGGGAGCATTTAAATGGGGTCTATGAACAGTGTGTTACAAATTATTTAATGGTGACACAGACCCACTGGAACCCTGGATCTGGGGTGGAGAGAATAGCTCTCAGAGGCAGTGAACACGCTTCTGGCATGTTGAGCTGGGTGGAGCAAGCAGGCAGGACTGTGGAGTTGGTCCTTAGCATTAAAAAAAAACCCACTTCTGGTCAGAAAATAATTACAGATATGCAATAAAGACAGATTCAGATTTTTTAAAAAAAAATTTCTAAATGGGTCACAGTGTTAGATAAATGTATGTAGGCTTGGGAGAGAGAAGAAAAAGAATATACACAGTTATAAAAAGAAATAAATGGTTTTAAAAATTAAAACAAAGTCTTTAAAAAGACAGAGTACAGACAGTCATAGATTAAAAGGGTAAAGAAAAAAATAAGCCACATAAAGATGGAATATACACAGAGAGTCTGGATTCTGTATATTATTGTATTTTCTTTGAATTTTTTGATTGTGAATGAGCTAAGTACAGAGAGGCATCTCATTGTATGGGCTGCTAAGCTAAACCAACATATATATTTTAAAGTTATCTTGACTTCAAAATTTGGGTCTAAGGATATGTTGCTTTGGAAAAGAGGTTCTTCTTTTGTTTCCACAAAAGATGAGAACCTGTGAATTCCTTCCAGACTAATGTGGTTTTCTGGACCAAGATCCCCTGAAAGGTTGCCATGAATACCCCCCAAAATTATTTCACTCAACAAAGAGCAGGAAGCAGTTTGGAGAAAACTATGCCCAAATTCCCAAATATTGTTTACATTTAAAGGGGGATATGCTATAGATACAAATACTTTGCATTGGTATGGATCTTGATCTATTGATACAAATTTTAGGACAATTTTGTTATATGTGTATTTCTGCTCTTGATTAAGGTGTCAAACTCATTTAAAAATGTAATATATAATTAAGAAATATAATAGTTAGGTTAATAGTTATCTATAATAGTCAAGCTTGTAGTCATATTAGTTAGGTTTTCTAGATATATAGAGATATATTTCAGTTAGTTAATCTTCAAACCTTTCAAATACCTATGGAATATGATATTTAAAATGATTTAAGAACTTAAGACTTTTATAGACAATGAGCTACATCTGCTCCTGGCAACACCAGTCTACTTCAAGAGAATGGTAGCACCAATCTAATTCAAGAGGAAGATGGGCATTGAAGAGACTCCTTATGGAGTTTGTTAGCCATTTGGGCAAGAAACTGCTCTTTCCTGGACTGCTTGATGTTATGCTATATAAACTGAACATGTAGGACCCACAGAAAAATAACTGTTGAAGTTTACTAAAGAAGGTGAGATAGTCCTTCAGGTTCTTGCTTCATGAATGTCTACCAGACATTCTGCAGGACACAGAAGAAGGTGACTGACAAACTGCCAATATAGGTGGAACTATCTTTGATTCATGGAAAAGTCTGCTGGATACTATGGACCTATAGGCTGAAGATGGATGCCCCAATGTTACAAAAGAGCTTTGGGTGACTGTCTAGGCAACAAGATGTCTCTGCTAATTCTAGAGTTTTGGAAGTTACTTACTTATATCCTTTTGGGGTCTTTGATGGAGTTGAAAATAGATAGTTATAGTTTTTCTTAGTTGTTTCCTATAGTTTCCTTAGTTATGAGAAGAGATGAAGTAGATATAAATATTTTAACTATAATTCTTGCTTGATATGTGTTTTGTTATTGTAATTTTACTATGTTAAAATTAAAACTTTCCTTTTTATTTAAACAGAAAAGGGGAAATGATGTGGGAAGTCCTTCTGTATATGTGTTGCTTTTATTGGTTAATGAATAAAGAAGCTGCTTTGACTTGTGATAGGGAAGAGAGAGGCAGGAAAACTAAACTGAATGCTGAAAGAAAGAAGGTGATTTAATGAATACAGTTTCTATGTGGTTGTTTCTAATCTGGGCAGCTGGGAATGAATGAGCAATCTCTACCAACACCCATCCATTTCTTGGTGTTCAGTATTCTGAAAAGACAATAAAGACATGTACCTGCTGAAACCCATCTATTGCTTGGTGTTCAGTATTCTGAAAGGACAATAAAGATATGTACTCATCAACACCCATCCATTTCTTGGTGTTCAGTATTCTGAAAGGACAGTAAAGACATGTACCTGAGGGGGATAGGGAGCACACATGTCCAAAGGAGATTTATTGAACAGCTTTGGCTCACAGTTATGGAGGACTTTAGTTATACATTAGCTCAATATCCAAGAATGGAGTTGGAGTCTGAGGACCCGGGGGTGAGGGGTTGGGAGATGAGGGAGTGGGGGCTGATGGTGTAAGCCACGGTCTGGGACTAGCAACATGAAACTGTTTGGTTCAAAATGAGGCATTTGGGAACAAAGTGGGGTATGAATTCCTCCTCTGTCCCTTCCCCCACATATGTGTGTATTTCTGTACCTGCGTACATGTCACACATGGGTGCATATGAAGATCAAACTAGGTCTCATGTACATTCTAGGCAATCACTCTGTTCTTGATTTGTGTGCGTCCGCAGTCCCTATTTGCTCTACTTTGGCATGCGGCAGGTCTAAGTAGATCACTGGGGTGGGGGCAGTCTAATTGGCTGAGCCTGTCTGTGTCCCTCCCAGCCACCAATTTATTTTTCATCACAGGAGACAATCACACACAAGCAGAAAGCCGGGGAAAGCATGAACAGCAAGGAATAAAAGGCGGGACTAGTTCCTTCTCAGGACCTTTCAAAGCTATTATTTGTGGATTTTAGAGATTTTTTTTCTACTCTCAGTGTAAAGATGGAGGTTGGAAATAGCAGTTAATCTTTGCCTAGTGTATGTATATGTGCACGCACACATGAGTGCATGTGCGTGTGTCTGTGTAATCATAACTGACCATAAACTAGTGACATGAGGCTATACCCTGATTTGAAGGTCAAGTCCTTTTGAGTCCTGCACATTGACACATCTAAGGAGACTTGGCCATTAGAGGTGAAATAGAGATTGTCAGGCAGGCCTGAGAGCACCTGGCCATGCCCAGGTGAAGGACCAACTCAACTGAACAATTAACCAGACTTACACACAGGAAGGCCATTGCCAGGATCTTAGTCAACAGATCAGTGAGCAACACCACTCCATCACAGCCCCTGCTTCCTCATTTTCCCATCACAGCCCCTGCTTCCTCATTTTCCCGTGATAAAGGAAATGAGTGGTAGGGGGAGGCGGGGGTGAGAACTGACCAGACAGACCGTCACCTACAGAATCTGCTTTCAGCCTTGTAATCGACACTTTGATAGCAGCTGCCTGAGAACCCTACAAATCTCAAATTTGCTAGTCAGCAAAAGAAATATATAAATAAACAGAAAAGCCATCATCAGCTCCCGGCCTCCTGACCCAGTCTTGAAATGTGAGGCAAGTGTGCTGACTCTGGGGTTGCTTCAGTGAACAGTGAACAGTGTCAGCCCTCAGCTCAGCGTCAGCCCCGTCAGCCCGCGGCTCACACCTGGCTGGGCAGGTCTCCACACGAGCACCTCCCAGCCCGCCTTGGGTCCCCAGTCTCAGGACACCCACAGGACTGGGGGAGGCTGAGCCCAGCGGAGAGAAGTCTGTCTACAAATGAAGTGGTACTAATGACAAAGTTCTAATTTTATCTGGAATCCCCCTTTTCTTATCACGGATCTCAGAGAACATACCGGAAGCTATAACCCCACTATTCATCCAATTTTAATTTAGAAAGGCAGCCAAAGGGGGGAGATGATACACAGGAAGAGATGACCAGCGGAACAGTTGCTCTCAACCCTGGCTGCGTGTCAGAATTGCCTCAGGAAAAGCTGAAGTAGCATTTTATTAGTTCTTTGAGAATTTCACATTTCCAAATAATGGATCTGGATCCTATTATCCTCCACTTACTCCTCCCAGCTCCCTCTAGATTCACAACCCCATATTCCTCCCCATCCAGCTTCTTGTCCTCATTTTTAAATTTTTGTGTTTTAAATAATCCACCAGATCCAATTTGTGCTGTCCATATACTCCTGGGTGTGGGCAATTCCTGGATGTGGTTGGTGTGGTACAGGCCACGTCCTTAAAGAAAACTGAGTCTCCCTTAGAAGCCATTGCCTGTCACTCTTGAGCTGGGCTGAGGGCTGGTAAAATACTCTAGACTTGTTCTCCTGAAAATATTGAAAACTTTTCCACTTACTGGGTTGAGTGTAAATATTAAAACTTAAAATCTTCGAATCTCTGGAATTGGGATTTTTATCATTTATTTTTTTTTTAAAAATGCTTCCCAACATATTTCTGTTCCCAGGCTTTGAACACAATGGCAGCTGAATCACAGACACCCTTGAGATGGGCTGAACGCCAGTCTCTGCCACACTCTCAGTGCCTTGTAACTGAAGGGAGGGAGTGTCCTGTTCGCTCCAATGCTGGTGCTTTGTGTGCCTCATCTGCCAAGTTCTCTTCTTGGACCATCAAAGGGAAGACAGACCTCTGGCTAGTAGAATGCTTGCCTAGCATAGGCTCTTTACACCTATTAGCATATGGCGGCCTTAACACTGCCCTAGGAAGTGCATATAATTAATCTAACCTTACACAGGGGAAATATTCTAAGCCTGGGGGAGATAATTTAGCAAAGCCATGAGGGCAGAGAGGATGACTTGGAGTTTGAGCTCACTGCAGGGAAACTCGTCCGTCGTCTATGTCATGTGAGGGCAATGTGTCTTGGGGCCTCTTGAAGAACATGCGTGTCAAATCAAGGCACACATAACACGGGTTTAAAAAATGTATAATCTGCTCTAGGGAAGAAATCAGACTTGTCGTGGTGGCTGCAGTGGGGCTTCTACCTATGGTCTGTATGTGGGGTCTTTAGTTAATCTTTGATATAGTTGCTTAGTCTTTTTCAAGGGCCAGACTACTGAAGAATTAAATAGAGACAGGACTGGACTCCCACTCTATAGACTTGGCCTTTCCACAGCATGTATTTTAATGTCAACTGAAAACCTAATTAAGAAAGTTTAATAGCCACACTAAAAAACTGAAGAGACAGGAAATTAATTTTAATGGTATATTTTATCTAACATAATCTGTTAAATATTTCTTTATTTTTTTTTGTTCTGGAGACAAGGTTTAATATCAAACTCCTGAGTTCAAGAGATTTCTGACCAAGCTAACTGGAATCACGGATGTACAGCACTAACTTTTATTAAAGTATTTTAATATGTGATTGTATAAAGAAGCCAGGAGGTGGTGGCTCATGCCTTTAACCCCAGCAAGCAGGAGGCAGAGGCAGGCGGATCTTTGTGAGTTTGAGGCCAACCTGGTGAGTTCCAGGACAGCCAGAAATACACAGAGAAACCCTGTCTCAAAAAAAAAAACAAAAGTGTAAAAATATTATTGACATATTTTATAATTTTAGGAGACAATAAGCATTCATGTTCATAGTAAATTCCAATTCAGTTGTTAACATATGTTTTGTTTTGTTTTTCGAGACAAGGTTTCCCTTTGTAACAGTCCTAGCTGTCCTGGAACTAGCTCTTATAGACCAGGCTGGCCTCGAACTCACAGGGATTTGCCTGCCTCTGTCTCCCAAGTGCGTGCACCACCACCGCCCAGCCAACATCTTAATCTATACTTCAATTCCATACATTTAAAGTTACAAAAGTAGACATACACGATTAAATTACTTCAAATCTACTCAAAACTTTCTAAAACCAAAATTGTGTATGTTCAAAGTTTTTTAAGCAAAAGAAAATCAGCCCTTAGTTACACTAACAATGTTTCAAGTCCTCAGTGACCCTAGGTGGTCACGCTACTAGCAATGGTACGGCTGTTACATCACTAGGCTGAAGTCAGCCTGGACTACATAGAGAGGCCTTGGCCCTTCAAAGAAACAAAAATTAAAAAGTCTGTATTTATCGCAGCATTATAGAAGCTTTTCTCCTGGGGAGCTGACCTCTTCTTCACTAGTGGGATCTTGGTAATAACAATGGGCAAGGGATATATTGGAACCATTTGTCTTGGTCTCCTCATCATCTACCTGTAGTTTCTTCAGTTGGCCCAAATGAAGTGGCAGCCTCATTGCCTGCTTGCCTGTCTGCTTCCCCCTAGTTACTTAGTGTTCTGTGAACCAGACGCATGGTCTCTTTGCAGGTCACAGCTCTCTGTCCTTCCTGTCTCATGACAACAGCAGGAGTCCCCTGGCTCCTGGTGGGGCTGTTTGGAGTGCTCTCACACCATCTCCCTGGGGGAGGCCGGATCTGCAGTGGTTTTTCCTGCTGTCAGCCTTGGCCTAGGAGTGCTGCCATTTATTCTTGGGCGGCATTGCTGTGGTCACCAGCACATTTGAGAATCTAATCATCTTTTAGAATTTTTTTTTTTGGCTCCTTTTCTGTATGTCTATTATAGTATCTCCATGTTAGATTTTTTTTTAATTGTGTGTGTGTAGGTGGTATATGCGTGTGTATGGAATTGAGTGCATGGAGGCCAGATGAGGACATCATCTGTCCTGGGCTGTCATTTTCTACCTCATTCTCCTGAGAGGAGATCTCCATTGAACTAGAGCTAGGTTGGTGACCAGCCAGCCTGAGCGATCTTCTGTTCCTACAGCACTGAGTGTATGGATATGCAGCCATTGGTGGCTTTTATGTGGTGCTGGGAATCAAAATTCATGCTTGCAGGACAAATGCTTTTATTCTCTGCACCATCTTCCAAGCCCCTACTTTCTGGATATTTTAATCTCTTTTTCCACCACCAACCACAGGGATACTGACATTTCCATCTTGATTACCATGCACGTTGTCTTTTCGTTCTTTGAGGAACCCCCTCAATGTCAGCGTATGTCGCCTGCTAGGGCTCTTGTCAGAGTGTCACATTCTAATCCTGGGAGAAGATTATCAAACTGACACTCTTATTTCTCCAGCATATTATTCCATTTTACTAACTAAGCACCTTCAAAATATAATTCCCTGTACACCCTACTGTTTCTGCTGGCGTTTGCTGGCTAGCTCTTGGGGACTCTGAGCTATCCAATTGTGTTTCTGTCTGAGCAGGTGGATGTAGGTGGGGACTGATCGTCCGTTTCCCAGCCACCTAGACCTGAAAAATCACACAAAAACTTATTAATTACAACACTGGTTGGCCAATGACTCAGGCATATTTTTAGCTGGCTCTTACATCTTGAATTAATCCATTTTTGTTAATCTGTGTATTGCCATGAAGCTTTGACTTACCGGAAAGGTCTTTGACCTTCGGTAGCTACATGGCGTCTCTCTGACTCTCTCTATTTATCTCTTCCAGCCTAGTTATATTTTGCCCTGCTATAGGCTGAAGCAGCTTCTTTATTAACCAATGGTAGTACAATGTATTCATAGCATACAGAGGGAATACCACATCATCTCTGTCAAAATAAAAAGGAAGGTTTTAAGTTTAACATAGTAAAATTAAATATAGCAAAACAGGTTCAAGCAAGAATTATAGTTACAATATTTAGTCCATTTACATTTGGCAAATTAAGGAAAATACTTTAATCATCTATTTTATCTTTGTGAATCTGAGGTTTCGTATCTTATTCATCCTTTATCATAACTAAGGAAAACTATTATTATAACTAGCTGCTTTAATTATTCAAAGATCCCAGAAGGATATAAAATATTATATACCTAAGTAAACAGGAAATGTATTGTAAGCAACTTCCAAAGTTCTGAAATTGACAGAGACAACTTGCTGCATGGATAGTCACCCAAAGTTCTTCTGTAACGTTGGGGCATCCATCTTCAATCTACAGGCCCATAGTATCTGACAGACTTTTTCATGAAGCAGGAAATTTGAAAGATTGCTTCACCTGTCTTGGCAGTTTGTCATTCACTTTCTTCTGTATCCTGCAGAATGTCTGGCAGTTTCTTCTGTGAAGCAGCAACCCTGAAGGACCATTCCATCTTTTGGAATGTTCAGCAGTCACTTTTCTGTGGGTCCTGAATGTCCAGTTTATGCAGAATACCATCAAGCACTCCAGACAAGAGCAATTTCTTGCCCAAATGGCTAGCCTTGTCACCTTGAAGGCAAGTTTCATAACAAGTTTCTTCAACGCCCATCAACCTCTCTGAAGTAATTGATGCTGCCAGAAGCAGACATGTCTCACTGTTGAGAAAAGTCTAAGTTCTTAAAATCTTTTAAATGCCATATTCTGTAGGTCTTTGAAGTGTTGAAGATTATCTATCTACCTGAAATATATCTCTATATATCTAGAAAACCTAACTAACATAACTAAAAGTTTGATTATTATAAATGACTCTCTATTAACCTGTATTTCTTAATTATTTATTATATTTTTAAATAAGCTGCACAAACATAACAAATAAGAGTAGAAATATACATATAGCAAAATTAACCTTAAAATTTTATCAGTAAACCAAAATCAATACCAATGTAAAGTATTCATCTCTATATCATATCCCCCTTTAAATGAAAACAAACATTTATAAACAATCATTTTGGGAATTTGGGAATTGTTTTCTCCAAACTGCTTCCTGCTGTTTATTGGGTGAAATACTTTTAGGATTCACAGAGACCTTCAGGATGTTTTGTTCCATAAAACCACATTAGCCTGGAAGGAATCCACAGGTTCTCATCTTCCGTGGAAACAAAAGCAGACCCTCTTTTCCAAAGTAACATATCCTTGGACTCAAATTTTAAAATCAAGATACTTTTAAAATATAGATGTCAGTTTAGTTTAGCAGCCCCCAGGATCAAATATCTCCCTGCAATCAAAAAAAATGCAAAGAAAACATAATAACATACATAATCCAGACACTCTATGTAGATTCCGTCTTTGCATAGCTTATTTTTTACACCTTTAATTTATGACTGTTTGTACTCTTTTATACTACTTTTCAAAAATCCTAAGTGGGTGTGGCTAGGACCAACTCCACAGCCCTGCCTGTTTGTTCTGCCCAGTCCAACATGGCAGAGACGTGTTCCCCACCTCTGCGAGCCATGGACACCACCCCAGCTCCATGGATGTGGTGGTTCTATGTCATCATTAATCAGCTTGTAACATGCTGTTCAAGACCCCATGTAAGTGCAGGACCTCCCAAAAGAGCCAGAGTTTGTTCTGCCATCACGAACCAGGAAGCCAGATCTTAAAGAAGTTGTGCATTTTTTTGTCACTGAGTCAGGAAGACTTTTCTTAAAAGAGTCATGTCTCTGCTTGCAAACAGAGTCTATCTGAAAAAATGCAGCTACCAAGAAACTGTGCTTAACTCTGTTCTTTTGTGTCTAGCATTCCTTTTCAAGATCTCCCAGTTTTTATGTGAATGTAATTGCCCCATGTTGGGCACCATTTGTAGGCAGAGATTGCTCATTTGTTTTCCTGGCCACCCAGACCCAAATAATCACACAGAAACTATATTAATTATAACACATATAAATATGACTCAGGCATATTTTTAGCTAGCTCTTACATCTTGAATTAACCCATTTTTATTAATCTGTATATTGCCATGAGGCTGTGGCTACCGGAAAGGTTTCAGATCCTTCTCCCTCAACAGCTACATGGCATCTCTCTAACTCTGCCTACTCTCTTTCTTTATCTTTTCCAGTCTGGTTATGTTCTGCCCTGCGATAGGCTGAAGCAGCTTTTTTATTAACCAATGGTAAATAAAACATATTCATAGCATGCAGAAGGGTATCCCACATCAGGTGTAACCTGTTTCAGTCTGGATTGTATTAAAACTTAACTAACCCTCAAGAAGGGAAGTAGGGGAAGATCTTGTGTGGGACCCTTGGGGTGTTGTAAGGGAACTCTTGCAGATTTCAGTCAGAGGCAGAGTGCTATTTCTTTACAAAGAGGGTTTACCATTTCTGTAAGCTTAGGAAGTTTCGTGCATAGGAGATGGACCCAGCTATTCCTAGCTCTTGGGCCAAGGTCTTATTTTTCTCTAAGCCTAGCCCTGATCTTAAGAAGGTAGAATTTTCTTATTTAGGAGTTTAAACTTTGGGTTCAGCTATTTTGGCAGCAGCGTCGTGGTCCCAGTCTTCAGTTTCTTTGATCTTCCAATGCAGGAGATGAAGGCCTTTTTCTATGCTATCAAGAGGCCATCTGGCTTCCACACTAGCTCTTAGGTGGGTTTAATTTTCTCAGCCTTTTACTATGTCCTGCCAAGAACATTAGCGAAGATGAGTAATAGCTACTCTACATTCTTTATAATTCCTATTACAGCCATATTTTTCAAATGCTTGATTCATTGTGCCACCAAATACATCTAGAACACATCCCAAAATATTACCAGCAGCTGTTTTAATAAATGGACCGTACTATTTGGCCAGAGACTAATAGTTCAACCAGTGGGTCCTTCAGTCTCATTGTCAGTCAGAGGGAAGGGTCACAGCTCTGAAATTCCATCAACTTCTCCTACTTTCTTTGACAACCTCAGTTGGGTTTCCTGAGAGGGAAGCTGGCAGGTAGTATCTCTAACATAGAAGTCCCTAGCAAGGGAAGGGAAGGTGGCAGAGTGCACAGAGGCAGAGCCTGCCCTGAGATATAGGCTGAAGGTCAGCCTCAGCTGGACTCTTGGACCTAAGATGACTTTTCAGGATTATACAAAACTGGGATGTGATGGCCAGGCCACTGTATTCCTGACTTGTTCAGTAATTGGATGAGGACTAGCAATCAGTGATATATCAATGATACCCATGTGTATGTCATTGTATTTATACATGTGTATTAGAGTCTATTGCTTCTAGGATTAGAACTGGATGCATCTTTCTGTTTGCTACTAAGTATTGGATCTTTTTTTCAAGAAAGGGACATTATGTTATTTGTTCTCTATGCTTGATCCTGAGTAAATAGCTAAATATTTAGGCTCAGATAACAGAAAATGCATAACACATATCCACTTTTAAATATTGAAGTTTTATAACTAACCATTTCAAATGGCCAGAGAGGTGTTTTGGAGTGAAGTTGCTGGTCATGAGAGTATAGGCCTGCAGCTAAAATTCTCCTCTCCACTGGCAGTTCTGGCAGATTAACTCAGCCAAGGACTTGCAAAGTGCTGAATATGATTTTGGGTATTAAGGAAATTGTATGCTGACCAAGAGGCCATCTTGCCCTAACAGGCTGATAACTTGAAAGATAAGGACTCTAAGAACTGAAGATGTATGAGGTCATATTTAAGATCTGTCAATAGATCTTGTTCTCTTGGGTGAACATCTCCAGGCAGACTCTCAATCTTCTGTGTAAATTAAGACCATGCTGGTGACATAGGCTACTGGACCAAAGTCAGTGGAAGGATTATGTGCTATTGATAAAGATGCGTAACCTGATATTACCTTTATCATCTGGACAAGAAGGAGTCCAAGCCTGCCTAGTAAGTGCTAAGCATCTGTACACTGGTGTGCAGTATTGGGTTTGCACATGATTCTTTTCATTTGCACTATTCAATAGAGTAGCCATCAACCACATTTGGCTACTTAAATAGCAACAAAAATTAATTATTGTTAAATGGAATTACAAATTCAGTTTCTCAGCTGACTAGGCAAGTATATAATAGTTAACAAGTGACTAATGGCGGACACTTACCTTACTGGACAGAACAATTTTGCCACCATGCCTGGCTTTATTTTTCTTCTATCTATACTGATTGCTAGAACTACAGCAGTCAGGAAGAGAGAAGGCCTGCTGAGAAGACTATCACTTCCAACAGCAGAGAGGACATAGAAATGTGATACTGATATGGAACATTTGTATTTCTGCAGGAAGTTCTACTGGATGTCAATGGCTTAGATTACCACCGACTCAGACCATTAGAGCAGAAAATGCCTCCTTTATTTATTAAATAGGGATGCTGGGACCTGTGAAGCTACAAGGACTGGGATCAACAGTCTCAGATCAATGATTCTTTGCTACAGGCTTCTTTCTGTTCACAGACATGGAAGTTTTCTTTAATGTTCGAAGAAACCATAGAATGCAGGCTCCTTTCTTTCTTTCTTTCTTTCTTTCTTTCTTTCTTTCTTTCTTTCTTTCTTTCTTTCTTCCTTCCTTCCTTCCTTCCTTTCCTTCCTTCCTTCCTTCCTTCCATCCATCCACCTATCTACCTACCTACCTACCTATCTACCTACCTACCTATCTACCTACCTACCTACTTCTCTATTTATCTTTATCTATCAGTCCATCCATCCATTTATCTTTACTTCTATCCTCCAATCTGTCTATCTATTCTTTCCCCATCCTCCAACATACTCTACTTTGAACTTCTCTCTCTCTCTCTCTCTTTGGAGATGGGGTTTCACTGTATAGCTCAGAATGGCCTCAGACTCCAAATCCTCTTGGGTCAGCATCCTAAGGGCTAGGGTTATAGAAGTGTGCTACCAAGTCCAACTGTATGTTCTTCTTCCACCTAGACTGGTTACTGAAACTATTCACCTGACAACAGAAAAATCCTACTGAGAGTATCTCTTACAACTGCAGAGAAGACATAGACGTGGTTGGTATAGCATGGTCAGGGCTATGACTGAGGCAGGTATAAAGGGTATGAATTCTGGGGGAGGAAGGATGCATTCTGTCAGAGAACATACACAGGATTTTTCTTTAGAATTGGGCCCTGAAGAAGTCACAAGAGTTTACTAAGTAAGAAGGAAGAACTGGTACTCTAGGAAGATGGAGCACTATAAGCCTAGGTGTGGAAGTATGAAGCACACTGGACTGAGCAGCAGTGAACAGCCCCACTGTGGATCAAGTGTAGCTGCAGGAGAGTGAGATTGGAGGGTTGTAGCAGGAGAGGGAGCTGGAAGATGAGATTGGTATTGTTTGTGAAGACTTTGTATGACAGGTGGACAGATCTGGGCTTTATCTTGTAGGCAATGGACATCTTTGGAAATGGAAAAGAATGATGCAATTGATCTGTGTTATAAAATGATCAATACTTGGGATGTAGATAATGGATCAGGGGTAGAGTGTGTTCAGTGCCCTGCATTTATCCAAGATGGGGTGAAATTCTTAAAAATAGCATAATACTCATGTTATTGCCTTTCCCCCCAGAGTTAAAGAATAGTTAATATCCCTCCAAAGAAAAATTGTGAGCCCTTCTCCTTTTCTCTCCGACCTCATTACTCACATGACTTCTCCAGTCATTTTCTACATCACACCTTCTCCAGCAATAGAAGAGAGGCAACAGAAGAGAGCAATAGTGAGAAGCCTGGAAGCAGTCGGTGCCACCATCTGAGCTGTGGGTAGCTTCTGGGTCCCTACTGTCCCCAGTGATGGAGCAGAGGGATGCCTTCTGAGCATTTCAGGGTACTGCAAGGCATTGGTGTGAGAGCACCCCACTCATCCTGCCTGGAAGAGAGCTGATGCCACACAAGAACAGCCGCATCCTTCCACTTGATTTTATGCAAGAAAACTTTAGGTATGGAGCTGAGTGGGACTTAAAGAGAACTCTTACCCAATGGAAAAAAAATTAGGCTGTGTTCCCATCTCCTCCTCCCAAGCCCAGAATGCTTTGTTGGGCTAACAGTTACATTGGACTAAGAGCTATGACAATATGCAATTAATAGAGCGTTTCTTTGTAACAGATAACAGTCAAAACATCTTGAAGCCCATTCACAGGGACAACTTTAAAGGAAGCTTCAGCTGTCCACACACACATTGAACACTGTCATTAAGGCCTCTTGGGATGACAGCAGCTATAGTTCATTATCCTGGGTGGTAGATGTGGGGTGCTCTAGTCTTTAAATTTTCTTTTGGGAAAAAACAATGTCTTTTAAAACTTAATTTGCAACACAACATAGGCAAACAAAAGGAAAGGGATGTGGTCTGGCGTTTCATGAAGGAGCCCAAAGGATGAGGGGCTGTGCTCAGTTTCTGACAGCAGAGTGATTTATTTAAAAGGAGCCCTTACATCAACTGTGTGCTTCCAATGGCCAGTTGAGCATGTGTTTCTCAGTAGAACCTTACACAAAATGAAATGAAGTCTAGCTTGACTGTGGGTAAACATGTCCAGACACATATTTTTAGGTCCTTGTTTCTTTCTCAATGATGAAAACAGGACCGGTCTTTTCATTGTATTTAGCATCAGGCATCACAGTAGACCCAGTCTCTAGGCTACCCCTCTTCCTATGTTCTATTTTGTGCAGGGTTACCGTGTGTCTAGTTAAAAACATCCCCTTTCCTACGAGGATGCATTTAATTAGGTTTGGGGCTTATGTGACCTATTCTTGGCCAATGAGACACAAGAATAACCAACTAAGTGGGGTTTTGAAACTGACAGGCCCAGTGTTTGTGGGGTGAACTGAGATGCCATGGGCTTATGGTCTTTGCTTCCTGCCTGAAACACAGAGAGCAGATGAGTGTGAAACAGCTAGCCAACAGCTCATAGGTGCGGGGGCCAAGCATCAACAGATCATCGCTAGCTTCAGTGGATTTGTAGTTCAGTGGACATAAATGTCAAACCGTATCTGATACCCAAAGCTGGGCAGTCAATGAGACCCGGGACTAATGTGAATGATTAAACAACAAGGTAATCTCAAACTCAAATTATATCAAAGTGTCCCCTGACAATGTCAACCAACTGTAGCAGCAGGAACACATCTCTCATACTAATTCTTGGCATGGGTGTTATGATCTAGTCTGTCACCTGGGTACCCTGTTCTTTTAAGAGACAAGCTCTGCCCACTCCCAACCCTCTTTTCTGGTTGAGGCAAGTGGGTCTCCCACCTCCTCCAGCCTGAGCTCTCTCTCTTCATGTCTCTCTTCTGAAGAGGTGGCTGCTTCTTTTCTCTCTCCCCCACCCTCCTCTCCCCCCTACGCCCTCCCTCTCTTCTCCTCCTGTCCTCCCCTTCTCCCTTCTTCCCTCCCCCCCTTTCCCTTTCCCCTCCATAACCCACTAAATAAACTCTACACCAAAACTCTTTTTTTGCATGACATATCTGCCTGTCTCTCACTCGCCATGGTCTCCCATCCACCAAGGGGACCCGATGAGGCGTCGGGTCACCCACCGCGGCCCCTCGTGGAACCAGCCTCCCCTCCCACCTTATCTTTAAAAAGAAAGCAGTGGGAAACATGGAAACAGAACGGCCACCTCCTCACGTGTGACCTGGAATGCATGGTGAGAGGAGGGACCTGCAAGCGTGGATTTACTTCTCTGAAGCCTCAGTGGAACTCTGGCTTGTTCAGACAAGGCTGAGCGCAGCTTGGATGTGACCACAGGGAACAGTGAGTCTTGGCTCTGAAGGACTGTTTGGAGGATGGCTCTATTGCTACCTCTTATCAAGGGTACCGAGTACTGGCCTTGATTTGCATTAGCATCTAGCTGGTTGAGTGGTGTGGGAGAATTGTCTGTATTCTCTCAATCATATTTTAATAAAATACTGACTGGCCAGGCAGGCAGTATAGGCGGGAAAGCCAGACAGGAAGTAGGGGTGGAGCAAAGAGACTGGGAGTATTCTGGAAGTAGAAACTCTCTCACCACTCCTGCGCAGAAACACCGAAGAGGCAACATGTAAGCTGTCACACTGAGAAAGGTACTGAGCCCATGTGGCTAACATAGATCAGAATAATGGGTTAAGATAAGTTATAAGAACTAATAAGTAGCCTGATCTAATGGGCCAATCAGTTTATAAACTTATGGAGTCCTGTGTGTGATTTTCTTTGGGGCCTGCCTGCTGTGGGGTACTGGGCGGGACAGATACCCCAACAAGCCAGCCCCTCATGTTACAGTTGAGTTAAAAGGAACCTCTTCTGGGGACCTTGTTTTTGACTCCAGCAGGTGCCAAGGTGAACATTTTTTTCTTTCTGAACCTAGTTTTAGCGACTCAGGCCTTTTTACTATAGAAACAGTTAATTTCCTATGTTAGCTGAAACCCAGGTCAAGGGCAAATACAGAATATTAGTAGCCTGTTAAGTCAGAGCAGAAGACCAGTAGATTACACTTTCTGAGTCTGCTGTTAGAGCTCCTTTCTTATCAGTGACCACTGTCAATAAAGAAGGTTTGTGGGGACTATTTTTATGTAGATTTTGGCTATGAAAACAAGGACTTGACTGAATCATTTTAAACTATGGCTTCATGGTATCCAGTTGTCCTGCAGGAAAAGTCAGGTTATCCACCGCTGAGGTGCTATAGAAAGGAGGAATGCCATGATTTCACAGGATTTTTACAGAATTAACAGTGATTTATCCAAAGGACAGATGTTCCTGCAGCTGTGCAAAAATGGGTTCTCCAGGTGGGGTGAACTATCCCTTCCTGGGGAGAGTCTGGTCGATCTGTCAGCTATCTGTGGGCTCACCACAGCCACTGCTCCAGTGGTTTTGACAGTTCAGACTAGGGGAAGAAGTGCTTGGATTAGGTTCAGGCATTCCTTGAACACTCGACCAGTAGACATGGGCATGCCTGACTTAGAAGCTTGTTTGGTGGCACACAAAGGCCATTCTGGGGGCATAGTGAGGGGTCTGAAGAGGTTTTCCTGGCATGTGTTCTCAGAATAAAGGACCAAATTGTTTTTTTGAACCATGATAGATAGGTATTATGTGTATGGTGTTGTGCCTATGTGCGTCTATGCATCACATGTGCGCAGTGCCCACAGAGACCGGAAGAAGTGTTGAACTGTCTACAATTACAGATACACACAGTCATGAACGGCCTTGTGGTGCTAGGAACTGAAGCTGGGTTTTCTATAAGAGCAACAAGTACTCTTAACTGATGAATTATCATTCTACCTAACAGCAATCAGAAACTTTTTAGTTTTATTTATTTTATTTCATTTTTATGCACATGGGTGTTTTATCTGCATGTATGTATATGCACCATGTATATGCCTGGTTCCTTGGAAATCAGAGGAGGGCACTGGATTCTCTGGAGCGGGAGCTGTGATGGTTGGAGGCAACATGGGGGTGCTGGGAACTGAACCCGGATCCTCTGGAGGAGCGGTAACTGCTCTTAACCACGGACTCATCATTTCAGCCCCAGCAGTAATCAGATCTCAGGGACTGTGTGGCCAGGGGAGGAGTATCCAGTACAAAACATGGTGGTGTTAGGATTCTGTGGGTCAGGAATCTGGGTGGGGCTCCCTGGGAATAATTTATTCCTCTCCTGCAATTACAGGGATGGCTCATTGATTGGACATAGCAGGGATAGTTCAGCTGGATCTATGGATCCGAGGCTGGGAATCTGACACTTGGCTTTCCCAGTTCTGTCTTTTTTTTTTTTTTTAATTTTGTGTCATGTCTGCTCCTGCTGGGTTGGGATGTGCAACATGGTGTTTTCATTTCTGTTCTGGTGTCAAGTTGTAACGGCTAGGCCCTGAGCTGGTTGTCACCGTCCTACCACCTTGTATTTGCTTACGTTTGTGCTCCCTTCCAGTATGACTGTCACAGAGTACCATCTTTCTAAAGTGCTGGCTTCTCTGAGTGGAACTTGCTGTGGAATATTATTTTAACTATTTTCATTTACATTCATTTATGCTGGGGAACATTTGTTTTATGATATAAAGATGTGTTGCATTCTTTTATGTTGCATTTATTTAACTCTGTGAAGCTGTGTTACTTTGCCTGTATAAAATACCTGATTGGTCTAATAAAGAGCTGAATGGTCAATAGCAAGGTAGGAGAGAGAAATGGGCAGGATTAGCGGGCAGAGAGAATAAAAGGAAGAAGAGAGAGAAGAGGGGAGGAGCTAGAAAAGGAGGAAGACACCAGGGGTCAGCCACCCAGCTACCCAGCTACACAGAAAACCTAGGAGTAAGAAGTAAAGAAAGCTATATAGAATAAATAAAGATAAAAGGCCATATACAAACAGTAAATGGGATAGTTTAAGTTAAGAAAAGCTGGCTAGAAATGTCTCTGCGTATTTATTTGGGAGCTGGGTGGCAGGCAAGGAGTAAAACAAAACAAAAAACAAGCAAGCAAGCAAAAAAATCCTCCCCCAAACCCAAAAAACAAAACAACAAGCAACTACAGCAACCCTAGGAGAGTCAGCGGAAGCTGTAAGCCTCAGTGCTTCATGGCATTGTCTGGGAAGAGCGAGAACACCACTGCTTCTGCAAAGCAATATATTTCAAGCCACAGCCAGCTTGAGTTCAGGGATTGAACAATGCACTTCACTGCTTTGATAGGAAAGAATTAAAGAGTTTTGTGATGACGTTTAATCTGGTGCAGGTGTTTTACTGCTCGGCTCTCTCAGGCATCAACTCTTAGCTGCCACCTCAGTTGGGTCCCACTTAGCCTCCAAAGACCAGTGCTGGAGGTCACTCATTTAGCTCTGAATGCCATTTGGAGAATAAAAAAGATCAACTGAAATGGCTGAACCAGTGCAGGTAGAGAAAGTAAAGGTACAATTTAAATATCCATAAACACAATAAACTACAATTACCTTGCAAGGGGCTCAGGTGTTAATGCCTGTCATCTGTGTGTGCATGGCACCTTTTTCAAATGTGGGAAGAAGTCACAGGAAAATGCCCTGACTTGATCCTCCCACTCCTCCCTCTCTCCAACGTCCTGCTCCTAAGTCATCTCTTCTTTGGGATTCCTGTTATTTTGGGTTGAATGAGTTACATTTGGTTTAAAAGTCAAAAGAACTCCAAGAATGCTCAATGTCTGCCTTCTACAATATTTGAAGACCCTACACACATATTTAAATTTTTATTTTTTGATATTAAAAGTTTTTTATGTGTGTGGGTGTTTTGCTTGCATGTATGTCTGTGTGCCACAAGCATGGTTGTTTCCTCTCAAGGCCAGAAGAGGTATTGGATCCCCTGGAATTAGAGTCATGGATGACTGTGGCCACCGTGTCAGTGCTGGAAGTCAAATGCAGGTCCTCTGCAGTGCAGCCACGCTCTTAGCCACGGAACCATCTCTCCAGTCCCTGCACACACAGATTCAGTTTTAAAAAATTACAGTAGTTTACAGAAACTATACAATCAATATCCACAGCCACACTTATCTAGCATTTACATATCAACATGCTAATCTATTTTATTGAAGGTTTTTAAATGAAAGAAATAAAGCATTACAAGGAAAGTGATTTTTTAATAGAGATTTTTCTCTCCCAAGAGGCAGCCACTATCATGAATGTTGTGGGTAGTATACTATTTTAAGTAGTGTTTTCATCGACTGTTTTACAGACAGCTCTCTGTCCCCGTTTCTAATTTACCGTTGCAAGTGAAACCTGAGAACCCTCTCAAAATTCTCTGCTGCTTCATGATTTGTGATGACCGCCCTCCTCTCTTCACCAGTGGGCAGATTATTACTGAGGATTCAGTGGAAGATGTACATCTGGAAGGAGACACCTGAGAACACTTCCTCATCTGAACAGAAACTACACATGTCCCTATCTGTCCAGTCCAGGACCCTCACCACAGATGTTCCCACCCGCGAGTCTGTACTGCACAGTTCTGAGGCCACCACACCTGTGACCTTTGAGCTGTGGTGACAGAAGCTCCATTGCTTTGTCAGAGCAGCACAAATGCCCTGCCCTGCCCAGCTCCGCAGTGTCATCTCTCGCCCACAGATGCAGATGGCTGCTGTGTGGTTCAGTACCTGTCATGGTTCTCAGCGCCATCAGACTCAGTGCCCTGCTTTGTATCATTTACAATGCTCCGTAGCCTCAACTACCTGGCTCAAAATGCCATATTATTTCTTATTTACACTTAGAATAGCAAACATCCTAAGTAGGTAAAACCATAGAAAAAAAATTGTGGTAGCTGCTGAGGGCCAGGAGAGTAGGAAGTGACCGCACAGGGAGAACAAGTCTCTCTTGGGAATCCATGTGAGGATCTGGGTTTGAATAAATTATAAACAATTTCCAATTGGATTATTAGGCACTAGGTATTTAAAAGTTGGGTAGCATTTTGCCATTGGAGACAGTCCCCTGCATCATAGAAGGTCTAAGTCTGCATGTTTCCAGAACATGCCCTGTAGGTGTGGGGGTAAAGTTGAGAACTTGGGCCCTTGTGGTACAACTTTGTCTCTCTGGTTGCTGCCCCAGTCCTCACCTATCCCATTCCCACAGCTAATGTCCACCGGCTGTCTCTCTATCTGGCTCCGGGAATAGTAAAAGGGCAGCCTTTGTGAGGCCTTTAAAGTAAACGCTAAAATATTAAATGCTTCCCTCATTCTAAAAGAGAGAGCCTGGTACGTATCTCCCAGGTGGATAATCTTAGAGTTGTTAGCAGACATGAGTTTAGGCATGGTGCTACATTTGTTTGTTTGGTTTTGAAGGCACCGGCAGCCAAAGCCATAGCACTTCAATATGCCGTTGTCTTGGCTGCCTTTCCTGGGCTGTGGGAGATATGCTGCCGCTAATGCTGCTTGGCGGGAAGTGACTGCATGGCCTTTTAGAAACCACTTTCTCCACTCTTCCTGAGTCACTCCCTGCAAGCACTGTTCTTGCCAGCCCTCCCCTGTGTCACTTAGAAGACATCCTAAGGATAGATTGCCTCTAGTGATGCCACTGTTAAATCCACAGACCCCTGGGGAAGAAGGGCCTAGAGATGCGCCCTTCAGAGCTTTGAAAAGGAAAGTGGCAAGAGTGAGAAGCACCAGGGACAAGGGGGATTTGGCCAGGGCGGGTTAAGAGTTCACTCCTGCGCAGAGCATTCCTGGGAAGGGCCATTCCTGCATGAGCTCAGCAGAGAGGTACTGCGGGCACTGCCCTGGGCCCAGAGGCTTTGCGCTCCCATCCTGGGATCAGGCCAAGGAGACTTTGGGTGATGGAGTGCTTCCAGAGTGGAAGGGAGGTGGGGATACAGGACCCCAAGGTTGCCCCAGGGCTGCCTAGGGGAGCATAAAGGGGGAAACTGGAGAAGTTACCCAGAGATCTGTGAGTGATTTCCTCTGTCTGTCAAAACTAATGCTCGTCTCAGCTGCTTTTGCTCCGAGCCCAGCCTTCTGCCTCCCCCACCATTTTCTTCAGATGTTTACCTGGAGCTCCAGGCCAGCCACGTGGCAGCAGACTCATTTGTTTTTATTTAGTTTCTGTGAATGTGAGCTGTTTTGCACATAAAAAGAATCAACTGAACATTAACCACTAACCACCCGAAGCCTTCGTTGATGTACCGGAAGCCTTCCATGCGCAAGCTCAGACTTAGCCTATGCACTCTCATGTTCTGTGGGAGCAGATGGGTTTCAGCCATAGTCTCCCGGATCACACATGCATTTCATGCCCTTTGATGAGGACACATCCCAGTATCCTAGGTATATTTCTATCGCATGCTGTCTGTGGGACCACTCACTTCTTTCTTATCGATATGGCTTTTCTAACGAAACAACACATTTTTTTTCTATCATGATTTTAGTATATTTTCTTCCTAAATGGAATGACCTTGCTAAAGGGCTGACCTCTTTTGCTCTGTTCACTAGTTCTTAGGTTTTCCCAGAAAGATGCCTCCAATATTGCTCTCAGCAAACTGGAATACCTCTCTTGTCATCACCAGATTATTCATTGAGATCAGGTATGCTAACGTGAGCAAGCATAGTGTCAGAATCCAAGAAAGTAGTGACACACCAGACATGGATCCTGAGACTCGCCTCGTGCCATTCCCAGCTTTCAAGGCAGTTTCTCCAAATAAAGTTCCTTGTTCACCTGGGGAGGGCACTTAATAAAAATGTAAATTCCAGGGACCTTAGTCGAGAGTTTCCTGAGCCAGAATCCCCAAATGCAGAGCTCACGAGCATGTATTTCCAGCACCATTTCCTGAACGCACACTGTGATCTGACCACCATTAGGCAATGGGCACTCTGAGGTCCCTTCATCTCAACAGGAGTCAGGGTGATGAGTAGGAACCTGGCTTGAAGGGCCTTCTGCTGCAAGGGAATGCCAGAACCACGTAGAGTTTCCTGCTAGAATGGCAGGACCCAGACAAAACCACCATGTTCAGGGCAGGCTGCAAATAACAAACAAATGGGTGGATTGGATTTTGCTTCAGCTAATCTGATCCTCCTGGAGGCGGAGCAGCCTGGGCTACAGAACAGGGTAAGAACTTATTCTGGTGTTAAGAGCACTGTTCCAAATTAGTTGAGTGAAGCTGAGCAGGTCTGGGGAGGGGGAACACATGGCTTTGCTCAGGGAGGGAGCTGTGTGTGAGGCACACATGCCCACCCATTCTCTTCCTGCCATGCAACCAGACTACAATGAGTTATGACAGGGGAAGAGAGAGGGGGGCACTGATGAGGAAGCGTGCTCACCAAGATGGGGATGTGTGTAGGCCCCCGTCCCCCGTGAAGGAGAACTGGCTCAGCTCTGTGGGGGTGGCTTGAGAATACCACGAGCAGATGGGTGGCACTAACTACCAACCGTGGCCTCAGGACAAAGGAGACACAAACCCACAAGTGTCGGATGAATGGCCCCAGGAATTCTGCCCGGCATGTGATAGCCAGTGGTCCAGACTGAGGTGTGCTTAGTTGCTATGGCTCCAACTGGTCCTCGGAGGTTGCATCTTGAGGGACTCATGGCTTCAGTCAAGCACACCCTGCATCTCTGGACTCTTCAATTGGCCAGATGCACACATTTGGGATTGCTGCCACTGTGAGGTAGCCTTGGGCTCTCAGTGGGCCCAACTTTTATTTATTTCTGTATTTGAACATTTTGGGGGGGGGATAGAATGGCATAACCTTGTACACAAAATCCAAAGAAAGCAACTATGTTGTTGCATTGCTCTCAATGACACCAATGTCCCCTCTGTGTGGCTCACAGCAAGCCAGGTCTTTGACTTCACTCAGGAAGGCATCAGGACAGCAAACTCTTCTAGTCCACGCCTAAGTCACACAGTTCCAGCGTGGAAATTCACCGTGAGTGGTTCTCTTTCTTAGTTCAGGAAATTGAACATCAATCATTTTTTTTTTCTTCTAGCCTGACCCCATGGTGCCTGATCATTTAAGAGCAGAACAGCTGACCTAGTAAAGGCCACAGTCTTCAAACAGCAAAGTGGCTGGGGGGGGGGCACAGAGGTGAAGTCCTTAGGCCTCCGCTCCCGAAGTGCAATCCCCAAGGGCTTTAATTTGCTTCCACCAGCTAATCAAGGGCATATTGTGTTTTCTACCTACTGGGAGTACTGGGGGGGTTAATTTAGCTCTACAAGGACCATGCCAGTTCAGAAGGAAGTATCTCTGACCTCATTTATATGAACTCAAACTGTTTACCATCTGTGCCCCCAAACAGAGGGTGTGTGCGCCTGTGTGCATGTGTGTGTAAGCACACAGACGTGTTTCCTCAAAGAACACAATGGTCAGATTTGGTTAAGGAGCAGAAAACTGAAATAGAAACAACTTGGGAGGAGTTTCTATTGATCCGCAGCAAAGCTGCATTTGGTGTCTGTTTTAAATGGAATCGTTAATCACAAAGAATCAAAAGAGAATCGAGATGAGGGCAAACATTTCCCACCCTTAAACCTTCCACAGCAACACAGTTTCTCACGCAGAAAAATCTGTTTTCATTTTGACTGAAAACCGCCCCTTGAGTTGCGAGTGCCTCTATATTTGTCAGGCGCTTCGCAGTTGACAAAGCAGTTTGCAATTTTTTTCATCTGCTTCTTCTATTCACAGGGGTGGACTGACTTCACCAAGACCGCACAGCGAGACACAAACAAGCTGGGCTGGGGCTCAGAGGGACCCACATGCAGTTCAGGTTGAATGCCTTTCTGAGGACCAAGGGTGTCACCATGTGGAGAGCCATTAAACTCAAATCAGGAAAGGGTGATTTTTTTTTTTTAATGTCAAGCCTGTCATTGACTCTAGGGAAAGTCCCAGTCTTAGTGTTTCTTTTTGACCGGAATGTATAACATGAACCTCAGAATTAGCATGCACAAATGGTCAAGAGGCTTTTGTATCCCATGGACAATGGGGATGTGCAGATATTGAAGCAACAGAAGATGGAGTCCTGGTATAGTGTAATTTTTTTCTTTCTTCCCCATCAAGCTGGGCATCAAAACCAGGGCCTTGTGCATGCCAGGAGTATGCTCTACCTCTGGACCACATCCTCAGCCATGGCACACTGCTAAGATAAAATTATTTTCCTAACTCATTATCCTCATGAGCAGTTGTGTCTATCCCCCCAAAGATAGGCCATAGCCCCAATTCCTCTTACCTGCTCAGTCACTTGAATAAACCCAGGTCAATGCCAAAAGCCAAGAATCAGCAAGTATGCGTTGGCATCGACAGCCATGGCTTTTCAGAGTTACTGCCATGTCTGGGACACTTGGGTCATCCTCATAATTCTAGAAGCTAATTATATTAATATTCATGGGGAGCAAGAGCCTTTATAAAGTGGATTCCGTGCTTCATTGTTTTAGTGCACTTTAATATTAAATGAATAAGTAATGTGAATTACATCTAAATGAAATAAGCTAGGCAGCATCTGTTCTTTTTAAGTCAACAACTTGGGCTTTTTAAAAACATGTATTTTTAAAGGCTACAGACATATTCCTTTCTTTCCATGCTTCATTCGGGAATGTAATGTTAATTTATCATTATCTGAGCTACATTAGGGGTGCCTGCTTTATGTGTGGTCCGTTCTGGAAACAGGTGAGTGGTTAGCAGTGCTAAAGCATTGCTCTAGGCAAACTTGCCATTTCTCCATCCTTTTCGTAAATAATTATGCATTTGTGTCTGTCATCTTCTCCGTATTTTCCTGAAATTCTTTGTGCAGAGCTGAGGTGAGTGATTGAAATAGAGCAAAGAGTGACATCGTTCTTCTTCTCCCCTGTCTGCCTTTACCACTGTGCGCCTCAGAGGCAACTAACCATACAGGGCAAAGAGCACTTGACTGTACCATGTGTGAGCTGAACTTCGCAGTGTTGACTTCCCCACTGTTACCACTGACAGTGTGCGCCTCTGCGAGAGGAGCAGCCCCCTTCACGCACAATCAGCGCCAGCTGTAGTCCAATTAAACTCAACAGTGAACAGGTGTTCACAGTAATGACTTCCACACAAAAGCACACTTTCATTTAATACCCTTTACATCTGATACACTACAGCCCCAATGAAAGAGGGTGCAGCAAAGGAGTTGGAATTCAGTGGAGGGGAAACGGCAATCCCCCAAACTCCTTCACAATCAGCAGCAGAAGCCCCAATTAGCTCAACATTTCACAGGTGTCCGAAGGAGTTTGATGCAGAACCTACGCAAATCAATCATCCCTTAAGAACTTGTCTGAAGCCATTTTCAAAACTTTTTCATATCCAAGGAACTTGTATTACCACCTCATGGCTGTTATTGCCACTAGTAAGTGGCTTTCAGGGGTCTACCCTGCCAGACATAATTGGGCAGAAATATTAATGGAACTCACTGAGATTTCCCAGATATGCAGCTTCCATCGCGTTTCTCCACTTCATTTTACATCTAGGGCAGCTGCTCCATTTCAGATCAAGAAACTTAGAGAGCACTTGCGGTGGGCAGATGCCCAAACTGCCGTCACTAAACACTTAATGAGTGTCATCAGGACCTCGCTGTCAAAGGGGGTCACTGGCAGAGCCCTCGTGCGGCTGGTCAGCAGCACCACGTTAGGACTAGGTCTCAGGTCAGGACTCAGAGTCCACTTCAGCAGGTCTTCCCTGGGTGGGTAATGGTGACTGATTTTCAGGGGACTTAGAAAATGTGTAGACGGCATTCTGTTCCCAGAGACTCCCACACCAATGGTGCTACCGGAGTTGAGCTCTTTTGACTTTATACTGCAAGGCCTGGCCCTGTTGAGGGATGCTGAGGGGAGGTGTAGTCACCGTGAGAAAAGAACTTCAGTCGGGCTGAGGCCTGAACCTCACAGCTCATGCAGCAAACACCCGGTTTTCTTCCCTTTTTTCTTCCTATCAGAAACAACTTGATCCCTCATGCCAGAAGGAAACCTGTGTCAGCCCAATTCCAGATGTGGAGCAGATGCTGATATGGATATCAACTGGTATCACCATGTTAGAAAACTAGTAGGTTTTCAAAACTGAAACAGGATTCACAGTTGAACAGCTCCGTTCCCAGTGACAGCCCCAGTCAGAGTAAGGTGACCCCAATTGTCTCTGCCTCCTGGGATTGCTGCCTTGTGTAGTACCCGTTGTGAGGGGATCTGATGCTGACCCACAGAATTGAGCAACTGGAATGGATCATCACTCTCATGGCTAAGCTGCACAGAACTGCAATTTTGGTAGCAGAATCTGTAGCACCAGGGTATCCATGCTTTGATGCTGCCACTCACAAGGCAGGGAAATGGGTACCTCTGGCCAACATCCAGCCAGGAACTGAAGCCTCAGTATAACCATCTCCAAGTTGAATGGTGTTAACTCTCTGTGGAGCAAATCTTCACCATCTAGTTGAGCTTTCAGGAGAAATTTCAGCCCTAGCTAGTACCTAATTCTGTTTCACGTAAGACATTGACTTGAAACTTGTCAAAGAACTGAGAAGAAGTGACTGAGTGCTTGGGACTAGATGAGGCACCTACGTTACTCCCTCAAACCCCAAGGATCAGGAAGCATCATGGAAGCGGGTGAGAAGGATGTAAGAGCCAGAGAATGGACAAGAGAGTTGTTAAGTGCCATCTTCTGGGCACGACAAAGAAGTTGCCTCATGAATTCACAGTATCTGTGGTCACCTGCACAAGACCTGCATAACATCAGACCAGTCAACAGTCCCCACGGATCTGGGAGGAGCTCATGAGCCGCAGTCAATTTTTGGAGTATGTATGGAGCATTTGCAGTCTGCCATGGTCCAGCAGATGGCTGCCCCATCCATGTGTGTACAGGTAGCCTTAATTGGGCTCGGTGAGTTTTATATATATGAAAAAAGAAGTGGATATCAAGTTAAGAGGGGAATGTGTTGGGGAGTAGGAGAAGTAAAATGAGAGATTGACATGATCAAATACATTTCACACATGTATGAAATTCTCAAAGAACAAGTAAAATATTCTATGCAAAAAAGAGAACCTTGAATGCATAACTATAGCTTAGCATGCTTTCCCCATCTCTATAGATATATTTTTCCTTTCATACATATTCTCATAGTTGAAGTTAAAATTGAAAAATTGAATTCTTTGACTAAAAAAACTGTGAAAAAACATCCATTACAAGCAGACTCAGGTAAGATGTACTGCTGACCCATAGAAAAGGTGAGATAGCAAGTATGTGTTATCGTTAGTATTGTGGAAATCAGATATGCTACACTGGATAATATATAATGTTTATATATGTGTGCTCAAAGACAGGAACAAGAATTCCCATAGCAACATGCTTAATAATATCAAAGTAGGAATCAGCTCAAATGTATACCAACAATATGCAGTCATGGCCTGTTCACACAGTGTAGGCCTGTAAGACTGTGTGACTCAGATTACATAAAGTCCTAAAGCAGAGAAAACTAGCCTGTCACCGTGTTTGAAGTTAGGATAGTAGTGACTCTTGTGCGGATGGAAGGGGATATGGGGAAGTCACTGGGACGTTACTAAGCAACCTGTTTCTTTGTCTAGAAACTGGTTACTGGGCTGTTTTTCTCAGTTTTAAATATGTATGTGTATATCTTATATGTGCAAAAGTTTTATAAAAGTCACTACACCTTTTCAGTGGGCTGATTGTTTCAGTGTTGGACATGAATGGTGTGAAGGTGAAGGGACCACAGGACCGCTGCTCTTAGCATCTTTGGACAGTGTTGTGATGACAGACAGTCTTCACAAGATGTCCCAGGAGAGCACTGCTGTTAAATGTCTCATGTAAGAGGATAGCAACAAAGCTCAGAAAGGCAAAGTGAGTTTGAGAAGTCGAGCTCTTGCTTATTGTCAGAGACGGACAAGGCACCTCTTCTTCCTTGTTGGTTGGTTGTATTTGGGGCGGAGGGTGAGGACTGTCTGATGTGGCCGCTTATTCCTAGCTCTCCATACTCTAGTCCCATCCCCACCATCTCATGACATCGCCAATTAATGTGGAAAACTCAGCTAAACAGTTGCTTCTCCAGATAGCCTAGTGTCTAACTCACTCACTTGTTTCAAAGAGATGATTCCCAGTTTAAAAAAAAAAATTCTTCAGGAACTCGTGTATTTTCAAGTCTCCACCTCTCTCATTCGCTTAGATCCTCTGCTAGTGACCTTTCCCTGATCCATCCACTCTCCAGTTCTTACTGAAACCAGAGGTTGTCCCTGAATTTGGCATCCTTTCTTGACTTTGACTGGGATTCATCATTCAGTATGCTCTTGGTGCCAGCAGCTCTTGGCTATGACCTTGAGTGGGAGGATTGCTGGCGTCTTAACAGGTCTGCCTTGGTTCCAGCAAAAGACAGCTCCTCTCTCTCAGTCAAAGACCTACAACTGTTTGATCTTTCTTACCAAGATCACCAAATAAACCGTTCATTTCATTCTTGGTGACACCAGTTGGAACAGGTTGAGATGAGAACTTGTTCCCTGCCCTCTCCTTCCACGATCAGTGTCTAGATGATTCGATTAGCATGGTGGACAAGGCCAAACACATACAAAAGCACTTTAGAGACCCCAATCTCCTTGTCAGGCAGAGTGAAGATCTGGAAGGAGCTCTATTGATGGTGCTCAGTTGATGAGTCTCAAAAGGGAATGTCAATCAGAAAGAATACTGCTGAGCATGGACTTACGACTCAGCCCTGTCCCCCTAAGCTGGACGAGCATCCCCAAGGCTGTAGCATCATCAGCCCCCAGTTGCCTGATGCCATTAAGCTTTCAAATCTTCTAGCTAAACAAGCCATGCTTGGACTCCAGACTCATCAGGGAGCTTTTAGATTATAATTTCATCCTCTTAGCAAATTTTCTTCAGAGAGGAAAAAAGAAGTCTGAATAGAATAATTGAGCGTTTGATCTCCTTGACAGTCTGTACCACTTGTCAATGTCGCTATCGACATTTTGGTGAATTTGGGTATTTTGTGGGTTTACTTTACATCAGGCAGCTCTCCCAAGTCAGACAAATCCTGGAACACTAATAAGATTGAATTTTTGGATCTGTAAGTCTCCTGGCCAGACCGTGAACTGTGAAAAATTCATTAAGATAATGCCACTTTGGAAGGCCTCTTGGTGGATGGCCAGCCAGCCATTTCCTGACAATATTACATGGCTTTGGGCCCACTTTTGGAATCCTGATGGTACCTAACAGGACTGAGAGGGAGAAAGAAGATGCTCGAGAGAGGAGGGAGTAAAAGGAAAACACATTAAAATTGGTTCTCACTGAGTCCACAAATAAAATTTGTGGTGTGCTAAAAAGTGATAAAATCTTTGTCTTGTAAAGTGGGATGGATGCCCTTCTGGGACAAATGGCAGTGCTGGAGGGGAGGGGAGGGGAGGGGAGGGGTAAAACTTATCTCTGGATCTGGGAAGATTGAGTTATTCCCCAAACTTGGGGATCTGGAGACACTAAAGCAAGTGATGAGGTAAGGACTCACAGCTACCCATATGTCTGAGGGGAGCCATGTGGGTGGTCAGGGCCTGTACGTCCCAGCTACCCCACACATCCGTGGGTCCATGTGACAAATTCTTGCTCATGGAATGCGGGAAGAATGCTGTCAGTTCTGGGTCCAAGATTTAAGAAGCGATCTTCCCCCCATCTGCCGACTGAGTGCAAACATGTAGTGGTCCTGAAGGAGGTGGGATGGCAGGATGAGACTGCAGGCTGTCCAACCTACCAGCCACACTCTCAGGAACGTCATGCTAATGGACGTTTGTAAAGTATTAAACCATTGAGGTCTGAGCTCACTTACTTACAGCAGTATAGCAGATAGTATTGCTCAAATACAGCAATTTAAATATTTCCGCACGAAAGCCAACAGTCTTCTGATAACATGCCTTGAGTGTGTGTGTGTGTGTGTGTGTGTGTACATGTACACATGATTCCAGGGGTCAATGTGCACTATTTTTCTCCACGGTACCAGTCTACCTTGTTCGATCACTGAGTCTCTCATGGTCCTGGAGACCACTGAGTGGGCTGGTCTGGCTCACAGGCACACGGGCTCTAGGGATCTACCTGCCTCTACCTGCTCAATACTAGGGTTACAAGTATCCATCTTTAATCTGGGCTTGGATCAAACTCAGGTCCTGGTGAATTTACTGACTGAGCTGTCTTCCCAGGTACCCAGTACCCACCTCCATGTGTGTGTGTTTGCCTCTCCTTTCCCTGTCTTTTTCTCCTCCCTCTGTTTGTGTCCCTCTCTTCTCTGTCCGTCTCTCTCTCCTCCCCCTCTGTCTCTGTTTCTATCTTTCTCTGTCTCTCATTCTGTCTATGTCTCTTTCTGTCTCTCTCCCTCTGTCTCTGTCTCTCACTCTCTGTCTCTGTCTCTGTCTCTCTCTCTCAGTAGGCTCTTGCTCTATAGCTCAGGCTGGCTTTGGATTTGTAATCCTCCTGTCTCTGCCTCTGAAATGCAGGAATCCAGGCTTGTCACCATACCTGGCTATCATCATATGATAGAATTTTTAAGATAAAACCAAGGCCTAGTTTGGCTGGCAGGGCTAGTGGTTGGAGCTCTCCCTGGGTATTCATGGAGTCATTCATTCTGTTTTTTTCTCTGGAGGAACTTGATGGGGAAGTTTGACAATGGCTGAATACATTATGTAGTTGGGGACAAAAGCCATGGGTGCCTGCCAGGCCAAGGCTTCTCGAACTTCCTCCACTTACTACTTCTTTTCACTTGAGGAATTTTTATGAGAGCCCAGATATACAAGTGTGTAGAACAGATGTACAACTAAAGCATTCACTGACAGTAAATCACGATGTGACTTATTTTAAAATGACGCTCGTATACAGATAGTTTTATCATTTCTCAAAGACAAAAGGAAATTTGCAAACTAATGAGATGGCTGTTCTTATTCACTTAAATATTTAAATTATTTTATTTCAGGTGTCTATCTGGGTGTTTTGCCCGTATACGTCTATGCATCAAGTGTGGACAACGCCTATGGGAGCATGAAGAGGGAGCTGATCTCCTGACCTCTTAGACTGGAGCTACAGACAGTTGACAGTTGTGGGCACAGTGTCGGTGGCGGGAGGCAAACGCAGGTCCCCTGGAAGAGCAGCTAGTGCTCTTAGATGCTGAGTCACACATCCAGTCTCTTTACATAAAGAATTAATTGGTGCCTGAATATTTGATGCTGCAGATATACAGCATCTTCAGTGTTTTTCAGAGTTGATGATATTTTGATATTATAATTGCAGTTTCTGAGAATACCTTTCCATGTAAATATGTAGCACAAAATGACAGAAAGGCAGGTTAGGACCATTTCGGAAATTACAGGAGGGTGGTGGTAGCACACGCCTTTAGTCCCAGTACTTGGGAGACAGAGGCAGGCAGATCTCTGTGAGTCTGAGGTCAGCCTAGTATTTTAAAAAAAAGAAACTCAAGTTAGTAATTCAAACAGCAAATTTAAATTTATTAATTATAAAGTATCATCCTTACAAGCGTATATTGTACATGGAGCACATTCTCCCATGTTGCCCTGCTGTCTGTTTCCTTACCATCCCCCATTAATGTCCCTAGAAAAATCCACTTCCTCGTCCATGCCGCATGAGTTTATGTGTTTGTGTAAAATCTAGGAACCACAAACGAGAAGAAACATATGACATTTGTCTTCCAGAGACCAGCTTAAATTCATGTAGTGTAATTGTCTCCAGTTGGATCTATTTTCCTGCCCATGGCACAGCTTCATTTTCTATGGGCAGACAGCATTCCAGTGTGTGTAAGTAATGCATTTTCTCTGTGTGCTCCACTGCTGTTGGATACCTGGGCTGATCCCACAAACTACCTGCTATCAATCATGCTGCAGGAAAACACTGAGGGGCAAGCATCTCTGTGCTGTGTTGACTCGGAGTTCGCTGGGTCAATTATGGGGCGTGCTACAGCAGGGTCATTTGGTAGACCTAGTTCAGCTTCTGGAGAAGCTTCCATACTGGTTTCTGTAGTGGGTGCATCGGTGTGCCCTCCCACCAGCAGGGAATAAGAGCTCTCTGTCTTTCACACCTCACCAGCACTTACTGTTTGTTTTTCTGATGACTGCCATTCTAGCTGCGGTGAGATGGGATCTCAGTATTGTTTTGAACTGCATTTCTTTGGTGACGAGTGAAGTTGACCTTTTTAACACATTTATTGGCCATTTTTGCATTTCATCTTTTGAGAATTGTCTGTTCATTTCAGTAGCCAATTTATTGGATATTTTTATTTCTTGTTTAGTTTTTGAGTTATTTGTATATTTTAGATATTAATGCTTTGTCAGATAGTTAACTAACAAATATTACCTCCCATTCTGTAGGCATTTGAATAACTGTTCATTTTGCTGTACAGAGGTTTGTTTTAAGCTCATGAGGTCCCATTTGTCAATTGTTAGCTTTACTTCCTAAGTGACCCGTGTGTTATCAGAAAGTCTGTATCATGAAATGTTTTCCCTACTTTTTTCTCTAACAGTTTCAGGTCCTATGTTATGGCATTGATCTATGAGAAGCTGATTTTGGGCAGATCTTTACCCCTCCCTCTGCTGCTTCAAATCCAACCCATAATCTCATCCCCAGCTCTGAGCAGACCGCCTCCTGTGGCCGCCATTTTTTATCTGCCTCATCTCCACAGATGATGTAGACACTCTCCTGGAAACTCCCTCTCCCCATTCATCACTCAATCTTAGCTCCCAACTCCAGTAGACCTTCCGTGGGAACCTATAGGTTATTCTGGCCAGTGAAGTAGGTAGCCTTACTGAGGGTCTGTAAGGAGAGGTGGTCTCCTTGCCCTCCTCCAAATCCAACCCCCAACCTCAATTCAACCTCTACAGTAGAACACCTTCCATGGCTCCCTTTCTCCCTCTGCCTCCATCTCCCTCCTCCAGCCTCTTCTCTACTCATTGCTTTATCCCAGCCCCCACCTCCAAAAGGCGTTCTTGGGAGCCCACCAGCCAACCCAGCCAGAGAGGCCAGCATGTCAGCAAAGCAGCTTTAGTTCTCCTCCAAATCCAATCCCCAACTCATTCCCAGCTCTGTAGCAGACAACCTGCTCTGCCCTCCTACATTTCTGCCCCCATTCCCAGGACACTAAACAGACCCCGGTGGAAAACCATGATTTCTGCCCTCCTGTGAACCCCCCAGTCCTCCTGTGCCCCCAGCTCTCCTGTGCCCCCAGTCCTCCTATACCCCCAGTCCTCCTGTGCCCCCAGTCCTCCTGTGTCACCAGTCCTCCTGTGTCCCCAGTCCTCCTGTACCTCCAGTCCTCCTGTGCCCCCAGTCCTCCTGTGCCCCCAGTCCTCCTGTACCCCCAGTCCTCCTGTACCCCCAGTCCTCCTGTGCCCCTCAAGTCCTCCTGTACCCCCAGTCCTCCTGTGTTCCCAGTCCTTCTGTACCCCCCAGTCCTCCTGTACCCCCCAGTCCTTCTCTAGACCATTCCTATTTCTAAGTGTCAGTTCCCAATATATATATAAAAAAATTATGTGAAACCTCCAGTGGCCACATATATCAGGATCCCAGAAGAACTTTATACCAGGAAACACAAAGCCACTATACTCTCCTAAGAACCAGAAAGGGGGGCTGGAGAGATGGCTCAGTGGTTAAGAGCACTGACTGCTCTTCCCGAGGACCCGGGTTCAATTCCCAGCACCCACATGGCAGCTCACAACTGTCTGAAAATACAGGACATCTGACAACTTCACACCAATGAAGTTAAATAAACCATAAAAAATTTTTAAAAAGAACCAGAAAGGGCAACAGAAAACCAAGGAACAAAATACATACACAACAATGACAAGGAGTCGACAAGCAGGGTTAGGAACCAACAGACACTGCTCATTGAACCCTATTAATATCAATGGACTCAATTTCCCATTATAAAAACACACAGGTAACCAGAACGGATGTGAAACAAGGTTCATTCTTCTGCTGTATCCAAGAAGCACACCTTATATCAAAGATAGATATCATCTCAGGATAAAACTATGAAAAAAGATATTCCAAGTGAATGGACCTAAGAAACAAACTGGTATAGCCATTTTGATATCTGACAAAATATACTCTTAACCAAAACTAATCAGAAGAGATAGGGAAGGAGACTACACAGGCACACAGTATTAGCAAGTTGGCAAGAAAAGCATCATCTATCCCAGTCCATCTGGTGCAGTCATGCAGTAAGGATGCCACCAAAGTCCACTTTGGTGAACCAGTGAGTTTTAGTAGGATTACTCATCAAAGGAAATATCTACCAAGAGGACATTGCAATTCTTAACATCTGTACACCAAACACAAAGGCACTCGAGTTCATATAAGAAGCATTACTGCAGCTTAAATCACATATTGACCTTCACACACTGATAGTGGGAGACTTCAATACTCCACTCTCACCAATAGACAGATCATCCAGACAAAATTAAACAGAGAAATGAGGAAGCTTACTGACATCGTAAACCAGATGGACCTAACATATATTTACAGAACATTTCACCCAAACACAAAGAAATATACCTTCTTCTCAGCATCTCATGAAACGTTCCTCCAAAATTGACCATATATTCTGACACAAAACAAATCTCAACAGATACAAGAAAATAGGAATAATACTCTGCATCCTATCTGGCCACCGGTTAAAACTTGCTCTTGACAATAACAGAAACAACAGAAAACTTACAGATGCATGGAAACCAAACAATGTACTGCCAAATGAAACAATGCATCATGATAGAAATTAAGAAAGACATTAAAGTCTTTCTAGAATTAAATGAAAATAAATACACAGCATACTCAAACTCATGGGTCACAATGAAGGTGGTTCTGAGAGGCAAGTTCATAGCACTGAGTTCCTTCATAAAATTTCATAGATCTTATGCTAGCAACTTGGCAGCACACCCGACAGATCTAGAATAGAAAGACGAAATAAGATCCATAACGAGTAGCTATATCAAAGCAATAATCAAATTCAGGGTTAAGTCAAGATAAGATAAGCAATTTAAACAGACCTATAAACCCTAGTGAAATAAAAACAGTCATTAAAAGTCTCTCAGTCCCATCCACACACCCCTACAAAAGCCCAAGGCCAGATAGTTTTAGCTCAGAATGCTACCAAATATTCAAAGAAGAATTGTTGCCAATACTCCTCAAATTATTCCACAAAAAAGAAACAGAAGGGTCAAATTTGTTTTGTGATGCCGTAGTTACTCTGAATGGTGCCCAAACCACATAAAGACCAACAAAGAAAGAGAATTACCTTAAGAGAAAAAGACAAGATCTCCTCAGTAATTTGGAGCATGGGGATCATGGGAAAGGTAGAAGGGGGGGGATAAAGGGAGGGGAGTGGAGATAAAAATCAAAAATTAAGTGGAGATAATTAAAAATTAAGAAAATGAAACTATGTAATTTGCAGGTAAATTGACAGGCCTAGAAAAAAAAATCACCCTGAATGAGGTATCCCAGACCCAGAAAGACACACATGGCATATATTTGTTTATATGTGGATATTAGCTATTAAGCAAGCTGTAGCCTGTAGAACTAGAGGTTAAGCAAAGAGTAAGGGACTGGGTGGGGGACATATAAATCTGATATGGAAAGTGAAATGGAAAAGATAGTTTTGGATGGTGGCAGTGGTGGTGGCTGGAACAGGAGGATCAAGTTGGGAGAGGGAGGGGAGAAGGGAATAAGGGAGGAAATATGCAATGAGACAGCTAAAATTAAAGGTCATCTAGGGGTAATTTGGAAACCTAATACAGCAGAAACTTCATAAAACATGTGCATATATAAAGGTAATTGAAATGAAACAAAGGAGGAGACAGAGCCCCAACTGGCCGCCTCTCATCGCCAAATGTAGTTTCCAATACCAGGATTGGGTTACATCTAATGGAGTTGTTGGCCAAGGGGATCCCATGGGAATCCCTAAACAATCTAGGTTGTTGCCAAGATTATAGGCTACTCTCCACAAACTGATAGCACTGTTGCTGAAGACAACACCTACACAACTCATCAGGCAAGGAGGTGTTGATCTGGTGCCTACATAGAGCCTTCACCCCTGTGTTTCAGTGTCTTTGTACAGGAAGATACTCCATGCTCAAAAGGGGAGAAACATAAACACCAGCCCAGTCACAAACCCTCTGAATCACAATGGTGCCCTGCCTTCAAGATATGTCAGCGTAATGGTGGCATAAAGCTTGTAGGAGTAGCCAACCAATATCTGATATGACTAAAGGCCCATCCCACTGGGTGGGACCCATTCTTGGCTCTGCTTGGGTGATTAATAATCTGAGACAAGATAGCCCGAGGACCTAGGGTGAAACTCCTGTTCTACTAGAAGAATGTAGCAATAAAATGACTCCAAATGATATTCTGCTATACTCATAGATTAGTGCCTTATCCAGTCGTCGTTGGAGAATCTTCCCTTGCATCAGATGGGAACAGATGCAGAGATCCACAGTCAGGCATCATGCAGAGAGCAAGAGAACTTGAAACATCCAGCTCTAAACAATAAAACAATATGTCTCATTAAGTCCCTCTCCTCAGGGCTCAGAGAACCCCACAGGAGAGGAGGCAGAAAAAGTGGAAGAGCCAGCGAGGATGGAGGACACCAGGGAAGCAAGGGTCTCTGAATCAACAAAATGAACACACATATGAACTCAGAGAGTGAGGTGGTACCCACAGGACCTGCATGGTTCTGTACCAGACAGTAGGAGACACATACCCTCATCCTAATCCAGAAACAATCTCCAATTAATAACCACTTGCAAATGAAAGATTAGTTTCCCCAAGGGATTTTCAGTGGAAAAATAAACTGCTCTTATGTGTGGGCTGCATGACCAACAGAAAGTGAGTTCAGTGAAGCTTGGAGGTTCCTTGTCTCGTAATGTCATTCCAGGGCTTCCTTTTTTTATTAAAAAAAAATCTTACTATTTTTAATTTTTAATTTATTTATATGTCATTTTCTTTTCTCTTTTTATCCTATGTATATATATTAGGGCTTCCAGTTTGATGCTTTTATGGGATTCCTGAGGGTGTGATGAGTGGGTCTCTGTTTCTTGTGCCTCTTCTGGGGCTCTTTTCTTTCTGTTTGTTTTGTCCTATTCCAATACACTGGTTTTTGTTTTACTTTATTGTATTTTATTATCATCCTTTAGAACCCTGTTTGTTTTCTAATGAGAGACAGAAAGGGTGGATTTATATGGGAGGGGCTGTGGGAAGAAACTGGAATGAGAAAAGGGCAGGGAAAGCATAATAGAACATATTATGTGAGAAAGAGGTTTATTTTCAATCAAAGGGGAAAATACTTTTTTTTTTAAAATGTGAAGGTATGGAGCTCACTGGTAGAAGAGGTGATCAGTAAGTATTGATTTCTAGCTTCTGTCTGTAATACCAAAATAATTTTTTCATTATAAAATTAAGGATTGTGTTTCTCAAAAAAAAGTTGACTTTTGTGTAGGACAAAAGATAGGGGTCTTCTTTTATGTACCCTCATCGAATATTAGGTTGCTGTACTTGTGTGGCTTTAGAGCTGGGCTTCTATTCTAGTCCACCAATCAGTGCATCTGGGTTTGTGCCAGTGCCATGATGTTTTTATTGCTGTGGCTTAATTAATTGAAATCAGGTATGCTGACATCCCTAGCATTATTATTTTTGCTCAGGATTGCTTAAGCTGTCCTGGGTCTTTTGTGTTTTCATGTGGATTTAAAGATTACTTTTCTATTTTTCTGAAGAATGATGTTATACTTTTCAGGAATGTTGAATTGAATTTGTAGACTGCTTTTGGCAGTATGACCATTTTTATAATATTAATTTTCCAATCCATGAGTATGGGAGGTCTTTGAAATCTCTTGACGTTGTCTTCTATTTATTTCTTCAGTGTCAAACAATAACTTTTAAAACCCAGAATTCTAACACAATGCAATTCAAAGATACACTAATTTGATACTTACATGCTGAGGAATGATGACCGTAGGAAAATATTAAGTCTTTGTTTTCTCTAATTAAACCATTTTGCTTCACTAAGAGCAAGAAACTGCATGTGTTCAATAAAACCACACAGTGTTTGGTGGACAATTGTCTTGAACTGAAAGGATGTGTTTCAGGCAGAACGCTTTGGCATTGCATGGTACTGTGAAATACTCCGTGCAAAGTGTGCATGTTACGTGCTCAGAATCAAGACTGCAGAGAAACGGTGTGATGCAACACTTGGTTGCATGTTGCCAGGAACATTTTGGATTCATTATCTGCTTGACTTTGAGTTAAATCTTTGTTGTTGCATACCCAAAAACTTTTAAATTCTTTCTTTCTTCTTTTCTGTGTAACTCACATTCACTATGTGATCCCATGGAGGTTATAACCAATAGTTTAAGACGGTCTCTATGGCCAGAAGATGCTGAAAGATGCTATGTAGTCTGCTGGGGAAGAAAAGAGACTAACAGTCTTATTCAGCTCTACTATTTCCTACTAGTCAAGGTATGTCCCCCGGTGCAATAGAGGCACACTCTTATGGGGCAACCAAGCACTTCCTTAGAGGATTTAAGATTCACTCTACAGGCAGGGGATTCACGTCTGGCTCTGTAAACCCATTCAAAAGCCTGTGGCTGGAACAGTCATAATTTCTAGTTGGGAAGATAATTGCTTTTGTTTGGACAAGTGCAGTTCTCCTCTCAGCTCCGCAGTGGGCAGTGGAAACAACTGAATGTTTGTCGACGCTGAGCATAAGTAGCTGTCAAGCGCTCAGTCCTAAATGATAATCTCTATCACACCTTTGACGTGCAGAAAATATCACAAAAGAGAGGGAAGAAAAAACATAAGAGCTGGAGGAAGGAGAGGAGAGTTGTGGAAGACTGTCTTTACAGAACATCGACACTGCAACCATGAACTCACAGTATCTGTAATCACATGGGATCCTAAGGTTGGCCTCTTCAACATCTCATCATGAACAGAGGAGGGAACAAGGACCCACCGGTAACACGAGGGCCTGCTTGTTGAGATTTCTGTCCAGTTCCCACAGCCAGCAAGCCCCAAAGAAATTTACACAGAGGTCTCCATAAGATATAAACTGATTAGCCCATTAGCTCAGGCTTCTTATTAACTCTTGTAACTTATATTAACCCATTATTCTTATCTATATTAGCCACATGGCTCAGTACCTTTTTCAGCAGGGCTGTTCACATCCTGTTTCTTCAGTGTGTGATGGAGGAGGGTTATCTGCCTATTGTGTTATTTTCATTGGTCAATAAAGAGACTGCCTTGGCCCCTTGATAGGACAGAAAATTAGGTAGGTGGAGTAAACAGAACAAAATGCTGGGAAGAGGGCTATGAGCTAGAAGCCATGGAGCCAGCCACCAGGTCAGACATGCTGAATCTTTTCCGGTAAGCCACCACCTCGTGGTGCTACAGATTATTAGAAATGGGTTAATATCAAGATATGAGAGTTAGTCAGTAACTAACTCTCTAGAGATAATGGGCCAGGCAGTGCTTAAATGAATACAATTTGTGTGTTGTTATTTCTGGGACTAAGCTAGCCATGCAGGAGCCGGGCGGGATGAAAAGCAGGCCTGCCTGCAGCCCCTCACTACAAATGGCGCCAACGTGTGGACAACTGTATCCACATAAAGCCTGAGACAGCTTGGGAAGTAATTCTAGAACAAAATAACAGCATTATGCATGGTTTCTTGCTAGCAGCAATTTCTCGGGTCTGCTCTGCTTGCTAGAGGCAAGCAAGTGCCCTCATCTAAGAGAGGCTTCCTGACTCAGCTTTAGCTGCAAAACCTTGCAGCTCTTTTAAGAGGTCCTGCCGCGAAGCACTTAAATGGTGTTGATGAAAAGCTGAACGCATGCTTTTCGGGTTTTCAGCAGTAGCAGGAAAAAAGCTGCGCTGTTTTAAAATGCCGGCTTTCTGGGCTGTCCTGCCAAGGCAGACTCTGACTCTTTCAGGCAGGCAGCCTGAAGCACTTGAGTGTGGTCTGTGAGCAGAACGTTGCAGCTTGCTTGCTAGCAAGGACCTTGAAACGCCATAGAGTTGTGGCAGTGAACACAGCTCTGGCTGGTATCTCAGCCATGAGACTGAAGAGCTGGGGACTGGGCTGCATCTAGCCGTCAAAGCCACTGCTCTCCATATTGTTTAGTAAATTAAAGGCTTATGTAGTCAGAAAAAGAGATGTACAGTAAAGAGAGATTCAAAGAGGAAGAAAACCTCTAAACATTTTACAGTGTGTTAAAAATATATATGCAGGCTAAAAGTTAAAGTTCTTAATGTAAAAAAAGGAAGAAAGAGAGTAGTTGGATGTGGTGGTACACACCTTTAATCCCAATGCCTGGGAGGCGGAGGCATATTGACCTCTGTGACTTCAAGGGGCAGAGGTAGATTGACCTCTGTGACCTCAAGGTGTGGTAGTATACGCCTTTAATCCCAATGCCTGGGAGGCAGAGACAGGCAGATCTCTGTGAGTTCAAGGACAGCCTGGTCTACAGAGTTATTCCAGGACAAAGATATACAGAGAACCTGTCTCTAAAAGTAAAAGTAAAAATAAAAGAAATAGAGGTTAAAATAAAGCTGCATAAAGATGGAAAATACACAGAGAATCTTGATACTGTATGCTATTTTGCTCTCTTTGAATTGTTTGAATGCTGAGGAAGGAGCAACAACTGCTAAAAGATATTTGTTTATAAATGCTGCTGAACTAATCCAAGATAGATATGTTGAAAATACCTTGACTTCTGAATTTGGATCTAAGGATATGATACTTTGGAAAGGAGGTTCTTCTTTTGTTTTCACAGAGGATGAGACCCTGTGGATTGCTTCTATCCCAATATGGTATGATAGACCATGCCCTCCTGAAAGGTTTCTGTGAACACCCTCAAAAAATTTCTTCACTCAACTGCCGACTGAGATGAACCTGGCAGACAGGTTATACCATGAAAGACCTGATTAACTGCGCCCCTATACAGCAGGAAGAAGTTTGGAGAGAAATAACTACGTCCATATTCCCAAATATTGTTTACAAATGTTCTTTTACATTTAAAGGGGGATATGATATAGATATGAATAATTTCATTGGTATGGATTTTAAGGTCAATTTTGTTATATGTATATATATTTCTGATCTTGACTGATGTATTGTGATTGTGTAGTTCATTTTAAAAATGTAATGTATAATTAGAAAATATAGGTTGTTAATGGATAATCATCGATAATAGTAAAGCTTGTAGTAATGTTAGTCTGATTTTCTAGAAGTGCATAGATATATTTCAGATAGACATTCATATCTTTCAAAGTCTACAGAATATGGCATTTAATGTTTTAATAACTTAGGACTTTTCATGACAATGAGACACGTCTGCTCCTGGCAGCACCAATCTACTTCAAGAGGAAGATGGGCATTGAAGAGGCTCCTTATGGAGTTGGTTAGCCATTTGGGCAAGAAACTGCTCTTGCCTGGACTGTTGTATAAACTGGACACAGAGAACCCGCAGAGAGAGGACTGCTGAACTTGCCTAAAGGTGAGATGATCTTTCGGGGTTCCTGATTCATGAAAGAGTCTGCGAGACATTCTGCAGGACACAACAGATAGTGACTGAATTGCCTTTGAAATTTCCTGCTTCATGAAAATGTCTCTGGATATTATGGGCCTGAAAGCTGAAGATGGGTGCCCCAACGATACAGAGGAACTTTGGGTGACTGTCCAGGCAGCGAGATGTCTCTGTCATTTCTAGAGTTTTGGAAGTTGCTTACTTCTTGTTTACTTAGGTAATATATCCTTCTGGAGTCTTTGATGGAGTTAAAGAATGGATAGTCGTAGTTATAGTTTTCCATTATTATGATAAAGATATAGTTATAAATATTGTGACTGTAATTCTTGCTTGATAACTGTTTTGTTATGTGTAATTTTACTATGTTAAAATGAAAGCCTTTCTTTTTTGTTTAAACAGAAAAGGGGGAAATGATGGAGGAGGGTTATCTGCCTATTGTGTTATTTTCATTGGTCAATAAAGAGACTGCCTTGGCCCCTTGATAGGACAGAAAATTAGGTAGGTGGAGTAAACAGAACAAAATGCTGGGAAGAGGGCTATGAGCTAGAAGCCATGGAGCCAGCCACCAGGTCAGACATGCTGAATCTTTTCCGGTAAGCCACCACCTCGTGGTGCTACAGATTATTAGAAATGGGTTAATATCAAGATATGAGAGTTAGTCAGTAACTAACTCTCTAGAGATAATGGGCCAGGCAGTGCTTAAATGAATACAATTTGTGTGTTGTTATTTCTGGGACTAAGCTAGCCATGCAGGAGCCGGGCGGGATGAAAAGCAGGCCTGCCTGCAGCCCCTCACTACAAGTGTGTGGATAGGACTGGGGGGAGGAATGGGCTTCCTCCTTCCCAGAATTCTCCTGTTCTCATTGACCCGCCTCTACTTCCTGTCTGGTTGTCCTGCCTATACTTTCTGCCTTGCTACTGGCCAATCAGCATTTATTTAAAACTGTCAATTATTAATTGACAGAATATAGACAATTCTCCCACACCACTCACCTACCCCTAAGGATTATAGACAGCTAGCAGTTACTAGGGTTTGGGTACCATGATGCAGCACTTCTCCCTGAGGAGCTGTTAGCAACTGTTACTAGGGCAGGAGGCAGCATTTTCTTCAGTGAGTATCCCATGCTCCTACAGCTAACCTCTCGTTTATACTCATGTTAGCACTCTAGTGAACTCATTAGGTCACACACTTTGTATGCACACATACAAAGACATGAAAGTCAAAAGGTTGAGAAGAGGAAGGGGATCAGAGGAATATGAAAAAGAAAGAGTATATGTACATGAGATGTCATAATAAAACCCATTATTATATTAATGCATGCCAATAAAAGTTATAAAAGATGTTAGTTCTAAACAGTGGATGGCAAAGCACTTGCCCTCAAGGCAAGGTTGAAGTTTGCCAAGCTAGATTCTGGTAGCTTTTCCCTAGCTTCCCACCAAACTTGAAGTGGGGTTCCTTATGTCTTTGCGCTGCTCGCCAGCTGTGTGTTCCCTACCATGATTTTCAAATAAAACCCTCAAGCTTTGGGCCATTCTTCTGGCTTGCATTTCCTTAGACTCCTCTGTGTTGGGTCTGATGTGTATGAAGAAGTCAAGCTTATGGCAACCCTTGTCTCATACCCCTTTTCCCATCTGCAGCAGCACAAGTAGTTCCCACAGTATTGGCTTCTACTAGTGCAGGTGTGGTCTCAGGGTGTCTCAGGAAAGACCTCCAGCAGCCCCATGAATCTGTCAGCACAGGTTGCTGGATTGAAGTCCCTTTGCAGTCCTGGATGAATGATAGACCACAGTACTTACATCAGTTAGCCTACCTAGACAGTGTTTGCCTTTCAACAAAGTCTTCATTACTCCATTACCCCAGAAAAGGAATCTGGAAATTTCCAATGCTTAGGTAATTCCAGTTGGAGAGAGATGTGGGGTTGGAGACATTTTCCATTGCTTCTCAAAGGACACCTGGAGCCTACTTCTTGTTTTCTCCCAGGTTTCCTAAAGCTCTCGCAAGAGTAAGGCTTTATTAAGTAAGCACCCACTGTACGTGTGGTGACAAACTAGGTGTTTGGGGTTTCTCCTGTGATTATGTAACTTATAGTCACATGTAGAGAATTTGCTCCCTCTTTTTCACTTCTCTCTGTGAGGTCCTCATTCTCCTTGACCACCAGGTTGAGAGGAGAAAGAGTCAGGAAGAGTGACAGAAAGCTTTGGTGGCCCTTGAGCCTGAACAGAGACAGTCCTCTGGGAGACAGATAAGGAATATGTAGGATTGGGAATCCTGAGGACCAACCCCAATTTTCCTTAAGTGGCACGCTGCTCCTACCACAAGGCCTAGTATGTGGCAGCAGGGTCCATAGCGGAGCTTCGAGTTCATCTTCTCTGCAGGAATTGGTGCCAAGGGTCAAGCTAAAGATGAATCAGGCATCTGGTTTAGAGAGAGCTTTTGTATAAGGTCCAGGCCCAGGGACATTCTGCAGATAAGGGCAGGTAGAGAGGAAGTCTTGCTGGAGGGATGGGGCTCCATGTTGCTGAGCTATTGAGATTAGCTGCTAGGCCTTGGGGAGGCTGCGACCTCTGACCAGCCAGCAATGTCTCACAAGCCCTCTCCTATCTCCATTCTGCTGTATTAGCTCACACTCTGTCTCTTGGGAACAGAATCCTTGATATTGGGTGCTTTACAGAGAAGGAAATGTTCCTTTAGCCTAGAGTTTCAGACTCTGAACATCGAAGACCCGACGACTGTATCTGTTTGGCCCTGTGGGAGCTGTTCTGGTCATGTCACAGAACCATGGGGAAGGGGACCTTGCAAGTCGTGTGATCTCATTTTGAGTCAACCAACCAACTCTCATGAGAGTCAAGTGAAGTCCCCCAGGAATCAGACTGTTCTCTTTAGCAATAGAAATCAGAGTCACCGAGCTCTCACTTCCCCAGTCAGGATGGCTATTGTCATGGCAGCAAAGAATAGAGGGTGCCGCCAGGGGCCTAGGGGACAGAGAGCTCACACTCCACTAGTGGGGTGTAAATCAGCACAGCTACTGCAGAGAAGTATGAGAACGCTTCAGAAGATGGCAGCCCTATCTACTGTAGGCTCCACGGTCCCCTTCTGGGGATGTGCCCAAAGAACATGGAACCACACCTCAGGGCTATCTGCCCTCCTGGGTCTGTTGCAGCACTTCCCACAATAGCCAAGACATGGGATGAACCTCCATGATGACTGGTGGGTGAATGGGTAAAGCAATGTGCTCCTGCATGCATATTCACACACCCACACACGACGGAGCGTCGTTTAGCCATAACAATGCATTCTGTCATCTGTGACAAAGATGAATGGATTAGGGGGCTCTTGCATTAGGTGACATAAGCCAGGCGCAGAAAGACGTGTTCTCTTCTATATTTGGAAGAGCTAAGGAAATTGATGTTAGCATAGAGTAACAGCATAGTCGCTGCTAGTGGCTAAGATGGGGCAGGCCGTGGTGTGCGGATAGAGGGAGGGCAGACACTGGGCACAGCTAGACAGGAAGAATGTCCCAGAAGGGAGACTTCAGTTCACAATAACTCATTGTCCACTTTATGAAGAAGTAGAAGAGAACTCAAAGACGACCCAATACAAGGAGATTACGAGGAGACAAAAGTACTAATTGGCCTGGGCTGCTGAGCACTGTGTCAGTGAATTGAAACCACCCTGCCTTTCCAAATAAGCAGGACTACCATATTTATGAAAAACATCTCATCTGAGGGCAATGTTTTTAGGAACCTCCCATCATCTGCCCTCCCTGTCTGTAAGAGAGCACCACCTCCCAACTCTGGGGACCAAGTTTCCAGAGTGTGAACCTTCTGGGAGCCTCCGCAAATGAGAGCACTCCCTTCCACCCTCCCAAAGGGAACTGGCTATCTTGTCCGCTTGTCTAGGGTACCTGGGATGTTTTGGCGAGAGTCACTTCCTTATTCCTGCCTGTCCCCAACTATGCTGAATGAGAGCAGGTCACACTATAGGAGTTGGCCTCACTCTCCCCTTGTCCACTCCCCTTAGGCTGCAGTGTCTCAGCTGAGCTCCAGAGGCCCATGAGGCTTTCCTGACGCCATCTTCTGTAGAGATACTCACGGAAACACTGCTGGGGCCAAGGGGCAGGAAGATTTATTTGCTTATATTTTATTTCTTTTTAGGGGTAGGGACTTCAACGGTAGAATGTCTCTTCTATTCCATATCCTGCTCTAGACTGAAATGGTCAGGTTCATCTGTCAGCTCCTGGAAAACGTGGCTAATTAGGTGACTATGGTTGCCACAGCAGAAGTATGGGAGAAACTGGACTGGGGTGGGGTGGGGCAGCCTCTGTGACTCAGGGCTGGACCTATGCCTCTAGAGATGACTACATGCATGGCTGTCTCCAGCCTTGGGACTGGAGTTAGAGAGGTCTGGCTACACAGGCAGGGCAAAGTGCAGCTGTCTAGTGTGGACTACCTGTTGGGTTCTGGAGTCCATATGGCTGTGCTTTAGAGAGAGCAGGGGCTTTGCTGCCTCCTGTGCTGGCTGTGGGCACAGTAGGAAGGCTTGCCAATGTATGATTAGTTAATGAAAAGTTGCATTTTGCAGAAAGCAGCCAAATCTGCGGGAGAGTGGCAGCGGCTGCTGTAAGCAGATGCCCTAGGAAGGCCCCCAAACCTGCAGGATCTGCACATTTTCTTCACTCCTGTCTGGGAGGCCAGCACTGAGAAGTCACTACTGGGCTTTCCAGAAGACATCAGGAAGCCAGGGGCTGTGATTTGTTTAGATTTGTCCGAATAGTTGTGGGCTGCCAAATCACAACGGCTGCAGTCAGTTGCTTTCTCCACGCTGCTCAATCGGTGGCCCACACTTTATCAGAGCCATCTCTCCTCCACCCTGGACGTCTTGGAAAATCATCATGACTTTGCGAAGAGTCGGCCAGGAGTCTGTTTCTTTTTCCGCAACATTGCTGCATTTGCTCCACTTTACCATTAGCTGGGAGGTGATGGCCGACCACAGCTCCATCCTTTTTCCGACTTTGGCAATTGTTTTCTGAATCCGTGCTGGAGGAGAACAGTATGTGCCACCCTCTCACGCTCTCCTTTCAGGACTAATGGTGATGGGAGAGGGGAAATTCAATTTGATATGGATTGGGAATTCACCATAATGGGAATTCTGTAGGCAGCCTGGCTTTGCCTGTCAAGAATTTCTGTGGATAAAGGGAGAACACTTTCTCCATGAATCAGGGCGCGAGTGCATGTGTGCATGTATCCACATGATTGCTTCCATGTAGGGCTGTGGGAAAACCTAGGTGATTGTCTTTGTTCCATCTTTTCCATTCTTGTCAACCTCTTATTAGCGTTTTTAGGAGGTTATAAAGTTGGTGGGTTGTAGAGTTTGTAAGTTAGGCTAGAGGAATATGCTTTGTGGGTTTTCCATTGTCTTACCAACAGCTTGGCCCAAATCGAGTCATTGAATCATTCCACAAAATGGAGACTAGAAAATAATCTCCAGTCTTCTTTTGTTGTGGTTAAGGAAACAGGTGTGTAGAGATGACTCCTCTTCTTAAAGATACAGGCCGGGGCAATGGTCTCCATGTGTGCCAGACACCAGGTGTGTGTGCACAGGTGTGCCAGGTAACATGTAATCTATATGTATACAACAGAAGCCAACTTTGGAAGATTCACCTGGAAATTTATTGCAAATATTGGATGAATAATGCAAATTTTCAGAAATTCCAGATGTTGTGAAGGACTAGATCTGGAGATAAGTTGGAAAGAAGACCTTTCTAGAAGGTTAGAGGTTGTATAAGGATGACCCGCTGGCCAGTCTGTCAGGGCAGAAATAGATACCAACACTTTCTGTCTCCGTGCACCTCTGCTGACTGTTGGTGCCCTGGCACCGAGCACCCAGCACTTCTCTCTGCTGTGTGCCCATCACGACCCTTCAGAGGTCACTGCAGACAGCCCCTGACCTCTGGGAGATCCCTAAATCTGCTGCCTGAGGAAACTCCGTCCCTGGAACGTGATTGGCTCATGGCATGGCAGCTTACAGTAATGATGACTCAACACTCAAGAAAGCACCTCAGTGAGGGACAGGAGTTGAGGTATGATTACCTAGGCTGCTTCCTTTAGCACATGTATTGCTTGACAGACGTTACAGGATATCCACAGGGTTCCGAGCAGACTGAGCTTAGCTCATCAGTGTGCACCTTCTCCCCTCACTTTTTATTGCTTTTCTGCTTCCACATTACTTCCTGGGATATTGCTGTCATGGTCAGTCTTGAAACCATGAACATAAATAAACTCTTCCTTAAGGTGCTCTTGCTAGGTATTTTATCACAGCGGGAAGAAAATTAATCTGTACATCTCCCAAAAGCAACACATTCAAATGTTTTAGTGTCTCCTTTTGGAAACCCTAAATTACGAAAAGTCTCCTGCTGGGTGTGGTGGCACATGTATTTAGTCCCAGCAGAGGATTGCAGAGATCCCAGGGGCAGGCAGATCTCTATGAGTTCATGGCCAGCCTAGTCTACAAAGCGAGTTCTGGGGTTGGGGGACTTTGGTGCTTCTCCTAAGGTGCTTTTAAGGAGAAGTCAGAACACATGCCTGCAACCCAACTTACCAACCTTCATACATTAGCTGTGAGGTGTCTTCTGTGTTCCTTCTAGAGCCTTTTCTTTCTTCAAAATACCCCGAGAAGCTACTGTTTCCACCGTCCCCACCTGGGGCAAAGCCTGCCCATTATTATTTAACGGCAGCCTTGATTCTTTTGTTCCCAAGTTAGCCACAAACCATCTTGAAGTCATCCAGATACATGACAGTCCCGTTGCAGACATTTCGTCTCCCAACTGAATGAGGCAGCAGACTAAGCTTGTGTCTATGGAGTTGGAGAGGCGGTGAACACACGTCCCTATAGTGGAACTTGTCTGCTTTCATGCTCGCTTACCCTCTTTTTCTTCATTCTTTCTCTCACCCAACCTGCCTGAAGTTTACAAATAACTAGAATATTTGTAATCTTTCACTGACCCATAAAATGGCAGTCTACCCAACTATGTTTTTGTGCAATGAACAACTTACCACTTGCCTTAGTTACTTTTCTATCGTGATGAAATAGCACGACCTAAACAACTTATAAAAAAAAAAGCATTTAGACGGGTGGTGCTAGCATGGCTGGATGTTGACCTGTGGAGGAGTGAAGGTGGATCCATGTCTGTCACCATGCACAAAACTCAGGTCCAAATGGATTAAAGACATCAACATCAATCTGTCCACTTTGAACCTGATAGAAGAGAAAGTGGGAAGTAGTCTACAAGATATAGGCACAGGAGGCCACTTCCTAAGTAGGACCCCAGTAGCACAGACAGTAAGAGAAACAATGAATAAATGGGACCTGTTGAAACTGAGAGGCTTCTGTAAAGCGGGGGACACTGTCGGTAAGACAAAAGGGCTGCCTTCTGACTGGGAGAAGATCTTCACCAACCCCTCATCAGACAAAGGTTTGATCTCCAGAATGTACAAAGAACTCAAGAAACTAGACACTAAAACTCTAATTAACCCAATTAAGAAATGGGGTGCTGATCTGGACAGAGAATTCACAGCAGATGAGCTTCGAATGGCCAGGGGACACTTGGGGTCATGCTCAACCTCCTTGGCGATCAGGGAAATGCAAATCAAAGCCACTTGTCAGAATAGCTAAAGTCAGGGACACCGATGATGGCCTATGCTGGGGGGGGTGTGGAGTGAGGGGAACACTCATCCATTGTTGGTGGGAATGCAAACTTGTGCAGCCACTATGGAGGTCGGTGTGGCGGTTTCTCGGGAAACTGGGAGTCGGCCTCCCTCAGGACCCAGCAATTCCTCTCTTGGGAATATGCCCTGGAGATTCCCGAACATACTACAAAAGCATTTGTTCAACTATGTTCATAGCAGCGCTGTTTGTGATGACCAGAGCCTGGAAACGGCCTAGGTGCCCCTCAATAGAAGAGTAGTTGAAGAGGGTGTGAAACATATACACATTAGAGTTTTGCTCAGCGGTAAAAAACGGTGGCATCTTGAATTTTGCATGCAAATGGATGGAGGTGGAGAGCGCTTTACTGGGTGAGGTGGGCCAGACCCAAGGAGAGGAACACGGTGTGTATTCACTCATAAATGGATTCTAACCATAATTGAAGGCCTTTGAGCCTGTTGTTCGTGATCCTGGAGGGGCTAAATAAGATGAACCTGATGAAGATTATTTAGCTATCCGCCAGGAGGTAGGAAAGAGACAAGAGTCCCAGGTAACCTTGGGTGCATGGGGGGGAGTGGGAGGGTTGTTGGAAGGGGAGAGGGTTAGAGAGAAGGGGAGGAATGGGGAAAGCTCGGTGGACCGGGATGGGGGGGGAGGGAGGAAGGATGAATATGGTATCAGGGAAGAATATATTTCAACTGGGGGAGTCATTTTAGGGTTTACAGGAGACTTGATTATATATGGGATCCCGGGTCCAGGGAGAGATCCCCAGATTGTTCTCTGGACGGGGGTGGGGTGGGGGGGTGGGGGGTGCCTGGGCCGGCCTTGGCCCATGGCCATACTGATGAATGTTTTGCTTGTCGCCATGGACCTTCGTCTGGCGAGGGATGGCGATGCGGACGGAGGCCCACATTGGAGCACCGGACTGGGCCCCCCAGGGTTCAGGTGAGGAGCAGAAGGACGAGGAGGGTGGAAGAGGAGGTGGGGACTGCGGGGGGTGCTATCACCCACTGATGCAGGGGGACGGATCTGGTGGGGGTTTGCCGGGGCCAGCTGGACTGGGACTGAACGAGGACGTGATCTAACCAGATTCTCTGAATTTGGCCGGATTCTCTGAGTGTGGCTGGCCCGAGGTCTTTCTGGGGAGCCATTGACTGTGACACTGGGACTTGTTTCCTCTGCATATACTGGATTTTGGGGATCCGGTCTGTTTGGATGCTCGCCTTCCTGGACCTGGGGGGAGGGGGGAGGAGCTTGGGCTTCCCGCGTGGCAGGAATCCCTGGCTGCCCTGAGGGACGAAGAGGGAGGGGGAGGGGGAGTGGGGGGACTGGGAGGGGGTTGGGAGGAGGGGCGGAAATGGAAACTTTTATAATTTAATAAAATTACTTTAAAAAAAAAAACAAGTGGGCTAGAGAGATGGCTCAGTGGTTAAGAGCATTGCCTGCTCTTCCAAAGGTCCTGAGTTCAATTCCTGGCAACCACATGGTGGCTCACAACCATCTGTAATGAGGTCTGGTGCCCTCTTCAGGCATGCAGGCATGCATACAGAAAGAACATTGTATACATAATAAACAAATAAATAAATATTAAAAAACAAACAAAAAAAATAAATAAAACCTCTCTTACATCAGTGATCTCAAAAAAAAAAAACATTTAATTTTGCTTTTGATTTCAGAGAGCTAAAGACCATGACTGGTGGCTGAAACAATACCTAAGAGCTCACATCTTGATCCACAATCATGAGGCAAAGAGAGAGAAAGCACTTGAAATTTGAGGAATCTTTTGAAGCCTCAAAGCCCCATCAGCGTCATACCTCCTCAAGCAAGGCCACGCCTCCTACTCCTTCCCAAACAATTCCACTTACTGGGAACCAAGCATTCAAACACAGGAGCCTGGGGGCATTCTTAATCAAACCACTGCAAAGGCTAGATTCATGAATAAATTCTACCTACTCTTTAGGACTTTGCCAGTCTAACAGACCTTCTCCTACCTCAAGAACCAGTATCCTGGATCTTATAGTCACATTCCTTTTCTTTCGTTTTATATTATTTGATCTCCTATCTTTGAGCATAGAAACAGGATGCTAGGAAAGGCCTAGACTATGTAGTTTATTAAAGGTGGGAAGTAGATATACTCCACAGTCTCCACAATCAGTTAAACAGTTGCATGGCTAGTGCCTGCTTGGTATTGATCCCAGCCTTAGTATCAAAGAGACTGAAGGAGGGGGAACCTGCCAGAGCTGAGGAGATATGGGCCTTAGGAGCTGCACCTACTGGGTCAGAATCGTGAGCTGCTGAATGAGAACGTGGGCTGCTTTGTGTCTGCCCTTGGCCTTGATTAGCTAGAGGTGTAACAGGTACACGGGCTGTGGCAGGGATCAGTTCCTTGATTAGCTGGTGGTGTAACAGGTACACGAGCTGTGTCAGGGATAAGCTCCCTGGCATCCACCTTCTGAACACAAGGTAGAGATACCTTCAAGTACTGGGCAGAATGTCCTCTGAGGCCTTGTTAACCCAAGACTGTGATGGGAAGTCATTCTGGGAAGTTTCACTTCCAGTTTAACTGAGTTGATTTGGCACAAATAAGTGGCATACACTTATCCACCAGATCCAATTGTATTTCTATAAAGTAAGTTTTATTTTTAAAGATGTATTGCTTCCTAAAAAGTGTATTATGATGTCTATGGCCTTTTAGGGTGTACTCTTTTACTTTTTTATCTTTATTTATTTTTTTTTACTTTGCTTCCTATCTTCAGGGCTTAGCCACACTGCTGAGTGCAGTTGCGGTTTGTTCTCAGTTACATCCTGCCATGTGAATGTAGCATCGCTTATTCAGGTGTTCTCTTGTTGACGGACGTCTGGGTGGCTTCCAGACCTCACTGCTGGGAATGATGCTTCTCTGAGCATTCTTGTAGGTGTCTCCAGGTGGACCGGGGCAAAAGTCTCACATGGCATTACACCAGGGGCAAAAGTGCTGGCCCAGAGAGGCCCTGGCTAGCAGGAGTGGTCATCGCCCATCCCTCTCCGCTACAGCTTGTTTTCACTTTCCTTGTACAAATAGAAGCCTTAAATTTGGGCAAATTTGTCAGTTTTTAAAAATCGTACTTCTTAGTTTAAGAAATCCTATTCTATTTCAAAGTCTAAAAGATATTTGCCTCCGAGTTTAGCTGAGAGTTTTCAAGTTTTATTATTATTATTATTATTTTATTGTAGTTTAGCCCTTAATGCATCTGGAAGGAATTTTGGTGTACAGGGTGATGTGTGGATCCAGTTTCGTGTTTTTCTGTATGGATAACCCCTTTTACCCAGCTGTATTTATTTTTCCACTGATCTGGAAGGCCGTTTCTGTCATATACCACAGTTAAATCACGCAAAGGTCTGTTCTGAGCTCTCTATTCTAGTCCATGGTCTGTTTGCCTGTCCCCATGCCAGGATCATCCTGTCTTAATTACTGCAGTCTCACAAAAAAAAGCGTGTTTTCTGGTGGAGCGAGTCTTCCCTCAATGCTCATCCTGGCTAAGTTTTTCCCTTTTACTATTTTAAATGAATTTTAGAGTCAGCTTCATTGAGTGCCGTGAAAACACATTAGCATTGGATGGAAACGGAGGGATGCCTGCACCGAGCTGTTGCCGTCTTATTTGCATTGTGCTGAAACCTCCAATTAACTTGGGTCATGCTAGTTTCTATTAATATAGTGCTGTAATTATTTCTGGAGTGGTCAGGAATGTATTTTTATGGTTCTTGATATCTTTCTTAGCCATGATTTTCTGTTTAATTTTACTTTCTGATTGTTTATCCCAAGCATACAAAAACGCAACAGAGTTCTGCTTTTTTTTTTTTTTAACATGTTCTAATTTGCTTAGAGATCCTTTTTGCTTTTCTGTGCAAAGTGACATCATCTAAAATAATGACAATTTTATTTTTTCCTTCCCTTTCCTTCATTTTTTTTAAAAAATAAATTATTTTAGTTACTAGATAAAACGACAGGCTTCATCCTAACATGGTCATAGACGGACATCATTGCACCTTGTTCCTGTTCACACCACACTCTCCTCCCTTGCTCCTTCTTGCTAGTCTCTGTCCTCCCCATTGCTCCCCCTATGTCTCCTTGGGGCCATCAATACCGTGCCAGACAGAACTAAGAGCTAATCCTGTCTAGCTAGGGAGCTCCCTGGGTCCTCCTGTCTCTGTCTTTCAGAGCTGGAATTCCATCAGGCTTTTTATGTGAGTGCTGGGGATTCAAACTTGGGTCCTTATTCTTACTCAGCATGTGTTCGTACCCACTGAGCCATTCCCTAGCTTAGGCAGCTATTAACTACAGACAAAAGAGAAGACTGTGCAGCCGGAGAGCTAGAGCCGTGCCCTTCTGTAAACAGCCTTCAGCTAACCATAGCTACAAGCACAGACTATTAGTCTACCTAAAATTGTGATGTGCTCTGGCAGCGCTGGGAGTGAGCAGGAAGAGTGTACATGTATCGCAGAGGTGGAGGTGTTTGGCAGGATAGAGTTACTTGGTGGAGGTCCATGGATAATAAATAAATTCCATTTTCAATATGGGTATTAATAAATCAATAGTAAATAAATTCTAGTATTAAAAACACACATGTTATCTACTCACATGAACAAAAACTTTGAATACCCAGTAGAAGGAATTTAAACTAGCTGCCCTTAGAGAGGGAAATATCAATCGAGATTGCTGTTTGTGGCAGTAACAGGTGTGAGAGTATTTGGTTCTTTAAATTAGTTGCTTTAAAAACAGACGTATTTACGTTTGTTTTTTAAGTTATGTGCATATATGTGTGCTTTGTGTAGAGGAATGCCACTTGTGTGTTGGTTCCTGTAGAGGTCAGAAGGGCGTGTCAGAGCCTCTGGAGCGATTCACGTGTGTGTTTGTGAGCCTGTCTGGCAATGGGTGTGGGAATCGCTCCTCTGGAAGCCATTGCTCCAGCACCAAGCAGCCTCTTTCCATGTTTGACAGACTCAACTAAGAAAATAAAGGAAACATCCTCCATCTAACTCCCCAGCTTCTAGAGTATACCTGACGTCCACCCACTTCTCCCGCCTCTTTTCGTCATGTGACATTTTTGTGTCTCTTTCAAAGGAAGGCCTAAGGGTCTATTGGAATGATCTTATTTGAATGAAGAAAAAATAAGGTTTAGATTTTATTCCACAGGAAAAATATGCCCACTGACAGTCACTTCCTCAACTTCCTGCCCTAAGACCTGTCCTGTACCCATTCTTCCCCCCTTCTAACTTTCTGCTTCCGTCAAAGGTGGTACTCCCCTACCTTTCAGCACCCTTGTATGTCTCCTGGGATATTTCAACTGCTTGGCTACCTCCTGTCACTCTCTGTTGAACTGGGCACATGATGTGTGGTTATCTCTATTATTTTAAAAGTTCTTCCTTGTTCTCACACTTCTTTCAACAACTGCCCCACTCCTTTATTTGTTGATTTATCATTTCAATAATGTTTGAGTGTCTACCACGGGACAGTTACTGTTTGGGTCTGAGGTCCAATCCCTGCCCTCATGGTGCATACGTTTGGGGGAACTTATGGTTTAGTTGAGAGAATCCATTATATACTATTCTCACAAGTTTTCTGTTGCCTGTCTTTAGATGGGGAGAAGCAGTGCTGTGTGCAAGAATGGAATGGAATTCCGCAGGAGATCGGACAGAGGGTAACGTTGGCAACTTTCACCGAGGACATGCCAGGTCAGTTGAGCCTGCATGTGTGAGAAGGGGTTGGAAAGAAGACTCCAGGTAGAGGGATCAGAAGATGGGGTCTCTGAGTCTGGAAAGGAACCTGCAGGAATGACCGTGGTGCCAGGGTATCTTGTGATGGTGACGGGTGAGATAAGAACCCCTTTAGGACTCAGTAAGAATTTGGGTCTGAGCCCAAGATCTTGGAGGGCGGTCAACATTTATTGTATTAGTCTATATTTATTCCGCAACACACAACACTGAACCATTTCCCCAGTTCTTTTTCTAGAAAGTTTTTCCCCCTAGGCCACCTTGCTAAATTCAAGGCACATTTAAACAGTGTAACATACAATTTAACTCACTTAGTCCCAGACACCCTTTTAGACACTGCAGATATGCCTCTCAGCACCAGGTGACCCTGGTGACTTCTTTTCTTGAAGTATTTGCTTCCCCCGACTTTATTTTTTTCTCTTACTTCTGTGGTTGTCCTTCGTCCTCTCCCGGTATTTCTGCCCACTCATTAAAGCTGGCGTGAGTTCCCTATGCCACCTTCTTGCTGTATTAAATAGTTTAATTTCTCGGAATCTCTCGGCTCCCCTCTAGTAGTTTGTGTTCCCCCTTCTGTCTTGAATGCTCCCTGTTCAGTACACCATTTCGTCTCACACAGCTTTCAGGCTCCATTCATCTGTGAAGTCCACCAGGAAGTGAGTTCCTTCCGGGGGTCTATTAGCAAGGGTGATACTGGTGCTTCTGAAAGCACACAGGCATCCTGAACTCCCAGATGCGATTCCAGCGTCCACATGTCTCTCCCGAGCTCCAGAAGCACACGTTCATCTACCAGCAAGCCCAACTCCCTCCAGTTCTCACCTACTAACCCCCATGTGCAGACCGAGTTTCTTCCATCTAAATGCCCCTCTCTGGAGTGTCCGTATCTGCGAACCACGTAAGTGCCCACTTAGACTTCGTGCGTTCACTCTCTCTCAATCCTCATCTCTTTTCCTTCACTGCAGCTGTGGTCTCACTGACTTTCTTTTTTATAGGCTACAGCTCTATTGCCATCAGATTGTCTGTCCCCAGTCCAGTGCTTGGCAGTGGGTAGCATACAATGGACTAGCTGGATGTGCCACTCAATATTCTTTGGGGTATGGGACTCATTTTCAGAAGTGAGCAGGGGCGATGAATGTTGAAATCCCATCTGTGGTTGTTCATTGATTTTAAAACCCGCTTGTGGCCTTTGATTGCTTTAAAGCCTTCAAGCGCTAGTATTCCTGGACCTGGTTGCTCCACATGGTCTCAGACCAAGACATGTGTAAGCGTGGAACCACATCAGAAGAGGAGGAAGACGGTGCCAACTGACAGAGGCAGGGCTGGTGAGTGGCCCACGGTGGGGCTGACTCTGCTCGTGCTTAAAAATGGTGCTCACTTAACTGGCTTTGGCCTCAACTGGAACCACAACAATAGATCTGGGGAGGTATGAGGAAATGCCTGCACCCTTTCAGAGAGATGTTCTGGAGGTGTGGTCTAGGTTTCTTGGTGGTCGGTGAGACTGGCCTCCTGCAGGAAGAACATATAAATGCTACCCTTCTGCCGTTGGCAAGCATCGATGGTTGCTTCTGAAGATCTTCATGTGGTGTCTCCATTAAAGAGAGGGCATTCTTTTGAGATCATGAGCAGGGGCTAGAAGGCAGGGTTCTTTTTTTTTGGTTCCAATAAATAACACGGGTGTGGGTTGAAGTCTGAGAATGGCTGCTCTAAGTGTGGCTTGGCCAACAGAGGTGAAGCATGGAAATTGTCCCACAGTCTCTCTGCTGCCCTGCAGTGACGCCCCACGGGCTGGCTCCCAACTGTTAGCTCCTAGCTGCCTGGAGTGAAAATTAGAGGAGGAAAACTGGAATTACCCAGAAAGAGTGTTTTTTTCCCCAAGGCTGTGCGATGTACTTAGGCCAGCAGGGAGCTGCTGCTGCTGACAGTGGCGAGGATGAGGGCAAATGAGAGCCTCCATCCGTCTCAACAACTCTGGATTAGACTCTAACAGCAGGCGGAGGAGACGCCTTCCCCACCTCTTTCTGTTCTGGGAAGTTTATTTAATCCCTCGCTCATCAGGGTTTTTGAGCATCATGGCTAGTTTCTGAGATGACAGCCCTGCAAATGTAGGCTTCCCTCTGCCTCACTGAGCATCCGGTCCGGTATGTGTGAGACAGGTTCAAAGGGGGCTCAATTACAATTTGTGACTTGTGCTATGAAGTGGCGTGGTGGCCTCTGGAAACCTTCCTCTGAGGAAAACAGAGGTGAGCAGTACATGCACACATGCAGGCTCCATGGCAGGAAAGGATTCCGTATAGCTGAGGAAAAGCAACTGGGACCTGCTGTGGAAAAAACCGAATGATTACTTAACAATTTGAAACTAGAGCTCAGAGCGTGCGGGGATGGATTAAGGGGAGATGGGTTGAGGGAGACAGGTGTAGAGAGTCTTTCCCAAGTTTTTAGCTCAAACAACTGACTGGGCTGGAGGTTGGCTAGGTGGGGGGATGGAGAAGAAGTGTGGGCATGTTTGCATATATTTAGAAATATTGAGGGGTTCAGTGTGAGAGGTTCATGAACCACTGAAGGAGATAGGACGTCATCAGCGAGTCTGTCAGTAGAGTCTGGGCTAGAACTGTGTATTCAGGAGCTGCAGCTTGCAGATGCTTATTAAAATGATGAGGATGAGAACAGCCAGGGAGACTGGAGGAGAGAGAGCCAAGGACCGGCACAGTGCTGAGCAAGCCAGAAAAGGAGGAATGTCAAGGAGGTGATTAAGGAGAGGCCAGAGAGACGAGAGCAGGAAAGCAAGGAGAGTAGAGACAAGTGCGGTGACAAGAACCTGTATCTGGGCTATTTCTGAGCAGAGTTAGTGGGGAGAACAGGATTGCAGTTAAGGACCCAGTGTTTGCCTGATGCCTGCTAATTGTCTTACGTGGGTATTCTTGGTTCATCTTTGGAAGAACCCTATACCTGCCTCATTTTGCAAATGATGAAACTGAGCAGTGTAATAAATGAAATGGCTCCGGGTCACACAGCTGGGAAGGAGTGGAGCCGGGTCCCACGCCTGCCTCTCACAGGCTCTGGCATCTAACCGCTGCCTTTCTGAACTTGACTCTTGGCCTACACAGACAAGGCTGGGTGTGAGGAGCCTCATCTTAGAGCATCAGAGTTTAGATGGAGAGATCTTACCCTATGTGCAAATAATGTCTACCCGCTGTGCTCTGTTGGCTGTGAACTGATCCTTTCCTGCTGGGGTAACAAGTTCCCTTAGGAACTTCTTCATCAGAGTCCATAATTTTTCACTCATTTCTGCTTGCTAGAACACTTTCATTCTGGTTATTTGAATTCAATCTCATTTATTTTTATACTTCAACTTCAGAGTCCACCAGAAGCTGTTTGTTCCTTCTGGCTCTGGGGTGTTGGTGGTTCCATTGACTTGAAGCAGAGGCGCTTCGTCCTCTTTGCTGAGAAGTGGCAGGCTCTGTGTGCGTGTGTGTATGTGTACACGCTTGCATGTATGTGTGGTGTGTGTGTGCATGTGTGTGTGCGTGCGCGCGCGCGTGTGTGTGTGGTGTGTGTGTGCATGTGTGTGTGCGTGTGTGTGTGTCTTCCTGTGATTACCACTGATGAGATTCTTGACTCCTTTTGAAAGGTCATAATACTGGTGTAACTTGTTCACCTTGAATTTGACCTAGGATGGAAGCCCCAGTGTGTTCATTACTTTAGTCTCTGTGACAAAATGCCTTAAAGGGAGAAAGGGCTTATTTTGGTGACATGTCAATGGTCTCAGCCCATGTTCCCTTGACCCAATGAATTATGAGACCATGTATGGTGAGGTAGACTGCATGACAGGGAGAATATGGTTGAGCAGGTTTTCACCCGATGGTAGATAAGAGACAGGGAAACAGACTGGAAGAAATCAGGGACAAGATACACCCTACTTCCTCCAACTGGGCTCCATATCCCACTGGATACATGTTATACTCATATCAGTGGGCTAGCCCCTTGATGGAGTTAGCATCCTTATGGTGTAGTCACAGGTTCACAGTGCCACCAGCTGAGGACCAAGCATTCATCCCAGCAGACTTTGGGAACAGGGATATGTCATACCAAAAGCATAATATTAGCTGGACATAGTGGCACAAACCTGTAATCCCAACTTTTTAGGAGTCTGAGGCTGGAGGATTGCACATTCACAGGCTAACTGTGGTACAAAGTTAGTCAAGGTTGGCCTGACAGTTTAGTGAGACTTTGTTTCAAACTGAGGAATTTAAAAAAGGCTGGGGATATCTTTCTGTGGTATGTTGACTGAGGTTTCTGTCCTGCCTGGTTCCCACAGTCGTTAGGTCCCAAAGAATCACACAAAAGTTACATTAGTTATAAACTGATTGGCCCATTAGCTCAGGCTTCTTATTAACTCTTATAACTTATATTAGTCCATTATTCTTATCTATGTTAACCACATGGCTCAGTACCTTTTTCAGTGGGATAATCACATCTTGCTTCTTCAGTGGCAGGCTCATAACTGCAGAGGAATGGGCTTCCTTCTTCCCAGAATTCTCCTATTCTCATTGACCCACCTCTACTTCCTGTCTGGTTGTCCCGCTTATACTTCCTGCCTGGCTACTGACCAATCAGCGTTTATTTAAAATATAATTGACAGAAATCAGACCATTGCCCACACCACTGACCACTTGCTGAGGATGTATGGCCTAGGTTTCATTACCCACTATCACAAACTACAACAACTATGACAATAGAATCCATACAAACACCCAGAAAACCCTCAAAAGCCCATTAACATGAACTTGATGTCTTCTAAGCTTTGAAAATCTGCATTCCTCCTTTCAGATATCTATTGAAGGCTTAGTGTCACAGACCCTGAAGACTCCCCACTTTGTTTTACACCTCAGAGGTGTTAGGTGAGCTGGTAACCCTAATCTCTACATTCCACAGCTTTCTTAACACCCATAGCCAGAAGCAGACCTCTCTAGGCCCACCCTTCACCAGAACTTCCCTCCTCTGTTCTCGCTAGCTGTAGGCTGGGGGCCCAAGAACAAAGACGTCCCTCAGATAAACTTCAGCAATTTTTGCAGTTTCTTCCCCCCAGACTTGAAGAGTGAGTGTTTGAGGGGCCCGTTGCTTGGCTTTGAGGAAGACACCCTGTCTGTCCTAACAGCTCCCTTGTGTTCCATGGCTTCTTTTCTATCACTCACGAGGGGACATGCATGGGAAGACTCTATTTCTGCCACCAAGTTCCAGCACCTTCTTTGAATCACTTGTGAAGAAGGCAGGTGCATTTTGGTGGTGTGATTTATGTAACCTGCAAGGTCAAGAGGAGACCTCAGTCTGCAGTTCCTATCAGCTTGCTATGGGATACTAGATTCCGTGAAGAAAACGGGTTACCCAGAATCTCATGATGGCTTTTACATTTATATCAAAATATCCTTTGAGCAATGAAAAGAGCCTGGAAGTTGACCCCTGAGTTTCTTAATTGTTAAAACATTAGTACCTTAAAAAACATTTTTGCTTAAATTTGGGGATTAGATTAGTTGATACATACAAGTGCTTAATACATGTTAGCTTTTATAATTTTACTATTAAGAATATAATTTCCAAGCAAGGCAGCATTCTCTATAACCAAACTGGAATTAATTTAATTTTTTTCTCACATCTCCTCTTTAAAGATGGTATCAAACTTAAAAGAACTATATCATATCTCTCTCTGCAAAGGGAAATTGACACATAAAATGGTTGTATGTTAATAAACTATGAGAAAGCCACTCACAGTTGATCAGTAGTCAACTATTTAAGGACCTGTGCATGTGGTTTTAATACATTACCAAGTTAAAAGCCTTTCCTGGTACTACTCTATTAAGACAACAAAGATATGGTAAGATAGCAGAGCCAGTCTGAAACCCAGTGCCCTGCAAGCGGCTCTGCCATAGGTGTGGAACAGGGAGGACCCAAGCCTGCTTTGTTCTGAGATTACACACCAGGAAACAACACGAAATAATAACCTCTCTGTCTGCCGCCTTTCTCTCTTATGCTATTTCACGTGGGTTTTTACTCTCCTTCCCTGCCACTGACAGTCAGCTTGATGTGTGTGCGTGAGGATTTTAAGACCTGCGATAAGGTCTCCAGATCGTGCTAAGTTGAGCTATAGGAACCGACCTAAGAACCAGATTTGCCAAAACTTCAGAAGAACTTCCATCATTTGTTATCATTCAAAAACAAAACAAACAGAATGCACCGAAATGCGTCCTTCGCACAGGTGGACATTTAGCCTAAGCTTTTCTTTTCTTTTCTCTTCACTGTAGGTATACCTTTCCTTTAGACGGGTCAGAAACCATTTGCAGGGAACCCAGCGCTCCTTATGTTCAGGAGGTAAATTATACATTTAACTAGTACAGTGGAACACAGCACCCATACATTGCTGTTATCAGTGCCTCGAAATTCCTTAGCTGGACTGCACCCAGGTGTGTTCATTGGAACTCTTGCTGAGTGACAAGAACCTGGGAGAATGCCTTACAGGAAAGGCCGATTTACCTCGGTTCACAGTTTCAGATGCTCCATGCAGTCTTCATCTTATACCATCGCTGTGGGGCCCAGAGGGAGAAGGAACAATGTGGATGCCAGAGCTTGGTGGTGGAGCAAAGTCGCTCACCTCATGGCAGCTACGAAGTGGAAAATGACTGGAAGGGACTGAAGACAAACAGGGGCACAGCCCCTGGATCCGAGCCCTGCAGTTTCCACACACTGCTCAGCTGCGTCACTTCCTAATAGTCTGTGCAGATTCTGCGTCCAGCACTAGGTTAACTGTTTGATGACGACAGAACTCCCCTGACGTCTTCACTGCTCCTGAGCTCCACCGCTTGTATCATCGGTGTCCTTTGGGCAGACACTGCACGTCTAAACCAGAGAACTAGGTGAGTTGGCCTTCATCTCCCGGCTATGAGCAGCGGTAGCAGTCACTTCCCCAGTGGTTCAGCTAGGTCATTGAGAGGCCATCCAGGGTTTGCCTTTGTAGTGGGAAAGGTGCCTGTTCCTTGGCGTGGGGGGAGGGGGGAGGTTGTGTGTTGTTGGTCTGTGGCATGTTTTGGTTTGTGTGTGTCTGATGTCATGAATGTTTTATACAACTTTTTACACTGATGTTGGTTTTCATGTCTCTCAGCAGTACCTCTTCAACTTTTTGAAGAACTACAAAAAGTTTTTTTTTTTTTAATGGAAATTTATTTTACCTTTTAACCAACAATGCTAGGCTTAAATTTTTTCTACATCCTGCCAACACTTGTTATAGTCTTACTTTTTCAGTTTAGCCATCCTAGTGAGAAGGAGGTGGTATTCACTGTAACTTATCCTGACTGACTGACAATTTTTTTATACACTTGTCAATCATTTGTAGACCTCCTTTGGAGGACTGTCAAGTCACATTCTTTCTTCTTAGGTGGGTTTTTTGAGTTGCAAGTGAACCTACTTCTGCTAATTTTTTAAAAGTATGATCATTTTATCAGATGTATAACCTAAAGTTCTTCCTCCAATTCTGGGGATCATCCTGGTAGTATCATTTTTAGCTCAAAATTCTTTTTTTATTGATTTTATTGAGCTCTACATTTTTCTCTGCTCTCCTCCCTGCATCTCCATTCCCCTTCAACCCTCTCCCATGGTTCCCATGCTCCCAATTTACTCAGGAGATCTTGTCTTTTTCTACTTCCTGTGTAGATTAGATCCACGTATGTCTCTTTTAGGGTCTTCATTATTGTCTAGGTTCTTTGGGATTGTAATTAGTGGGCTGGTTTTTTTTATGTTTAAAAACCACTTATGAGTAAGTAGATGTGATAATTGTCTTTCTGGGTCTGGGTTACTTCACTTAATATGATGTTTTCTAGCTCCATCCATTTTCCTGTAAAATTCAAGATGTTATTTTTTCTGCTGTGTAGTACTCCATTGTGTAAATGTACCACATTTTCCTTATCCATTCTTTAGTTGAGGGGCATTTAGGTTGTTTCCAGGTTTTGGCTATGACAAACAATGCTGCTATGAACATAGTTGAGCACATGTCCTCATGGCACGATTGAACATCCTTTGGATATATACCTAAAAATGGTATTACTGGATCTTGAGGAAGGTTGTTTCCTAATTTTCTGAGAAATAGTCACACTGACTGTACCAGCTGTACCATCTTGCACTTCCACCAGCAATGCAGAAGTGTTTCCTGTGCCCCACATCCTCTCCAGCATAAGTTGTCATCAGTGGTTTTGATCTTGGCCATTCCTACATACACTTTGATATCTTAATATATAAAAGGCCCCCATTTGTGTCTCGGGACATCATTAGTTTGTTAGGTGTTTGACAGTATTGCTGTGACTGGTCTTTCATGGCTGCCATCTGTTGAGTAGATCTGCTTTGATCCTTTCACTTCTAACCTGGTGGTGAATGTGAACCTTGTCAGTATTTCCTGCTGACACCACTGGCTGAGTCTTATTTTCTTAACTAGTGTGTTAATCTCTTTCCTTTAATTGACTTGTATGATCCACTCATATTTAGTGTTTCACCCAGGCCTATTTAGTGAATCTTCTATAATTTCGGTAGTTAAATGGCACGGCTTTGGAGAGGAAAGTCCGTCACGTTCCCCACATTCAGCACTCAGTCTCTATCTGATCGCTTTTTAATCCATTTCATGCACCAATATTCATTCTCTGAGCACCTTGGGAGCAGTTTGAACTGTTTTCTGTCTGGAGAAAAATGACCAGAAAAGGTAAGTCACTTAACGCTCCACACAGCGGAGTCTCTCTTTCTTTATCTTGTGCCAGTCACTTCAAACAAAATATTTAGAATCCCAGCCAATATGGCATGGTGATGCGTGGGTCTGACGGCGCCTTCATGACCGCGGCTCTGCAGCGCTACCTGTGTTATGTTCAAAGGCACTGATTTAGCCCTGCTTTGATCTTTGAAATTCATTTTAAAGAACGTTCTGTGATTACTCCTAGCTTTGTGAGTGTTGAGAGGGCTTTTGTCCAACTGCATTAGGGCTCAGGTTGATGACAAAATTCACATGCAAGGAACAATTAAGAAGAACAGCGATCCTCAGCGTGCTGAAACTCAGCAGAGTAAAGATTAGCGAGAAGTCAATGCGGCTGTTGGAAGAGCTGGTTGACATTCCAAAGGGATGTGAGCCAGGCCTTGAGGATTTTAGGTTTAGATCAGCAATGAAAGAGGTAGGAGGATAAATATCCATGCTTGGGGACCACAAAGTCCTTTCTTTCATGCCTGGAGAAAATTAATTTCCAATGTATCCCATCGTCAGCTTGATTTAAGCAAAAGAAAATCTTGCTGATGCCCGGCAGCCCTTTCTTGTACCACAGTGCCTTCCTTAAAGGGCCATTTGAGGACCACCAACAGTGGCATTCTATTTTTAGAAACGTAGTTTCTTGTTATCCAAGACATACTGAATCAAAGTCATAAGGGTGTGCCCGAGAACGTGTTCGGTTCACTCTGTTGTTCTTCCGAAGCTGAAGCTGGAGGGCCCTGGTCCTAGGTGTTTTGTCTGGCCACCCTTATCCCAGGAGTCTGGAATGGAGTAGCCAATCTCTACTTCTAGGGCCTTTCAAGATGGGCGGGTACTGAAACCCAATTAGCAGATCCTGTAAACGGAAACCGCCTGACTGTTCCTGGGCCAGCAGACCAGTTAAACAAACAAACGAAGGGACGCCTGGCTCTCCTAGTTTTCAACCAGGCACTGGGCAGCAGAAGTTGTGGGGGTGGTGCTGGCTCCCTCCCTGGCATGAGCAGCCTGGCTATCTGGGGAGGAGTCGCCTGCTAAAGCGCCCTCATGAAAATAACTCACTATCAGCAAGGTTATTAGGCAGTGCGTACTCCCCTGACAGGAAATCAGAGCCGTAGCCACGCTGCCAGCCATCCTGTCAGCCTCATTTCATACTCTCCCGGATTCTGTTAGCGTTAGTTTGGGGAAAATTCTCCCCATTCACTGAACCTCCAAACCCACAAATCATGAAATCTTTGCTCTCACTCCAGATAAGGCCTGGGAACATAATGAGAACCACTCGCATGCTCTCAAGCTAATATTAAGTTTTCGACAGTCTTCAATGCAATAATGCTCAGAGGAGCTTGGAACAGAGGGCGTCCAGGGGAGGTCAGGGTCCCTTTGAGAAAGACCCATCCAGATGGATGGGCTGGGCTTTCCAAAGCCTGGCAGTTTGGTTTACAGTGGTGGGTGTCAGCTGCCAAGAACTCAAATTAGGGAGGGTTCTGTTGACGGCTCATGAGAGTACACTCTGAAGCACCGATTGCCAACCTCTCACAGAAATAGACATGCATGCATCCTAGAGAACAGACATGTGCATGTGAGTGTGTATGTGTATATATATGTGTATGTATATATATGTGTATATATATGCTGTGTGTTACCAAAATAAATGTGTTTCTCACAGTCTCTGCCATGGATAGAATGATCCAAACCAGCTGCTCCATTTAGCTCTTCATTGAAGGAAAGGGGGTGGGGCAGGTGGAGAAGGGGGACCTGCAGGCACACTTTGGCATCAGATTGACTTACACTTCTCTGCAAACGATTAACACTCCTGGCTCAATCCACCAGTCACGTGGAGATGATATACCTCGGAGCAGCCCTGTGGGTGACAGGTATTGACCTCACTCTCAAATCCGAGGGGTGAAGAATCACATCATAGAGGAGCTGGTTTATGTCTGAGTCAGCTCATTTGCATTTCTCATTAATCCAGGCTAGACCCTTTTTCAGGTCTCTGTCATAATCTATTCAAAACAGTTCAAATGTTTGACTTGGTTTTGGTTGTGCATTCTCTAATGTGGTCTCTCTTTTATGGTAATCAAATGTTCTGCCAACATTTCTCCCGCTATGTGCACCAGCCGAGGAAACCAGATGCTTTGGGTTGATCCTTTTCAATGGATCCGAGTGTTGTTTTTGTTTAGTATTTCAGAGGCTTGACTAAAGAGCATAGCCTTATAAATCTGACCCTTAGTGCACCCCATTTCCCAGCCTATAGATAGTTTGGCTACTGTTCACATCTTGATTTGAAATTTCTCCCATCTCATCATCGTGCAGATTAGCACATGGAGAGACAAGACAAGCTATTTAACTTATCGGGTTTGATTTCTTTAATTTTGCTGTTGATCATTAATTCCATTCTGCAGGTTAAAGAGGGTGAGAGAACAAATGACAGATTGTGTAACCACGCCCTGTATTGTGACTCAGCCAATCACAGACAGAGCTGGAATTTTCTTTGATGTGTGAAGTGTTTTTTTTTTTCTCCCTCACACCGTCAGTGTGGAAAGGAAACAGGCCAGCTCTCGTGGGAGTGCTGGCTTATAATGCAGGCTGAAAGTGTTTTGGAAAAGTAACTTGGCATTGACTCAAACTAATAAGTGGAACTGCTTGTCTGTGTGGGTTGAAAGAAGGCCTGAAGGGCTTGTGGGAAAGGAGGGAAGAGGGCGAAGGTACACTGCTACACTGTGTGAGAAGGCACTTTGTGAAGTGGGCGGCTTGGAATGACCACGCTGGCTAGCATGCCTAAGAGAGTGGACATGGAAGACGGAAACGAGCTGGGGCTTTACACTGCTCCAGTCGTGGCCCTGAGTTCCTCATAGCTGCTACGATCCTCTGCTCTGCTATCCTGTTCTCAAGCTAGCTACAGGAAGAGAAACCAGAGGTCAAGACCTGATTCATCCATCTCAAGGAAACCAAGTAGTACCAGTGGTGCCCCAGTGGTGCCCCAGGAGTGAGCCAGCCTTCCTGGGACTGGACAAATGGGACCAGCACTTGTGATGTGACTGGGCTGTGGAAGACTGAGGAGAAAGGTCTGGATCGGGGGCATGAATACGTGGTTCCCTCTCAAGGACTTTTACTGATGATCCTGAGACTTGGAATTTAAGGTTTTACAAGAGTCAGAATGAATAAAATAAGAGGGGACTGATATCTCCAATGAAGACTGAGGGTCAACTGCTAATGGGTTAAAGCCACTGTAAGACTTTACGTGTGAAGTCTGGAGAAGCAACTCCAGACACCAGATTTCAGAACAATAGCTACAATCACACACACACACAAACCCAGAAGAAAGGCAAATTTGAAATCTCCCGGGAAAATGGTTCAAACCAAAGTCTTGGCATTTATTCCAGATGTTCAAAAGACTGTGTGTTCCCAGGGAAAGGCTGAGCCTTTGTGAAGCCCACTAACAAAGGGGTGGCCCACTTGGAATGGCACTCATAATGCTACTGTAGAGAACACATGCTTATTAAATTCCAACTGTGCGCCAGAACAATGTGGGAAAGCCTGGGGAAAAGGAGAGCAGTGGGGACGGAGTCCTTGTACTCTAGAAACTGGGTAAATGAGACATAGGGCAGGAGCATGGGCAGAAGAGCAAGCAAGGATTAGAAGTTGCTATGGTTTCAGAAGGGAACAGTTTTGAAGGAGACAAGGGGACAAGCAGAGGAGGTGAGGAGGGACAGGAGAGGGCAAAGAAAAGCTAAAGATGAGTGAATACCGTGATGGACATGTAGCGACGTGTCATAAAACACATTATTTTGCATGCTAACTAAAATCAATAGAAAAAATAAACAAGTTGTTACGGTTTAAATATGGGTTGGCACCACCAAAACTCCTGTTGAAGTCTGACTACCAGTGTAACCATGGTGAGAGGCTGTGGAACATTTAGGGAACACTTGGGTTGTGATGTCGCCAATAGGAAGAAGTCAACACCTTTGAAAAGAGACTGGGCTGTGTATGAAGGCACCAGGTCTAGTCTTTTGGGACGAGGTTGGTTACAAGACACAAAGTAGGATGTGTGGATGTCTTTTGTGCTAACCCATTCAGCACTCTTCTCACCCTCTTCCTGTGATCCTCTCGTCATGATGCCTTTCAGACTGGTGCCATGCTTTTAAGAGCCCAGATCTGTCAGTCTAAACAAACCCTTGGTTCCCTGTAGAGATCACCCATCCTCAGATATTCTTGCCGTAGGAATGCAATATAGAATGATACAAGAATAAAAATGAGCAAATTCGTGAAAAATAGCTCTATATTTTAGCCCAACTAGGACTTATATCTCAACGGCAAGCCTTTGTTTTAGAAATTACTAAGTTTGAATCTTAAAATTTTCATAACATACTTTTGAAAATCCAGGTGCATTTTATTTTAAGCCATAGACTCTAATTAATTTAACAAGGAGAAAATGATCTTGCTTGAGAAGAGATGATTAATTTTGGCTGTAGCCACATCAACAAGACCTAGATTAATGAGCTTTCCAAGAATTCTGTATGTTTATTTTAAATAGTCAGAGATGAGTGAATACACACAGGAGCGAATGGATGGAAGATATCATTGTGTCGTTTTTAGAGATTTTCAGGATTTGGCTTGATTATAGGGTGTAGTTAAACTGGATTTCAGCTATTGAGGCATTTCATTCTATCTCTCCTTTTCACTCATTTCAGTTTTTAGTACCCATCTTCTACTTATTCTTTTCTACTGTGAGTATTTAAGATACAACACCAGCCCATGCCTACTCGCAGAGCTTACTGGGGGATATAACCCAGAGCAATGAGCTCTGCAAGAGGTAGGGAGGGTCAAAGCAGCTCTCACTGGGAGACGGAGGTGCCACGTAGGGCGTGATGGATTGATGGAAACGCAGCCGTTAGTGGGAGGATGATCTAAAATGCTCAGGAAGGATGCAGCAATGCCAGACAATGATGATATTTTGAAGAAGGCTTAAATAATTATTTTAAAGTTTTAATGATATGGAGTATACGGTCTTACATTGTTAATAGTACCAGGAACAAGGACAGGAAGGTGGATAGCTTTACTTGGTTATATATGATGGTAGTGATATTTCCATGGTGATACTGTGATAGAATGATTGGGGAAGTTATTTCAATTATTCTCCACCTTAAGCATGCGTGTGTACAGTACATACACATCTCCCTCTGTCTCTGTGTGTGCTTGTGGACATGTGCACGTGTGTGTGGAGGAAAGAGTTCAACCTTGGGTGTTGTTCCTATGAACAATCTTCCTTGCTATTTTTGACTTAGGGTTTCTTGCTGTGGCCTGTGGCTTTTTGTCAACTAGGTTATGCTGGCTAGCTAGAAAACTCCAGAGATCTGCCTGTCTCTGCCTCCTCAGAGCTAGGATTATAATTGCATGCCTCCATGTCTGCCTTTTTACATTGTTGCTGAGGATAAGTCCTGGATCTTCACAGTTGTGTAGCACCCACCTCCCTGGCTAAGCTACCCCACAGCCTCGCCTCCCCAAGCTCCTACATTCTTTGAAATATACTTTTGCATCTCCTTACCTCAGGAAAAAAACCTTTTCCTTACCCTTGGATCTGGATTTGTTGTGTGCCTAGGTCTGGAGGTATAGAAGGGCGTGCTAGAAGTCGTGGTGTTCAGATTCTGAGCCTGGGCACTGTGCTTAGCCTTGTAACCCTGACATTAGTATGGGAGTTGGCCCAGGACTGCCTGATGGAAGACAAGCAGTTCCACAAAGAGAGTCCAGTAATCACAATTGTCCCTGCTGAGGCCATGTGAGATAGCCTCTCCTTCAAATCTACCAAACAACATAGACACCTGAATACTTACGTACCCACAGGCCATAAAATTGGTTGCAGTTTTAAATCATTGAATTAGAAGTTAATGTGTTATGCATTATTGTTGTGATAATGGATAACTGGCACAAGAATCTTGGGCAGGCTCTGCAGCAGAGATCTAAAGGGAATAAGGAATAGAAGCTGGAAAGTGTACATTTAGTGACAGGAAGTCTCTGTGATTAGATGAGTCACAATCGGAGAAGAGTTACAAGGATGTTGCTGGGAAGGAAAAGAAATAAGGCTCTGTCAAGGAGTTATCAGGAAGGCTGCTGGTGAGCTACTATGTGGAGACATCTCCGATGCTCCACACATAAACCATCACGGCACTAGACAAGGCAGGGAAAGAACGCTCCTTTGTAGAAAGATTTGTATGTGAGGGAAATACTGAGTTTGACAAACAAAACCTTAAGGGGTGATAGACAGAAGCCAGGTTATGGGATGTGAAGGAGGAAGAAAAGAGGGGTCAAAGCTAACAAGACTCATTTAGCAGCTGTGCTCAGGGTGTGAATAGATGCTGGGCTGGTGTCCTTCATCACGGGTCGCAGCCAATGGGAGAGTAATGACCTGGGAGAGAGTGATGATACCTGGGTTATTAATGGCGACATGATGACACCAAGGACTCAAGGCCTCACTGAGCTTACAGATATTCATTAATGCTGTAAAATTCCTCTGCCAGATTCAGTTACATAGTCGTGGCTGGGGCTGCCCGAGTGCCAGAAATAACACGGCGATCATATTGTGTTACTCAGGGTACAGATGAGTAACTTTAGATATCCCCAAGTTAAATAGCTTGCCCAAAGTCAAACAGGAAGCCTGCTATTGAGCTGTTGAAAGACCAAGTTCTGCAAATAAACTTCTAGCCCACTAACTTTTCACCAAATTAGTTAGAAATAAGGTTAAACCCATTTATAGATGGATTAAGGTACTTAACACCCCCACCACACAGACACAGACACATGGGCACACAGACAGACAGACAGACACACGCACACATACACATAAACACACACATACACTTGGGAGGGATAGGGTGGAGCCAGTGCCAGACTTTCCTTATGTCTGAGATTGGAAATGATGTTTTCTCTTTTGTCTTGTAACTTGATTTTTGCTTTCTGTGCACCTTTGATTTTTGACACACCTTTTTGACTTTTTCCCCTATATTGAGAGGGAAAAGCTGGATTTGAGTCAGAATGGCCAGTAACTCTTGATCTCCATGACTTACAAAGACTACTGGAAACACAAACATTTACTGAGTTTCAGGGTCTATGAGTCTTCCAGGGAAAGCCCTTAGATTAGCCAGTGAGTCTAGGATGTATGAGTGTCCTCATTTTGAGGAACACCCTCAGGTGAATTTGCTATGATGTTTTTAACCCGGAAGCTTAAATTTCTCCTGCACGATCAGCTCTCAGCTTCGTTCATTCCCATCTCCTTTGTCGGTCCAAGTTGAAAGTTATCAACCACCCGCTGGCTCAGACCTACAGTTCTCCAGAGATGGAGAGAGCTTCTTTAAAGTGGGATCTGCTCATCAGTCTGACACATGGAAAGGTAGCATTTCCCACCCCTTGTCTTTTACTAGAAGGGAAAAGAGCGAGAGAGATGAAGGGAGCTAATGAATATTAATGGCCATATGTATTCACCTATGAAACAACACTGCACATGAACGAATTTCCTAGGTTCTCAGGCGAGTGAAGAGGTGAGAAACGGCCCAGAATGATGGGGAAGAGGGAGAAGGTGGAAGCGAGGAAATGGAAGTGACTGGAGATTTGATAAGAAGAGAAAAGCAGCTAGGAAGGGGAAGAAAGCCGAATATGGAAAGTGAGTAGGGTGGGAAGGAACGAAGACAGACGGAAAGGTGACTTGGCTTGCAGCTCTTGAGTGGGGTGGAGAACTGCAGTGCATCAGCACACCGTTGGTGACACGCCATCTCTAGGGACACATACGCCATTATCTCAGCAACTAGATCCCTTTCTGGGCTTTGAAATATATTGTGATGATAATAATTCAATTAATCCTTTCTTGTCAACTTCCTTTTAACTGAGAGAAACTGAGGCAGAGAAAACAATGTCTCACCCCAGGACTCAGGGTAAGTGGTAAGAACCTTGGCAATCTTGTCCTTCCTCTTGGGCTTACCCCAGTGGAAGGGCAGTTGAGTCTGGCATTTTAATGATAACTCAAGGTCTGTTATTTCTACTTGCCATTGTTTCGTGTATTTAACATTTTTTTTAAAAAATATATTTCACATGTGCCCTGGTGGGGGAAAACCTGAAATCCATAGATCGGAAAAGTGATAAAGAAAACTCACCCTGGATGTCCCTGGATGTTTACAGTCTAACCACTGCATGCTGCTGCCTTTCTCAAACCTTGAGTTTCCTGGAACCTTGTCCACCCCACCATTTTTTCCTGACCAGGGTCACCTGACATTCGCTGATGCTTCTAATGTTGTTTGCATTCTCTGCCTAGCACCCAGCTAGTAGATCTTTGCTGCTGCCTTTGCAGAGCAGGTTTCAAAGTCCCCATCCCCCACCGCCGCCAGCCAAAAATGTATTTCTGTGTCTTTGTTGCTGGCCTCTGCTGGCCAAGTTCCCCTCTCTCCCACCCCACAACCTGCTGCTCTTTCATTCTTTATTTGCAGCCCCCAGTTCGCCTCTTCCCCACCATGCCTCAGCGGCCTTGCTTCTCTTTTAGTCTAGGTTGGAATTTTTTCATCCCATTGCCTCACCCTGAAAGACACCCCCTCCCCTTGGCTTAGATTTATGGCTCCTGTCAGGCCTTTCTGCCCTGGCCTCTGACAGCCTCTGCCTTTCCCAACATCAGATTCATTGCCGTTCCTAAGGTCCTTTAAGAGTTTAATGCTAAGTCTATAAATTTGGGTTCTTTTCTGCCTTAACCTTTCTTCAGACCTTCCCATTGTCTGATAGGATGTCCCCAGACATTGATTTGCAGCACCAATGAGGCTCTCCAGGCAGTTGGAGGAGGGGGGGTTGGTTGGAAGGGTGGAGGGGAGACGGAGCAGCAGAGGCATTTAGATTGCCATCAGCTCCAGCAATTTTTCAGGGTTTGATAGGGATTGACATTTTTCCTTCAAAACTGTGATTTGCTGAGGAGTTGTGCTGGCTTTTCATTAAAACAGCATCCAAGAGTGTGTGTATGCATGTGTGTGTGTGTGTGTGTGTGTGTGTGTGTGTGTGTGTGTTGTGAGGGTGTTGGTGAGCAGATATTCAGCTTCCCTTAATAAATGCCTCCGAGCTTGCATTTTTCCTCTTGGATGTGTCTGCTGGGGATATTCTTCCATTTTTAACGCACATGGGTACTGCGTAAATCACTCTGATTTCTCTCCTGGGCAGACTTCAACTGGAGAAACTTTTCACACTTTAGGATAATAAAGGCCCCAGTAGAGAGTGGTGGGAATGGCAAGCACCTAGAAATTTCAAGGGAAAAGGTCATCATAGGCAAACAGAGAGCTTGCCGGCTCGGGGATGTTAAGGTAAGTGGTTCGGAAGTATGATGCTGGAATTCATTTTGTCTTGTGTTGACTTCCTCTGCTGTGGTCCAGGCAGGTGTAATGAGACAGAGGTTGTCCTAAGGATGGGGAGAGGAAAGGAAGGAGGTCTTTGTGTCTGAACCACTTTGGTTTCACTGCTTGTTCAATCTTAAATTTATTCCGTGTGACTGTGGATGTTCAGGGAAGAAGTTATGAATGGGACCCTGAAATCCATAGCACACATGGATGTCTCACTTCTTCAGCCTAGACTTGAGTGAGGTCACTTGTCTCCCTCCCCACCTCCACTTTCCTGGTTGGAGTGTAGGAATAGAAGTCGTAGGGTCATTGATGTCTCACATGCCATTGTTTTTAAAGTTCATGAGTAACTTTCCACGCTTTTGAGCTGATTCTAATGATTCTGTCTCCATTGTTCTCAGCCGTAGTCCTGGTCTCTCTTCTCTCCCTCTATCCTTGAGAGACGAGTGCTCCAAGTCACAACCGACTTCCACCTTTATCTTTTGGAACGTGCTGGGAACTAAACCCCGGACCTCAGTCCTGTTAGATCGTCCCCGAAGCACCGAGCTGTACCCTTGGTTATAGTACTTTTAAAAAAAGGCCAGCTTTAGATGGTTTGTCATTCAAGCAATGACAGCTTAGTGTAGAGGGTGGCAGAAGCTGCAAGCACCCCCTTTACTGATCTTCTCTTCATGGATGCACTTCCAAGTTTCATTTGGAGTGCTGAAAATTGCAATCGCAATGACTGAGCTCCAGCCAATAGAATGTAAGTAGGAATGGTACACACACTGCTTCTAGGACTGGCCCATATAATCCCACACAATCCCCCATTTCCCCATGAGTCATGGGGTGGGGAGATATAAGGCAGCTGGGATGTTTGTTATGACCTTGGAAATGTCTAGAAATCCATGCACTGCATCACTCCTTTTGATGTGTTTTCTCTTTAATACAATTAACAGTTATCTTGAATGCATCATGCCCAATCTTAGAAGACCCAAAAGAGTATATATGGAAAGGGTATGGAGGGAATCCTTTCCTAGGAGTTCCAACAATACAGAGGAAGAAGAGGCCATCTGTGTGGAGAGAGAGAGAGACGAGGAAGGTTGTCCGCAGTTCCCAGCAGCTCCTCTCTCCCTTTATCTTTATTGTCTCCCACCCAGGTGTGCAGCAGCTCTCAGCGGTATTCAGGTACACTTCCCAACCTCTACTGTGTGTCTTGTCCTGGCCAACAAGCTCTTAGAAGACCAATGAAACCAAAGTTGTAAATACATTTGTATACTGGCCTGCCATCTTGACTTTGGGGTCATCATGAGAAGAGGATGCCCTGTGAAGTCTCTTGGCTAAGATGATGGCAGGCATGTGAGGTGGCCCTGGGCAAGCTCACGGTCTTACTCTTTGTTTTAGTAACCTTATACCCACTTAATCCAAGGATAATTAAAGGTGTTGGATTAAATGGAAAAAAAGGTAGAATTTACATAAAAGTCAACCTTCAAGCCATTTTTAAAGGGTACTGTTCACTAGGACTTAGTTAAAATGCTATACAACCACCAGCACTATCTAGTTCCAGGGTATTACCTTTACCTCAGAAGGTTACCCCAAACAGCTAAGCTGAGCTGCCACCCTCCTCTCTTTCCTGACCCAAGGAACCACTGATCAGCTTTTTGTCTCAAAGGATTTGCCCATTCTGCTGGATCTTTCATATAAATTGAATCATACAACTGGTAGCCTTTAAATTTTTCCACATTTTACTTAGTCATTCTTTAAAAAAATATGTTTGTGTTTGTGTGTGTTGGGGTGCTATATGCTCTTGTAAACTGTAAAGATTTGTCACTTGTATTGATTTAATAAAACACTGATTAGCCGGTAGCCAGGCAGGAAGAATAGGTGGGGCAGCTAGAGTAGGAGAATTCTGGGAAGAGGAAAAGCAGAGACAAAGCAGAGGCACAGTCACCAGCCAGATGCAAGGAAGTAATGTGCAAATGCTTTATTGAGAAAAGGTACCAAGCCATGTGGCTAAACATAGGTAAGAATTATGGGTTAATTTAAATTGTAATAGCTAGTTAGTAATAACCCTGAACAGTAAGCTTAACAGTTTATAATTAATATAAGCCTCTGTTTGTTTATTTGGGACTGAATGGCTGTGGAACCAGGCAGGACAGAAACTTCCGTCTATAACTACATGACAGTGCAGAGGTCAGAGGTTGACTCTAGCATTCTCTACTTTACTGTTTGAGACAGGGTCTTTCATTTGACCAGATGCTCTCCATTGTGGCTAGACTGGCTGGCCAACAGTCTCCAGGGATCCACCTGTCTCTGTTGTAGAACAGTAGTTGAAGATGTGTTACATTTGTTCATGCTGTGGAACATTTGTTTAATACTAAACATGGATTGCATTTTTTAAATCTTGTATTTGTTTAAGTCTGTGAAGCTGTGTTACTTTGCCTTCTAAAACACCCAATTGGTCTAATAAAGAGCTGAATAGCCAATAGCAAGGCAGGAAAAAAGGATAGGCAGGGCTGACTGACAGAGGGAATAAATAGGAGGAGAAATCTGGGAAGAGAGTCTCAAGGAGAAAAAGAATGAGAAGGAAAAGAGGCTACAGGAGTCAGCCACCTAGCTACACAGCCAGTCATAGAGTGAGAAGTAAAGAAAGGTATATAGAGTAGAGAGAGATAAAGGCCCAGAGGCAAAAGGTATTTAGGATAATTTAAATCAAGAAAAACTGGATAGAAACAAGCCAAGGCCAGGCATTCATAAGAAAAAAAATCGGACTCTGTGTATTAATTTGGGAGCTAGATGGTGGGCTCCCAAAGACCAAAAGAATAAACAGAAAACTGCGTGTCTCCCCTTCCTATTGTTGGGGTCACAGAGGTGTGTCTGGCTTACAGGGTGTTGGGGCGCAAGCTCAGGGCCTGACGTCTGCACAGGAGGCATTTAACTAATGAACCCGTCTACCTCGCTCAATCCTTTGTGTGTCCGCTATCACCTGATTTTGAGAGTCACGTGTATTCTTAATTCCATTTCATGCTTGAATAGCTTGCCGTCATACGGACTTAGCACATTTGTTACCCAGTCAACAGATGTTACAGTTTTTCTTTTCTTTTCTTTTTTTTTTTTGCCTGTTGTGAATAGAACAATTGTGAATACATTTTGTTTGAACACGTGTTTTTAATTATTTGGGATATACACCTTGGAGTAGAATTTCAACGTTTTATAAAATTTTTCTATTTAATTTTTGGGCTGCTGATAAACTTTTTCTACTTGATTTTATTGAGCTCTACATTTTTCTTTGCTCCTCTCCCTTTTTCTCCCCTCCCCTTCAGCCCTCTCCCATGGTCCCCATGCTCCCAATTTACTCAGGAGAGCTTGTCTTTTTCTACTTCCCATGTAGATTAGATCCATGTATGTCTCTCTTAGGGTCCTCATTGTTGTCTAGGTTTTCTGGGATTGTGATTTATAGGCTGAGTTTCTTTGCTTTATGTCTAGAAGCCACTTATGAGTGAGTACATATGATATTTGTCCTTCTGGGTCACTTAATATGGTATTTCCTAGATCCATCCATTTGCCTGCAAATTTCAAGATGTCATTTTCTTTTCTGCTGTGTAGTACTCCATTGTGTAAATGTACCACATTTTCCTAATCCATTCTTCAGTCGAGGGGCATTTAGGTTGTTTTCAGGTTCTGGCTCTGACAAACAATGCTGCTATGAACATAGTTGAGCACATGTCCTTGTACTACAATTGAGCATCATTTGGGTATATATCCAAGAGTGGCATTACTGGGGTCTTGAGAAAGTTTGTTTCCTAATTTTCTGGGAAATCATCATACTGATATCCAAAGGGGATGTATGAGTTTGCATTCCCACCAGCAATGCAGGAGTGTTCCCTTTACCCCACAACCTCTCCAGCATAAGTTGTCATCAGTGTTTTTGATCTTGGCCATTCTTACAGCTGTAAGTTAGAATCTCAGAGTTGTTTTGATTTGCATTTCTCTGATGGCTAAGGATGTTGAACATTGCCTTAAGTATCTTTCAGCCATTTTAGATTCCTCTGTTGAGAGTTCTCTGTTTAGGTCTGTACTCCATTTTTTGTTTTTATTGGATTATTTGTTCTTCTGATGACCAATTTCTTGAGTTCTTTGTAGATTTTGGAGATCAGTCCTCAGTCTGATGGCTGACAAACTGTCTCACCTAGGGCTACAGTATATTCTCTGCCTGTTAGCTCTCTCGGAAGCTCGAGTTTCTCCAGAGCCTTAGCATCATTTGTTGTTTATTCAGGTTTAAAAAGTTGTCATTCTATTTCAATTTGCATTGTCTTAAGGCACTAATGTTTGAAATATTTTTCATGTGCTTATTATTAATTTGCATATCTTTGGAGAAAATCTGTTCAAGTCATTGTCCCCTGTAAACAAACAAACAAAAAGGAGAAAGTGGTGGGTTGTTTTACTATTTTTAAGTTGAAAGAATTCTTTATGTATTTTGACTTTTTGATACGTTATCACATATATAATTTGCAAATATCCTGTCCCACTCAGTGGGTTGGTATACTAGTGTTTTTTCCCTCCTTTGGTCTGTTTTGTTTTTTTCTCTATGAAACAATTATCTGCCAAGAAGTAACTTGGGGAAGGAAGAATTGCTTTTGGCTCATGGTGTTAATAGATACAGTTCCTCAATAGTAAGACAGACGTGGTAGAAAGTGCCTCCGCAGTGGCTGGAGCTGTGGTAGCTGCTTACTCAAATCTCCAAAGATTAGAGAGTAGAGATAAGACAGGAAGTAGGGCCAGGCAAGGGATCTCAAAGCTTCCTCCAGCTAGTCTGCATCTCAAAGGTTCGACATCCTGCCAGAACAGCACCTCAAGCTGGGCACTAAGTTTCCAACATTTGAGCTTCTTGGGGTAATTTTACATCCAAATTGTTACAGTTGCCTTAGTAAAAAAATCTTAAGCTTATTGAAATTATTTTTTGCTAAATAATTTTCAAGTTTTTTAGTAGAGTTCAACTTACCTTTAAAATCTTATCTTGGTGATCTTTATGAAGTCCAATTATTTTTAAAATATTATCTTCTATGCCTCTGGTGTATTTAAAACTCCATAGCCAAATTCAAGATTGTAGAATTTAGATTATAGAGAATTGTCCTGTGTTGGTTAACTAGTTCTGGTAGTGACAAAATACTTGGCATAACTTTAAGAAATGAATTCTTGGTAAGGACTCACAGTGCAGAGACTTTAGCCCATGTTTCCATGCTGTGTGGGAGCAACACATCATGACAAAGTGGCATGGGGGAACAAAGGAGCTCACATCATGGAGCCCAGGATGCAGAGAAAGGCAGAAAGGGGCTGGGGGAAGGTTGATCTTGGCCATGAAGCCAGTGACCTACTTCCTCCAACTAGGCCCTATCGCCCAAGATTGTCATCATAAAATGAATGAATCAAGGGGTTCAACCACTTGTTAGGTCAGAACCCTCAAGATGCAATCACTTTGATTTCTTTTGCAGAATGTCTTGAGACAGGGTATCTCTACATAGGTCTGGCTGTCCTAGAACTAATGATGTAAACCAGGCTGGCTTCAAACACACCGGTCCATTTGCTTCTACTTCATGAGTTATAGGATCAAAAGTGTACTATGCCCAGCAACTTTTCAATAATTGACTCTACTATCTGAGGACTAAGTCTTTGACCCATGAATCCTTTTAGGAATATTTCATATCCGAACCTTATTATACCTACATTTTCCCTTAAAGTTTTACAGTTTTAGCTCGCATAGGCAGTCCTTTGGCCCAACTCGAGTTAATTTTTGTAAATAATGAAACAAGACCATTTTTGTATGTCTACTTGCAGTTTTCTTAACAAAAGCCCTTGAGGTTTGAAGTTGTCATTCTGCTTTGTGTTGTCATTTCTGCTTTTCTTTCTCATATTGTGTAAATCCTCACTATTTGTCTCTCTAGTCTTTAGACCATGCTGAGTCAGGATGCTGGGGAGCTCATCTCAACAGAGGACGGAGAATGTGGTTGTATTGAGAATGATGCCACATTCCCCCTGATAGGTTTTATTAATTGGCATTGAAGAAGACTATTAACTATTTTTTCACTGTGGTTCTCAGTTGAATAAGGTTGAGGTTTGCATGCTAAGCAAAGCGAGTCCATCAAAAACCTCAATGCTTCTTATCTAACAAGTTGTTAGGATTTGAAAGCATCTTGGTTCACCTGTAGGCTCAATTTGTAGTCTGTGGCTCTTCCTATACAGTCCTCGCTGAGTCCAGAACAGAACTGAAGGCGGTAGCAGCGTGAGAAGTTGGTGATGAGCTGAATTCTCCGCAGACTTCCTTCACTATAGCTGAGAAAATTAGGTGTGTTTCATCATCATTCTGCCTTGGTCTCCTCATTGGAGAGGTGAAGATGTTGTATTCAAACTTATCTCCCAAATATGTGGTGAGGATATAAAAATTAATTTTTGATGCCCTTAGGAAAGCAGTTGGCAAAAGCAAACACAATGTAAATGTTTTTAAACTAAGTGATAAAGAAGCTCGCTGTCCAGGGCTATCCCTGTTGAAGCAGCTGGGTTGAGCTGAGCCTCGTTCTTTGAGTAGGACCTTCCCATCTTTAAACCTCTTCCACAGCTGTCCTGGCTGCTCACCAGGAGTGTGGAACAGCTTCTCACCTGGGCTTGAGTCTGGAAACCCTGAGGGTAGAGAATGAATATAGAATGAGCTCTCTGTTCCTTGCCCAGAAGGTTCTCTTTCTTTTCTTCAGCTTTAGGGTGCCAAGATTGCAGTCTCTTTTCTTATGATCCCTCTATAGAGCAGGGCAAGTTTGAGAAGGTGCCTGGGTCACACCTGAGGATTGGCAGGTGGCCTTGCAGGGATCCTTAATGGACGAATCAGAAGCACCACGAACAAAGACTGTGCCTGAGGTGAAAAGTTAGGGTCAGAAACGGAACTGCATCACTGGTCCCTCCGGCCCTTTTCTATTGTAATCTGTTTTGAGAGCAACATGGAAGTAAAGCAAATGTTTCATCCAGAGTCTTTCTGTCCCCTTTCAAAGGCTGCCTAAGTTTAATTCATCTACTTTGCTTCCATATGCCATCAATGGCATTTGATAACGGCATAGCTGATTTATGGGTGGGGGGACCTTGAGGTGAATTACTCATTCTCCCCATGTAAAGAACTATCTATTTCTACTTTTAATGGATTTCATTGCAGTGTGTTTATGTATTTTAGATGGAATGAGAAGTCCTCTGACCTTTACTATCATACCACATAAGGCTATTTGCAAACCACACGAAATGCCTGTGTTTGAACTGATTAAAGCAAAGAAATGAAGATTTATATTAGTGAATGTGACCCAAGGAATTTTTCTTAATGTGTAATCTTGTGCCCCAGTAGGAATACATTCATGTGAGAACAGGGTCATAAGTCAACAGACTACAATTAGGCTGGCTAGTCCAAGGCCCAACTCTCAAAGCATAGTTGGATCACCTAAAGGTAGCAGCAAGCCCAGGAGTTAAGGAATGAAGCCCCAAGGAGGGAGAGATGTTTGACTTCCAGAAGCATCACCAACAGCTGCAGAACACGGACCCCTGAATGTGCTCCTTAGATGATCAGAGGCTATGTTGTCTTCTTTCTTGATTGTAGGGGTCGCCGTTCGCATCACCCACCTCCCACGAGTTCCATATTGTCCTAGGGGTTGAAACACAAGACGCACACACACAGATACAGAGTCTGAGTCATCCTCAAGAAGAGAATGCCCAATTTATTCAACTTGATCAGGGTTAAATACCTTTGGCCCCAGTAAAGGAAAACTCCTCCCACCCAGAGGGGACTGGGGAAACTGACTTCTGTGGGAGCTTCTCCTCAGGCAGGTGGTCGAGGGTGCAAGGCAAAGTCAGACAGGTTAGATGGACCTTGAAGCCTGAGCTTCTTTCAGGCAGGTTGAGAAATTACCATTTTAAAGTAAAATAGATCCCTCAGGCTATTGCACCAGGCTGTAGCAGCAGCAAGGACGGAACTTAGCAGGAAGCTTAGCTGGTTAGTGTAAACATTACTTTCATCCTGTGTTTTGGCCTCAAGGAACAGGGAGGACAGGGCCCTACACTTGATATGTATCTTCTATCATCTATCTATCTATCTATCTATCTATCTATCATCTATCTATCATCTATCTATCTATCTATCTATCTATCTATCTATCTATCATCGATCTATCATCTATCTATCTATCTATCTATCTATCATCTATCTATCATCTATCTATCTATCTATCATCTGTCTATCTATCATCTATCTATCTATCTATCTATCATCTATCTATCATCTATCTATCTATCATCTATCTATCTATCAATCTATCATCTATCTATTATCTATCTATCTATCATCTGCCTATCTATATCTACCTATCATCTATCTATCTACCATCTATCACCTATCTATTTGCTATCTCTCTGTCTGTCTAACCTCTATCTATTTTCTCCCTCTTCTCTATGTTATCTCTTCTGAGCTGATAATTAGAAATTCCATAGTAAAAGGTATTTCCTTCAACCTTGCCATCCCCTCTCCACCTGCCTACCTCTCCATTCCCTCCATGATAACCACCCCTCATAGTCTCTACCATATGTGCTGGAAATTTCTTAATGTAGGCAAATTGAAAAGAACCTGGCTCCCAAGCCCGGATACTTCCAGGATCCACTATGAACATCAAAAGTCATGTTCTATACATTTCATGAAATAATGTAATCTACATGTATTATCCCATATACTTCAATGAGACTCTGGATCACTTATACACAAAACCTTGTGCTGTTCTTCCAGATTATTTAGGGAATAACTGTAAGAAAACATTTTCACATACACAGTAGAAGCATAACTTTTTTCAAATATTTTGCTCTTTGGCTGATGAATTATTGGTCGGAAAGATCAACTGTATATCCTTGACTCCACTCTTCTACATAAAATTTAGGATTCTTTGTACATCGTCTTTTGGTACCTAGTTTTTCAACTTAGCAAAACATTTGGGGGGTCACCTCATATAATAACATGGAGATATTAACAGAATTCTTTGCTATATCAAATTGTATTCTGTGTTGTGGCAATACTTAGTGAGTTCCCTACCCATGCACACATTGACACTTCCGTTTGGCTGTCAGAATGGAAAGCTTGTACGCATGTAATTTGATTAGTTTTGAGTTTTCGTTTGTGAGATTGTGCCCACTCCCATCAGCAATGCATGATAGTCTCATGCCCTGTGTGCTTGTGAGTATGTGTATCTAGGGAGGAGGAGAGAAAAGAGAAAATGAGAGAGTTTAACTTTCTTTGAAAGTTGTGATAGGACTTAAGAAAGAGGGAGAGAGGGGCGAAGTCTAGGAAAGGCTCTTCTGGATTCCTGAACATGAATGAGGAGAGTCAGTGACTTGGACAATTGTGATACAGCAGCTAACAGCTACGCTGTCCTTACTGTGTGCCTGCAATGGAAGCCTTTATTATACTGACAGTTATCACATTAGATATGGTTCGTCTTCATTTGGTTTTCTTCAGATTTTAGAAAACACAAATATTGCATATTTGCTATGTACCGGACACTACACAAGGTTGACAAAAATCCTGTCAAATGTCAACAGAATAGGAATTTTTGAAGTAAGCTCTTATACCAACCAAGATCCTGCAGAAAACACCAATACATTTAACTGTGGTTTTGCTTCTGGGACTGTATAATGCTCATCGGGAATGTTCGCCTTGGCAGCTGCCAGGCAAGGTGAGCGGCAGACTCTGCAGGTGGGTGCGGATGCACAGAGCTCATCACTACACACATGGTGATGGTGTGCCTGCATTTCATGACTCTTGGTTTAACTGTTACAGTTTAAGTTTGACATGGGGTAAGGGGGGAACTTAATTGATTGTGGTGTGTGTGTGTGTGTGTGTGTGTGTGTGTGTGTGTGTGTGTGTGGTGTACTGTAATATTAAGCTAAGAAATAAATCTAACGTAACTACATATCAAACTTAATCAATAGATGGCAATTATACTTAGAACATACAATGTTGTACAATAGAGGGATATTGAGAAACATCTTCCCAAATCTAAAGGCTTGTAATGAAAAGTGTCTCCTAGACCTTCGAGGAAATATGCCAGTACCAAGAAGAAAGAGAAATCAGAGGTTAAAGCTCTTTGCCCCTGACAGCTAGTTTCCCCTATTTCTCCTTCTTTTTCTCCTATGCTTTCTTCTGCCCTAGGCTACCTTCAATTTATTCCAAAACCCTGCAGTACTTACTACTTCTCTAGAAGTCACTGACTTGTAGAGACTCTCTCTTTGCTTAAGGTGGCCTCTTTGTGTCCCTAATAGTGCCACTGGGACAGGATAACTCTTGTCGTATCTGCTCAATTATCCTGGCTCCCATACCATGGCCAGAACACCTGCTTCCATTTGAGCTGCTCTCAGGGCTCATGTGTTGGGGACTTTGTTGTAGAATATTAGTTGATGATGTGTTACATTTGTTTATGCTGTGGAGCATTTGTTTAGTGATGCAAAGATGTGTAGCATTCTTTAACGCTGCATTTATTTAAGTCTATGAAGCTGTGTTCATAGTAGTGCCTGTCTAAAGCACCTTATTTGCCTAATAAGGTGAACAGCCAATAGCTAGGCAGGAGAAAGAATAGGTGGGGCTGGCAGGCAGAGAGAATAAATAGGAGGCGAAATCTGGGATGAGAGATCAAGGAACAAGTAAAGAAGGAGAAGAGGAGAACATAAGGGGCCACCTACCAAGCCACCCAGCTACACAACCAGCCATAAAGTAAGAAGTAAAGAAAGGTATATAGAATAGAGAAAGATAAAAGCCTAGAGGCAAAAGGTTCATGAGATAATTTAATTGGGAGTTGAATGGTGAGGTCTCCCAAAAGAGTCAAAACACAAAGAGTTAAAAAATAAACAAACAAACAAACCCCAAACAACCAACAACAGGGCTCAGTTACCAACTGATATGGTTGGAGGATGTGATTGTATCCTGAGGGCTTTCACGTAATGAATGGATTAATTCCTTCTTGGATTCGTAATATGCTGTCATTATTGGGTATATTAATTATTTTTATCATTGTTGTGAAAAAAAAACTTGACAAAGTCAACTTAAGAAAGGAGAGGTCTATTTGACTCACAGTTTAGGTTTGAGGGAACAGTCCTTCACGGCAGGAGAGGTCCATTTGGCTCACGGTTTGCAGGAACAGTCCTTCGTGCAGGAAAGACTAGCAGCAGGAGTGTGAGGCATCCACAGCTGGAAAGCAGAGACACAGGTGTGCTCAACTCACTTCATCCCTTGTCACTCAATCCAGGCGCCACCCACATTTTAATGTGGGTTTTCCCACCTTACTGAATGAAGTCAAGATAAACCCTGGTAGGCATGTCCACCAGCCCTCGGGTGGTTCTAGATTCTGCAATAGATTCTGCAAAGTTGATTTTTAATCAACACCACCCATTACAGACTCATTCATGCCTTCAACCACTTCTCTGTTCTGGATTGCAGTCACATCAATGTGACTCTCGATGCTTTGAGGGAGGCTTATCTACCATGCCAGCGATGAAGCCAAACAATAGTTCCACAACTTGATTTTTCTTTCAGTGTTCCTATTTTTTTAATATTCAACTTTTTTAGACAGGTCTAAGTATATACCCTTGGCTGGCCTGGATTTTGCCATGTAGCCCAGGCTAGCTTTGAATTCATGAACTGTCCTCCTGCCTCTGTACCCAGAGTACTGGCACGTGCCACGATGCCCTGTCCTAGTAGTCAAGTCAGCAGCCTGCGAGTCACTTGTAAGAAATCACATTCCTTCATGTTGAGTCTGCTGCTGAACCTCTTGACCCCACCTCCTAAGTGTCCCCAAGGTACACCTCTTTAAACCCATGACTCTGCTTTATTTCTCAATGCAAGCTGCTGCTCCTGAATTACTAGCTTGCCTCCCACCTGGTCTCTCTGCATTCAGTCTGACTTCCTTCCTGTATTTCTGTGGAGTCTAGAGTGCTCTTGTCAAGGACTTGTCTCATTGTAACACACCACTCACTCAGGAATGCCTTCTCTGCACTTATTATCACATGTCGTGGTGACAATTTTGCATTTTTCTGTGTGATTTCTCAATTATTTCCTGCATGACCCTATAGACACCAAGTTCGTAGGAGTGGTGAAGTCATTTATGCTTGCTCATTTTTTTTTTCACATCTCTCAGCTCTATAACACATAGAGAGGCTGGGCAGCAGTGGCGCCTGCCTTTAATTCCAGCACTTGGGAGGTAGAGGCAGGCAGATCTCTGTGAGTTCAAGGCCAGCCTGGTCCATAAGAGCTAGTTCCATGACCGGCTCTAAAGTTAGACAGAGAAACCCTGTCTCAAAAACACAAAACACACACACACACACACACACACACACACACACACACACACACACACAAGAATTTAGCAAATATTGTCTACAATTGTTTTCACAGAGTTTTGCACATATATGGTATTAAACAATACTGAGCATATTTATCTTTTAAGTATTGAGTTAATTGACATTCAGTCTTAGCTAGGGACCCACTGAATCACCTATAGTTGGCACGATGCAAAAACCTGGGGAGCCGCTTCTGGACTTTATTGTCCATGTGCAGACCAGCCTTGAGAGGAAATTTTCCCCCGGTGGGCTTCAAGACCAATTTACTAAGCTCCTAGTCTGGTAAGGTATGAACCAAGATACTAGGATGCCTTGTGCTGGCCTTAGGGAAGGGCCCATGAGTCAATGGGTTGTGGCACCGCAGAATGCCGGGACCCAGTCACATACCAACCAGACTCTTGTGACGACTCTTCAGGCCCAGACCCAAATTCTAGCCTCTTCTGTTACTCAAGCCCTGGTGGCTGGACAGCAAAAACAGTCACCTGGGAAATGTTTCTTATGTGATCAACTGGGGCATGTTAAGAGGGATTGCCCACAAAAGGGCAATAAGACCCAGATGCGGAAGGGACTCCCTCTGTTACCCTGCCCTTGCTGTCAAAAGGGTACCATTGGGGCTCAGAATGCTGCTCCAAATTTGATATAAACGGGAAACCCATCTCAAATGAACCTTTAAAGTAGATAAGGAGGCACCTTCTAGCCCCCTTAACCAAAGGAAGGAAAGATACACCTTCAGTTAACTGAACCATTTCAACGGTAGAGGGACTCCAACCCAATATGACTATGATCTTTGGGGGACAAAGATTTCAATGGCTGATAGACACGGGAGTTGACAGTATGATCCTCAGAAAGAAAGAGGTCCCCAGCAGTTGGGATCTCATAACTGGACCACCTGTCATGGGGTTGGGGAAAGGTCTGTGTCCCTAAAAACAGTCAGTCCCATAACTTAAGTGGGGCTGGATGGAGGCAAAGGAACGTTCAGACCTCTGATCCTCCCAGGGTTGTCTGCACACCTCCTGGGACAAGATTTGCTAGGACAAATGAATGTCGTTATTACCACTGACCACTTAGTCTTTTATGATGATAAAACTGAGCAAGGTGTCATCAGGTAGACCCCTGACACCTGGATTCACTGCCCCCAGTGTCCCCCCACAATTAGGTGGGCACCTGGTAGGCCACTATGGGTGGAGCAGTGACCATTACTTGAACTTAAACTTAAGATGCTCAAGAAAATCACCAGAAATCTGCTTTAAGAAGGACAGATAAGACCATCGATGAGCCCCTGGAACAGCCCTATGTTTGTGATTCATAAGCCTCATGGGACCTGGATAATGTTACCAGACCTACGAGCAATCAATGCCCGTATGGAGCTAGCAGGGGCCCCTTTACGGGGCTTCCCTCAGGTCCCAGCACTCCCCTCCTAGTTTCACCTCACTGTAATTGATCTTAAAGGAAATTTCTCTCAATTTCTCTTCATGAGGGGGATTGTGAAAAGTTCACCTTTTCCATTCCTACAGTTAGCTCCTCTTGACCTAATGAGAGATACAAATGGGCTATTCTCCCACAGGGGATGGCCAATAGTCTGGCCTTTTGCCAACAATATCTGTATAGTATCCTCTCTCCATATTTTGACAAAGAAAATAGTCTCCTATATGTTTATATGGATGATCTAATCATTGGGCTTTTGGAGGAATCAGGGCTAGCTCCATGGGTAACCAGACATTGTTCTTAATTGAGCCTTATCCTGGAGGGATTTCTGGGGACCCTGGACACCCACTTTGGGGAGTCCCAGTTAGTGAGGCTATATCAAGAACTATGCTAGAAAGTCCCCTAACTTTTCTTCTAGGCCCCTATTTCTAGCACAGATAGCAGGAAGAATGGGGCTGCCTTTGTAGTTTTCCCTGCAGGGGGGACCAAGACAAAGATGTAACATGAGGGCTTGCTTGTTGGGGTTTCTGTCCTGCCCGGTTCCCACAGTCATTAGATCCCAAAGAATCACACAGAAGGTCTACATAAGTTATAAAACTCATTGGCCCATTAGCTCAGGCTTCTTATTAACTCTTATAACTTATATTAACCCATTATTCTTATCTATGCTAGCCACATGGCTCGGTACCTTTTTCAGTAGGGCAGGTCACATCCTGCTTCCTTGGTGTCTGGACAGGACTGTGGCTTCTTCCTTCCCAGAATTTCCCAGTTCTCAATGCCCTGCCTCTACTTCCTGTCTGGTTGTCCTGCCTGTATTTCCTGCCTGGCTACTGACCAATCAGTGTTTATTTAAAACATAATTGTATATAAACAATTCTCCCACACCACAAAGATTACCAAGTCTCCCTTGTGGGGAATCTGCTCAATATAAGGAAATGATGGCCGCATATATTGCCCTACAAGAGGCTCCAGAACCCTGAAACCTCTGTTCAGACAGCTCTTATGTGGTGAACCTACTGCCACACTTACTTTATGTCTACATCAGATTGGATTCTAATCCTATTTCTGCCTTGCTAATACAACCTGGATCATTCTTAGAAGGTGGGGAAAAAACCAAATATATTCAACATCTCAGAGATCACCAAAACCTCCCTGGCCTCTTTTCCCAAGGGAATGCTGCTGCAGATGCTGCAGCTTCAGTGTCCTGTCTCCTAGAGGTCTCAACTCTGCCCATACAAAATGTTACCCAAATGCATGACTTAACTTATGTCAACTGTAGAGAACTCAAATACCTATACCCCCAGATCCCCACAACAGAATTAAAGAGAATTATTCATACATTCAAGACTTGCCAACAGTTTCTCCACACCCCCCTTTACAAGGGCCAGGGGTGAACCCAAAAGGATTAGAACCCAATATCATCTGGCAAACAGATGTAACACATTACCCTCCATTTGTCAATTTTAAAACTGTGTGATTCTTTGGGACCTAATGACTGTGGGAACTGGGCAGGACAGAAACTCCAACAAGCAGGCCCTCATGTTACAAATGGCACCCACGTGGACAACTGCATCCACATAAAACCTGAGAGAACTTGGGAAGTAATTCTAGGCAGAAAAGAATAGAGTAAAGCATGGCTTCTTGGTAACAGCGCTTTCTCAGATCGGCTCTGCTTGCTAGAGGCAAATGTATCTCATTTAAGATAAGCTTCCTGACTCAGCTTTAGCTGCAAAACCTTGTAGTTTTTTTTAAGAGGTCCTGCCACAAAACACTTAAAATCTAAGGCATGCTGGGCTACCACTCATTCAGGGGAAAAGGCAATCCATGCCAAAAGTCACTTCTTACAATGTTTTGCTACATTGGAACTACCACACCAGGTCAAGACTGACAACAGCTGCTGTTTTATAAGTAAAACATTAAAAGAATTCTTCCAGAAATGGAATGTATCCCATACCACCGGATCCCATACAACCTCCAGGGTCAAGCAATTGTTGAAAGAAATCACCAATATCTCAAAGAGGTCCTTATAAAACAAAAAGGGGGAGAAGTCTCACCTCATCTACAACTGCAAAAGGCATTAATAACCATCAATATTTTAAATTTTTCATAAATCAGATGAACAAAATAGATTCCAGAAACACTGAGAATCCCTAAAAATGAGGCCCTGCCTAAAGGTTAGGTGGAAGGATCCTCTCACTAACCAACGCAGGATATGAATGTGTCTTCCCAAACAGAGGGGAAAGGCCTACATGGCTACCTGCTCATAACTTTAAATTTCTCCTCTCCCCTCAGGACAATGGGGAAGACCAAGATGACCAATAAGGAAGGAAAGAGATTAGGGTAGACAACCCTTAAATTCAAACACAAGAGAAGAAAAATCATCACTGCCCAAGGAGACTGACCCTTGAGGAAAGTGTTGCCTGTTTATCTATTTCAGATGGTCCTCCTGGCAGTAATCATGCTAACTCTTTTCATTGGAACAAGGTCCAGGCTGCAAGCCCCCACCAACCACAGAAGGTGATGTGAATTTTGCCAAGTGCTGGCACTAGAGGGATCCTAAACCAGGCTTCTCACCACACCCTGGATGTGGTGTCCTGACCTGATGTTTGACCTCTTCAATTTGACACGTGGGATCTGGGACACAGGAGACTAGATTCTGGGGATCGAAGGGAGACCTGAATGTGGAGGCTCTTGGGGGTGCACCCTGCCCCAGGCATCTTACCCTAGTGAGCTTGGGTGTTCTCTTGTCCCTAGGAGACATGTCCTCCTGCAGACACCCTTTTATGTATGCCCAGGAAATAGCCGGACTGCCTCTGCTATTAGAAACTGTGTGTGTGTGGCAGGGGGTGGGATCCTGATTACTATTGTTCTTCCTGGGGATGTGAGCAGACTGGGACTGGACATTGAATAAAACAACGTGGAGATATAATGATCTCCAGGGTGTCCCAGGTACCCCTATCTTGGAACCCCCTGTACGGAAGATGCACTTGATTTAGATGTAACCCTTTTATATTAAGGTTTACAGATCAGGGGAATAAAAAGAACCTATCCTGCTTATCTGGAAAGATGTGGGGATTAAGGCTATACCAAAAAGGGATATGATCATGGCCTTATATTCCTGCTTCAAATGGAGATACTTCCTGAGGACCCTTCTCAGATGCTGGGGCCTGCTTTCAAGCTAATGCCCATGGGGGACGTGCCTGTATATACCTCCACTTTACATACATAAAGTTTACAATACCTCAATCCCCCTATCATCTATCCCTAAGGTATCCTTCACCAAGCCATTTAGAGATGTAGTGGGATTAGAAGCATCATTTTGATGGAGACCATTAAGATGGCCTTTACAGCCTTAAACCTTACCTACCCTGAAGCCACTGAGGTCTGTTGGCTTTGCTTACAGCCACTACTCCCCTACTTTGAAGCCTTTGGGGTTAATGGCTCTTACGAAATACTAGATAAAGCTGATTTTTGTAGATGGGAAAACCCCCAAACGAGGGAGATGTCCTCTGGCAGATGTTGAATGCAACTTGTACACCAGACACCCTCTTTTTAACCTCACTTGTGGTGTGAGTGATGGGTCTGTAGCTTCACGGAGGGAGCCCAAAGATCATGGGTATTTTGGGATCTGCCAAGAGACAGGGGTTACTCCCTGTCTGTCTGACCCACTGATCATTCAGCATAATGATACTTGCCTGCTTGCATTAATTTTTCCTCATGTACTTTACCACATGCAAGAATTCCTCTCTTGAAGGCATAAGAGAGAGCCCCTAATGGCCACTGACGTCACCACATTGATGGGGCTGGGGTGGCCGGGACTGTCCTGGACACCTCATCCCTGGTGATTTTACATCAAGAAATGGGAATAATTTGCTCACAATTGACAGTAACCTTAGAAAAGACAGAGACTACATTACGTTATTTACAAAAGTCTTTGAATTCTTTAGGAAGGGTAACCTTACAAAACAGGAGAGCTTGCACTTACTGTTTATGGAATAGGGAGGAATTTTCAGGGCACTTGGGGGAAGAATGTTGCTTCTATGTGGACCATTCTGGGATAGTTACAAGAACCCTCGATGAGTTAAGACCAGATATTGATTTATTTAAGTGAAGGACTCCATATGAGACCTGACTTAATTGGTCCCCATGGTTTACCACATTCATCTCTTCCCTAATTGGGTCAATGGCTATTTGTTTATTGGTCTGTCTTTTTGGCCCATGCATTCTTCAAAGGCTGAAACAAGCATTCCAAAACCAGATACAACAGGTAAAACTCGTGGCCCTTCAAGTGCATTATGATAGACTTGATACATCTTACCCCATGGATGAACTCTCAGTTTGAGGATATCTAGGTTCTGACCTATACTCTCTCCCTGGTGGACTATTCTGGCTTGGTGACCAGGGTAGGGGGTGGGACATAAAACAAAAAAGGGGAGATATTGCGCCAAAATTATCTCAGGGCCTGTACCTCAAGACCTATAAGACAGAGAAAAGCCTGGCTCAAGTTTCAAGGATAATCTTAAAGCTAATGAGTAAGGATGAGACAGCAAAATCTAGGTAGATGTCCCTCAAGTCAGAGGGAGGGCTTGGCTGTCTCTCATTGACTGGAGATACTCCCATATCACACAATGTCACTTAACCTATATAAGCTGATGTTCACAGTAATTAACCAAGTTCCTGCTTTGACTTGACTCCCCATCGTGTCTGATTGCCTTGTGTCCTGGGGCTGCAGAATGAGCAGATAGCATACTCACCTTTCCCTGGGAAATAAGGCTAAGTAGGCCTGGCAGACTGGTTGGCCTATTAGCTCAGGCTTTCTTAGTAACTAACTCTTACATCTTAAATTAGCTCATAATTCTTGTCTGTGTTAGCTACATGGCTTTGTACCTTTTATCAGTGGGTCATTCTCATCTTGCTTTCTCTTGGTCTGGGTGAACTTTTCTTCTTCCCAGAATTCTTCTATTCTGGTCATCCTGCCTATACTTCCTGCCTGACTGCTGGCCAATCAGCATTTTATTAAACCAGTACAAGTGACAAATCTCTACAGGGTACAAGACCATTGTCTCACAGCAGAATGGAGCTGCAAGGGAGCCCTGTAGTATCTGTACTTGTGCTTAGGCTTGCTGGCTCTGACAGTGCAGTGGGATGAAGCTGCAAGGGAGCCTGGGAAGATGAACCCTCCAAATAGAGCAAGCAGATGCAAAAAATAAAAAAATAAAAAATAAAAACCAGGAAGCCCCCAACATAATGTCCTCTGCAAATAGATAGCCAGAAAGCTGTATTTTTTCTTTGTTCATTCTGCAACTAGGTCTTGACATATACACACTAAGTCTAGCAATGTGGGTCTAAGGCTTCACCCCCAGTTCTCTAAATGATTTCCCTGACTCTGTCGCTGATTGTTACACTTAATCATTAGATACTTTAACAATCTAGAAAATTAATAGAATGTCATTTACCAAATGCTAAGAATCAGCAGCCAGTCAATAATATTGTATTTCGAAGTCCTTAGATAAAAGGCAATCCCTAAATGCACTGTATTGTTATTTAAAATGGATGGTTTTTAATGAAAACACTAAGTTCAAAGGGTTTGATGACTTCTCAGGATGCAAAATGGGCAATGTCTAGAAGATGAGCTTAATAAAACCATCATGAGTTCTTGCCCCATTTTGCTGTGGGCTTTAGAAGGCAGAAATATGCAGACGCGGTAATGGGGGTAATCAGTCATGGCATGTGATCTTATTATATTGGCTGCTTTTCACAGTTGGAGCCAACTGAAGCCAATCACAGCCCTTTTGTGGAGTCCATTGGGTTAGTCTGTCTAATCCATCCTCACCCTAGGTAGTGACTCAGAGACACAGAAGAGGAGACCCCCCAACGGCACCACTTTGCCTCTGGATTTTTCGGGTGAGAGAATTGACCTCATCACATCCCTTCTCTGAGTTGTGAGTCCTGCTGTTTTTGCCCAACAGGGAGAGTATTCCCAAAGGTCCCCACTGAAAAGGTCCCCACTGATTTCTCTTTACATCTTTCTTTTCTGGCTGTTTTCCTTTCCCATTCAGGGCTTGGCATTCTTCTGCAATTCTGCCAGTCTATTATTTGCCACTGACTCTCTTGCAGAGGTCTAAACTCAGCCTCTCTTGGAGATCTCATCCTTCCAGTACCGTTCTCCAGTCCAGGAATGCCTTGTGGATCCTTGCCTTCTCCGTAGTATCCCTTTCTCAATGCCATAGCCATCTATCAAGACTCAGGATGCCCATATCCTTGAGTGGACACCCAAGGATTATTAAAATATGGTCACAAGGCAGCTATGTGTGTGACTCTCTCTTTCTGCCTGTTGCTCCCTCTTTTTTCCTCATTATCAACCCAGACAGTTCCTGTCTGCTCTGTGAGTGAGAAACTGCAGTTATGTAAGCAAAGCGAGCCATGTGGGTCTCTCCTTAGGTGATCCACATGGAGTCCAATGGGGTCTCTCTGTCTGCCAATAAAATGGGCACAGAGAGGGCCAAAGCCTCAGGAGGAGCATCATACTCTACAGTGGCTGAGAGTTAGTTAGCTCAGAAATAATTTAGAAAGTTTCTACTCGCCCTGGGTACTCAGGATTGTTTCGTGGCCAGCTTATTTGAAGGGAGGAAGGTGCTAGAAGTCTATGTTTTGAAGGAGTCACTAGATACAGGTGCCTAAAAAGGATTTTTTAAAAGCATAATCTGTTTTATGATCACCCAGTGATTTACTATGACACAGAGAGAAAGGGGGGCATAAAAGCCTCCCTGGACAGCAGACAACTGGGAGCAGGTTGGAGGGAGACAATATTTATTAAAATATCTTTTGTCAGTCAGATTTATTTTCGTCTTTCTTCATAAGGCGTGGTAGTTTTACATCAGTGTATCTAAATGAAATAATTTGCTAAAGGTCACATGCAATTCCCTCCAGCCAGTTTTTATTTACCCTCTAATTAATAACTAAATGTTCATGCATACATTAGTCCAAGGCTCATGCATAAAATAATAACTAACATTTATTGAACATCTATTATATTCCAGGCCTTTTGCAAATCTTCACAAACTTGGAAGGTAGGAATGCCCCTTTAATGGGGTAAGGAAATGTTGTACAGATAGGCTCTGTAATTTACCCCTGGTCATGCAAATTACGGACTCAAGCCAAATGCTCCGATCTCTCTCATGCCAGGCTGTGAGGCAGCTGTTTCTTACAAAGGTTTGATGCCTCATGCCACCTGCGGCTGTGCTGAGGAAGGAAGTGAGAGTCAGGTGGATGTTAGGTCTCTGGTCTACCTAGTCAAACATGTCGCAGCGAGGGGATGAGGGGACAGCTAGCTACCCAAAGCTTGGCCCCTATGATTGTCACGATGCGCATTCTGGGGTGTGGGAGGATGGAAGGCTGTCTGAGGTAGGGTCTGCTTTAGTTCAGTCTTCTTCCATAGCTTCCTCACTGCAGGTGAACTGCAGAGCATGGTTTGAACTGTTTGATAGATTGGACATAACGTGCTGGGCAAGGTGGTGAATGAGGCAGAGATCAGTAGTCACGTGATGACTTCTGGGGACGCCGAGGCAGGAAGACCGGGACTTCAAGGTTATTCTTAGCTAGATAGAGCATTGGAGCCTAGCCTGGGCTTCACAAAATGTTTAAATAGCTTATTGACTCATGACTTGAGTTGTCATGATGAGATATTACTTGTGTAGTACGGCCATTAAGGAGTAGGTTTTGTCTCAATTGACTGATGATTCATGTATTCATCATTTCAACAAGCATTTATTAAAGACCCATTTTGTGTCTTATAGCATAGTTTCAGGTTCTGAGACAGAAAGAAATACTGCATCTGAAGCGGACATTTCCAATTAATAAAGGACAAGTATAAGACAATGTAGATGGCACTGATGACGGTTCTCTTATGTGGATACTCTTCCTGGTGTTCAGGGCAGCCCCGGAAGAGAATCACTCAAGGGATCATTGAGATTTGCTTCCACACTTTAAATTTACCTCTGGCCAATTTGAACCCCATCATTTTCTTAGTCAAGCAATATCAATATATGCAGTTGAACTTGGACTTTTGTAATTCTGTGAGGCGTAGTGTGCATGTGTGTATGTTTGTTCACATGTGTGAGTTCACATACATGTTTGTGTGCATTCATATGGAGGCCTGAGGTTTAAACTGGGTGTCTTCATTCTCCACTTTATATACTGAGGCAGTGTGTTGGCCAGGTTTATTTTTTTTGTTTTGTTTTTTGTTTTTTTTTTGTTTTTTGTTTTTGTTTTTTTTTTTGGTGGTGGTGAACGGGGTCAACTTGACATAATCTGGAGTCATCTGGGAAGAGGAAATGCCAATCAAGACAATGTCCCTGCCAGATTGGCCTGCAGGCAAGCCTGTGTGGCATTTTCTTGGTTCACAGGAGTGCCTTGCCCACTAGGAGTGGTGCCCACCTGTGGGCCAGCAGTATTGAGTTGTATAAGAAAGCAGGCTGATCAAACCATGGAGACTAAGCTAGCAAGCATCATAACCTCTGCTTCAGCTCCTGCCTCAGTTTCTCATGATGATAGACTGGATAACCTGTGAGTAAATAAACCCATGGTCATGGTGTCTTATTACAGCAATAACAACCCTAACTAAAGCAGAAACGGGGAATCATGGAGTACCTCTGTGTCATATCTGACCGTGTTGTTTTGGGGAGGATCGCAGAAGGGCTAGAAAAGCCGAGAGTCCTCTGGGATTCGTAACTATCGTGGGTTTGGAAGATAGGGATGTTAAATGCAGTGCAGACAACAGAAGCCTGGCTTGTGAAGTTTGAGTAGGAAGTAGAGACTCAATAGAGACCCTTTGTGTGATATTTTGAATAAACAAACTATCATTCCTGGTCAGCTAGAACTGACGAAACAGTTGGGCTTAACAAGAAGAGGCTAGCACTACAGGAGTGAAACCTTTACAGGGTCAGTTGATGCTGGTTAATTATGGCTGAGAAATTAGCTGTGATTAGGAAGAGACCAGCAGCACCACTGAGGTGAAGTCTTCTGAGAAGTGTTTTCTTAGGGTCAGCACACAGAAGGTCTAGAGGGGACCAAGGTGGCATCTCACACTGGCAGATGAACTTGGTAGTGTAGGAGTCTCCCAAGTAGTCCTGGTCTGGGTTTGACGAGGTCATGGAGAGCAGCTATAACTTGGCGCTGGGAGAAGAGAAGAGAGGCCACTGAAGAAGGTGCTGTCTCAGGTGTAGTGGAAGCCACACATCATGGTTGGAGTCCCTGAAGAGAAACCAGGAAGCCATTGGTTAAGGTGTAGCCTGTGCAAATCCCAGCATTTTGAAAATTTCAACACCATAAGATGATTCCCCAAGAATAGTGGCAGTGTGGAGGGGAGCAGGCCTGAGCCCGGGAGATAAGCTTTGGTGTGCTGCCAACGACAGAGCTGGAGAAAGGCAGCTGCCCTTTGGGACCCAGAAAATCACGAGTGAGTTCTAGACATCAAACACTGGGTTACTCACACTGCTAGAGTTTGACTATTTTAAAGCCGTGGCTCTGTCTTAGTTTCTCCCCCTTGGAGTACAACCATATGCAACTTATGTTAGATTTTACAGGATCCCACAGTTAAGAAACTTTAGATCTTAGAGACTTTAAAATTTTAGAAAAACTGAATTTTTAGAAAAACTTTTTCCTTTCCTTTGCGTTTTTCTATTTCTTTCCCATTTTTTTCTTTTGGTTTGTTTGTTTCTGTCTATTTTTGAGACAGCGCTACTCTAAATAACCCAGGCCACCCTGAAACTCACTAAGTAGACCAGAACGGCCTTGTACTCACAGAGATCCTCCTGCCTCTGTCTCCCCAGTAGTGAGACTTAAAACATGTCACCATGTCTGGCTGAGACCTTTGCTGTTATAAAGAGACTGAATTTTAAAGACTGCAGGGGCTTTTAAATTTACACTATGTTTTATAATGTAGTATTAACGTGAGATCTTGGGGCTAAGTTAGAAAGGAAAGCGTAATGTTTAGTAGTGATATGTCTGTGTGTCAAATTGACAAGGGAGTCGATTGTGTGACATCATATGGAGTCATCTGAGAAGAGGAAATGTCAACTGAGAAAATGCCACCATAAGGCTGGTCAGTAGATAAAAGTATGTGAGGGGTTTTCTTGATTGCTAATTGATGTGGAAGGGCACAGACCACTGTGGGTGGCACCACCACCGGGCAGGTGGTCCTGGGTTGTGTGAGGAAGCAGACTGAGCAGGCCATGGGAAGCAAGCCAGCAAGCAGTGTTCTTCGTGGTCTTTGCTTCAATGCCTACCTCCATTTCCCCTGATGATGGATTGTGTCAAACAAACCCTTTCCTCCCCAAGATGCTTTTGGTCATGATGTTTTGTCACAGCATAAGAAAAGCAGACTAATATAGGAAGGTTCTTTTGCTAGACTCAGAGCTCACAATTGTCAGCTCGTCTGGTTGGCTAGATTATTTGGGGGTTCCCTGTTTCAGCCTCTCCCACTCACTGGGATTCCAGAAGACTACCACATGTACCTGGCTTTGGACACAAAGTTTTTGTGGATTTGAACTCTGGTACCCATGCTTGTCCACAGCAAACAGTCTACCCACCAGACCATCTCCCCAGGCCCTGAACTTTCTGTTTATTTTATTTTGTTTATTTATGTATTTTGGTTTTTTGAGACAGGGTTTCTCCATGTAGCCCTGGCTGTCCTGGAACTTGCTCTGTAGCCCAGACTGGCCTGTAACTCACAGAGATTTGCCTACCTCTGCCTCCCGAGTACTGGGATTAAAGGCATTTGCCACCCCTCCTGAATTATTTTTTAATTAAAAATTGTGTATGGATGTTTGGCCCATCTGTATGTCTATGCATGATGTGCGTGCCTGATGCCCCCAGAGGCCAGCGGCGGGCACTGACTCCCATGGAACTGCAGTTACAGATGATTGTGAGCTGTCCTGTGGGTGGGAAGTGCACACCAGTCCCCTGGAGAGCAACAGGTGCTCTCTCCAGGCCCTCCATCACTGTTTGGATGTCTGTACTTTTGGATGTAAACACCTCTAATACTCCTTAACTGGTTCAGCCTCTTATGTGGAGAAGAGAGACATTTCCGAGAGCTGTGAAACTGCCATACTTTTAGAAATATTGTCAAGGAAAAGAGGATTTAGGGCCACACAGAGTGTTTCTGTGGGCCTCGAACAATGGTGAGCTCAGCATTCATCTGACTTGATAGCACAAAAGAATTCATAACTGTGTCTAATCAAGTGAAATCTTACTTCCAAATCAACCCTATTGTGTTCTAGAATGCAGAAGGTTCTGTGCAGTAGAGTAGCTGAGAAGACATATTGCATGCTTGATATTATACCGATCATTTGCATTAGAATAAGGGCTTTGCGGTAAGCTGTTAAGGGTGTGGACTTGGCACTGGGTGTTTTGTTTCAATCTGCCTTTGTCTTCACTCACTGAGTAATGTTGAGCAAGCTTGTCTTCCTCTTTGGGCTGGTTTCCTTAGGGTCTGTGTGCTGGATTGAATTAGCGTGCCTCAGGTATTTGAATTGATTCCCGGTTGGTGGCTGTTGGCAAAGGATTACAACGTGTGGCCTTATTGGAGAAGGTGTGACACTGGGGGTGACCTTATGGTTTCAAAAGCCTCCTTTCATCCCCAGTGAGCTTTCTGCTTCCTGTTTGTGGACCACAATGTGAGCTTTTAGCATTATGGCTGCCTCCTGCCTCACTTCTTAATACAATGATGATGGACTCCTACCCATCTGGAACTGTAAGCCCCAAATAAACCCTTTCTTCTTTTAGTTGCCTTGATTGTGGTGTTTTATCACAGGAATAGAAATACCTTTCTGGGAGCTGTGAGGCTTAAATGGGCGATTCATTTAGCACGTAGTGGATGCTTAGCACAGATACTATGCAGGCTGCTCGCTGTGGTTTGTGGGCATGGCCTGCCCTAGTCCTCTTTTCTGGGTTGCACTGTGCTGGAAATGCAGGGGAGTGTGTTGGCAGTGTAAGCTTGAAGCATCTTACTGCTTGTGAAACGGACAAGTGCCGGCCCCTGGGTCCTGAGCCTAGTGAAGTTCATGGGGTGAGGGAACTTCGCAGGCAACAGGGACTAGAGGGAAAGGCAGCCCTTTCTGCTCCATCCACTTCCCAGAACTCTGCATCCGTTGGCGAGTGAGTGCTTCCAGAAGAGAGGGCGGCTCTTGCTTTAGTTGCTATAACCCGATGCTCCTGTGTTGAGCTTTGTCCCACCCAGTATATAGTCACAGAAAAATGTGACTCTGGACTCTGAGTTCACATATTGTTTAGGGCCTGAGCTGGGTTCTCTGGAGGCCTGGCAACATTTTCTTACTTAGCTTTTCTTTATTCCTTTCTTCCTTCCTTCCTTCCTTCCTTTCTTTCTTTCTTTCTCTTTCTTTCTTCTTTCTCTTTCTTTCTTTCTTTCTATCTCTTTCTTTCTTTCTCTTTCTTTCTTTTTTGGAACAGCTAATTCATTCACATGGTGTAAATACTAAAAAAAAAAATAAAAGGCAAGTAGATGTTCAGTGGAAATTCTCCCCCTTTTTGTTGTCATAATCCAAAACTCATTGGTAAACCTTATTATTTATTATTTACATAACAGTTCATATTTGCAGTAATGAAAGCCAGGAGGCACAGCTTTGTAGGATCTTGAAATGCACTGCTTGGTTAATATTGTCTCCTGAAATTCTCTCTTTTTCTTTCTGAGACAGAATCTGGCTATACAGATTCCAGGCTGGCCAGGATCTATGTTGTTCCTGTTGCAACTTCCCTTGTACAGGGATTTCAGGAGGGTGCCATCACATCTGACTATTAAAATTCTGGATAATTTTCAACATCACAATTTCATTTTGCCTTAGACCGTTTTACGGCCTATTCTTCTTTTGGCTTTTTTCTTAAACATGAACCTTAAGGATTCTTTTTATGTTCATTCATAAAGGACTTTCTTAGAATTTGTACTGCTACCCAGTAGTCCGTCCTGAGGAATTTGAAAGGTTCTATTCCTAGTTAGCGTAGGAATTCATTAGAGATTCCTACCCCAACTTTCCAGCCCTCTGATGCTTCCAAACTTGTGTGAGAGAAAATAAGAGAAAAATATGGGCTGAATGCCTCATGTGACCTGAAGGGACTGAGATGCCCGCAAATGCCATCTCATCCTTTTACCAACTAACTGACTGGCCACACCCTACAGGCCATGTCTCTTTCTCCATTGTTCTGCACTGTGGCACTTCTGTCCCCATTCTGTGATGCTGGCATGATGTCATCTGGGCTGTATCTCTCACAGCACTTCACTTCCGTCTGCTCCAATCCAGGGAAAAATGCTACAAAGGCCACTGGCGACCATCTTACAGACTCCTCTTCTGTTGCTGTTCATTCCTGCAAATCATCTTTTCTGGGTGAATCTGTGGTCTTCGAGAAGATAGTGGAGGGCCTCCCTCCTAAGGAATCTCTGGACTGTTCAGCAGCACCAGGACAGCATTCTGAAACCTCAAACTCATTTTGAAGCAGCCTCCACTCTGGCTCTATTACAAAGTCCCTCTTTGTGGCATTGGCGGTCACTCACTCAGGAATCAGTGCTTGACTGCACCATGGTGTTCTGGGCAGCATTCTTTTGGGAAGGCAAGAACAGATAGTACACATTCCCTAAGAGACTGGTGCTGCAGGCCTTAGCATGGGCATGTGACCTGGCATGTGACCATGTGCTTAGATTTGGGTGCACACATGCAGAATTTTTGCCCTGACATAGTTGTACAGTGGTGAGCAGCAATGCAGTAGATTTCAGGCAGCTGGGGCATGCTTCAGCTAGCAGACCTGACCATTCAACAGTTGAGCTAGACACTCACAATATTATGCAGCAGTTACCGTGTGCGCGCGTGTGCACACGCGCGCGCGCGCGCGCACACACACACACACACACACACACACACACACACACACGATAAGTGAAGTGAATGGGGAGATCAACAGCCCTGTTATGTTAGTGCCTCTGTTCTTCTGCAGGCAAGAGAAACCACAAATCACTCAATGGCTTATGTTTCCTTGATTCAATCAAGCCATGCCCTTGGCACCTGAAAGGAAGATTAACTAGATGCTAAAAATGCACTTCTTGAGTCCAATTCCGTTACCAGGGAAAACTTCCAGGTACCCCAAGAAAACACCGGGGGAAACAGGCTACAATTCCAATTAAACACCATATTGAGTACTTTGGTCTCAGTACACTCTATTTGTTTAGTTTCTAAGAATATTTGATAAGAGAAGTGCTAGGGTGGCAAAAAATTAATTAAAGTTAGTAAGAATGATCTTAAGAGAGAAAGGGAGGGGGAGTTAAGAATCTGTGGATGGCTTCGTCCCACACCTGTCAGCAGTTAATTAATCACTAATTCTTTCATTATTTGCAACTGAAGAATCTCTGTACCTTGGTCAAAAAAACCCCACACAAACTAAGGTTATTGTTTTGTTTTTTTAAAAAAAATTTCTTCCCACTTCACTATTTGTTCCATGCTGCTCAGGCCAGAGCATCCACTACCTGGATGGAGAGGGTGGGAGCAGTGAGGGAAGAAAGCTACCTCCACAGCCATCCTGGGCTGCTGGCCTACCTGTGTCTGTCTGTCTGTCTGTCTGTCTGTCTGTCTGTCTGTCTGTCTATCAATGTATCTTTATCAATCCATCATCCATCTATCTTACAATGTAATAAACTGTGCATTACATGGATTTTACCACATTTTAAAATTTATTATAATTATCTTGTGTATATCTGGTGTGTGTGTGTGTGTGTGTGTGTGTGTGTGTGTGATGTGTACTTATTCACCATGGTGTGTGTATGGAAGTCAGAGGATAGCTTTCATGGGTTCAGAGATCAAACTCAGGTGACCAGGCTTGCCCAGAATGCACTTAGCTGATTAATCCGAGAACGAATAGGCAAAATTCTAACAGTGTGCCCTGGTCCCGGGTGGAGACCAACATGCTGCCTGTCTGTAGAGTCATGCACCCCTGTTTCACTCTTACCAGCTTGCCCTTCTCCAAGTGAGAAGCTGAGTATCTTAGCCAAAGTGATTTATGGTTGTGCTGTGTTGGGCCTGGCCTGACACTGATGGCGCCCCTCATCTCCCGCCCATGTCCTCCCTGATGACAGGCACCCTCTAAGTGCCTCAGAGCATCAGCTCTCTATTCCTGGTGAGGCTGGTATGTGTGTGTGTGGGGGGGGGTGTTGTCACAAATGCATTCTGACTATCTGCTTCATCTGAGCTTCCACCTGCCGCGAACAGCTTGACTGGACTTTTCAAAACACCGAGGGGAGAAAAGGAGCCCAGGAGACTCACACTGCATCTCTAAGCATGCCTTCCATGGCCACAGAGAGTCTGCGTGCTTTCGATAAATTTGGGGAATACAGTTTCTAAAAGGCAGCACAACCTCCCAGTCCCTGTCAGGACTCGATGGGTGTGGTGACAGCCAACCCTGAGGTCCTCTCCCTCCAGTTCTGTCCCTATAAACATCAATGTATTTTCCTCTTTGTGGGTGCTGTGGCCACACAGAAGTCCAAAGAGGAGGCTAGTGAAGGACATGGTCCTGGAAAGGCACATGAACACAGGGACAGGGTGCTGAAGTACCCCCTAAAGGCTCCTTGGGAGATAAAAACATGGGGAACCCAAGAGAATGGGACAGAACTCCGTCTGAGCCTGGCTTTTGAATTGGCCCCAGATGAAGTGACATTTTCATTTTTGGCTGCTTTGAAAAAGGAAAAGAAGAGAAAATGTAGACTGTGACATTAAAGATGGATGGGGCTCAGACAAATTGAACAGCTTTGAAGGCTTCCCCAGCACTGAGCAGGCAGAGGGCAGGTCTTCACGGTTCACTTCTGGGAGATACAGGCTCTCTTCCTAAGCCCGGTGAAAGCCTCGTAATGAAATGGCAGCTTTCAGGCCGGCCCGCTACCAAGGATGTTTAATATTTAACATTGCTCTGGCTGGTGAATGTTCCCAGCTTGGCTCATCTACTTTTGGTTGACATTTCTATCAGCGGTTCTTGGAGGTGAAAGGTTGGGCACCAGGCAAGGCCAGCTCCTGGGCTTTTGGGTCTATTGAGGTCTACTGGCCGAGTCAAGGCATTGTGTCCTGGGCCTGGCTGTGCACCCTGCTTAGAGCAGGTTGCTACAGTTGGCCTCACCATGTGTGAAAGGCAACCCGAAAGGGTAGAAAATGGTTTAGGAAGGACTGTTTCCCTTTCGTTTCTCGTGGGACTGCTTGGCTAACCTGTCTGGGGCTCCAGGGTGGGGAACAGAGGAGAGAAACTCTAAAGAGAGACTAAAATTGCAGATGGGCTCCCAGAGGCAAGGATGTGAAGCCCCTTAAACCTTCCAGCTACCCCCAAGATGAAGGCTCTCTCCATCACCTGCAAACTTGGTCCAGAGCAGAACCAAGTTTTGTGTCTTCCTCATCTTTGACATTCCCCACTCCTCAGCTCAATTTCCACGCTGTGCCTGCTGGGATCTACATCCGTGTCAGGGAAACAGCAACCCCCTGCCCTGTATCCCTACAAGAATGATATCCTTTTGTCCAGATTTAACAGCAAGGGAGTCTCTGCACTGTGGATGGGAAAGCAAGTTATACAAACAGTTAAAAAAAAAAAAAGTCACTCTGTGCCTGAACCTAAGCACGAGTGGCTGACCTTAGTGGTCATAGCCGGTGCTGGTTAGCAGAAAGACTTCCACCTACTTATAGGTTAGAGTGTCTTCAGTTGGTGTTGGCTACCAGTGATTCCCTTTTGATTAGTACAGCCTGGTGCGGGAGAATTGTCTGCATTCTGTCAATCATATTTTAAATAAATGCTGATTGGCCAGGCAGGAAGTATAGGCAGGTCAACCAGACAGGCAGTAGAGGCAGGGTGAGGAGAATAGGAGTATTCTGGGAAGAAGGAAGCCCATTCCCCCCACTCCTGCCCAGACTCCGAAGAAGCAAAATGTGAGCTGCCCTGCTAAGAAAGGTACCGAGCCATGTGACTAACACAGATAAGAATAATGGGTTAATATAAGCTACAAGAGCTAATAAGAAGCCTGAGCTAATGGGCTAATCAGTTTATAATCTTATGGAGTCCTTTGTGTGATTTTCTTTGGCACTTGCCGGTTGTGGGGTACCGGATGGGACAGATACCCCAACAAGCCGGCCCTCATGTTACAATAGCCGAATTGACTTCTCTTGTCTGTGGACTCAGATCCCCACAAAGCACCAGAAATTGGAACAGTGGGATGTGGGGTGGAAAGCAGTGGCGGTGGGATCTGCTTTGGGGAGGGAACTTCAGGGACTTTCCATCTTGCTCATGTACCACGTCCTTACATGATGGGAGCCGAGAGCTCCCACATAATGAATTTTTCCTTTGGTAATCATTTACCAGCAAGCATTAAGGCCTGTGTGTTTTTGCTGTGCGTTTCCAGACTTCCACAGTGACTTGTCAGCACCTACAAAAAAAAGAATGTGACCCATCTCTTTAAGACATGCCCTCCCCAGCTGACTTTCATCTTGGTCGAGAGAAAGAGAAGGTGGGACTGGTATGACAGCAGGGGGCGGGCAGTGATGTGACTTTAGGGCCGACTCCCAGGCAGATTAGCATGGGTTTGCCAAGCCTGTAGCATTCTTGCTATGCTAAGCCCCAGTGTTGGGTTCAAATGGTTCCACAGTGGCGTCCACCTTCTGCACCTGTTGTTTCCTGTAGCAGAGTGAGCTGTGCAAGCAGCTTTTTTCTTCTTAAAGGCATGGGTGCAAACGGGGGGTACCATTAGACATCTGGACACCCCATGCGCTCCTGTCAACTCTGGGGTGATGGCAGGGCAGAAGACTATCGTCTGAGTCACATGTCTGAGTGTCGCCATCTGCAACTGTAATTCTAACCACGTGGTCAATTGTAAGAAGGGTTTCTCACCAGCTTTTATTGCATTTCTGGATCACGATGACTGAACAACAGATGGGAAAACAACTGAGATTTCCGATCTCTACCTCTTCACTGAAAGAGTTGCTGGGTGGCCTCTCTGCGGTTGTCTATAATTAGGGCAAACACTACCCGCCCCATTTTCTGCTCTGGTTTTATGCATTTATTCTAGTCAGACCACAAACACTATTATATTTGTTTGTTTGAATACTATGGATCTTGAATTTGAGAGAGAGAAATCCTTGGTAGAACAGAAACTCCTTAACCAATACTGCCAGATAAAATGCAGAATACTCAGTTAAATATGAATTTTCCGTAGTCAAGGAATACAATTAATTGAGATACATCTAAGTGTTACAGTTTTTGAGGTAAGATGTTTAGAAAAAAATGTGAGGGGCTGGCTTGACAACTCGTGGGTAACAGAGCCTGGCCATCTGAGTTTCATCTCTGCCCTCCGACTTCCATCCTGCGTTGTGCCACACAGGTGTGAGTGTACACATGCACGTACACACACACTACATGTATGCAATACACTATCTGCACACACAACAATAATAAAAAGACTTAAATGTGATAAAATTTAAATAATGCATTATTTTTGTATTGTTTCAACCATTTTGAAATAAACAATTCAGTTGTACTAAGTACCCTCCCCGTGTTGGGTAACCACTACCCATTTCCAGAACTTTTTCATGGCAAACCCTATATCTTTAACAGTAACTGCCAGTTCTTCTCTCCTTCTTGCTTCTGGAGCTCTCTAACCGACTTTCTGTCTTATGAATTTGCCTATTCTATACACTTTATATAAGTGGACTCGCTGGCATTTGTCCTATTGTGTCTGACACAATTTTACTTAGCACAATGCTTTAAAAGCCCATTCATGTAATTAATATGTGTCAGAATATGTCATTGTATATAGTAGACATTTTTTTCTTTTTTTTTAAGTAAATTTTATTAAATTATAAAAGTTTCCATTTCCGCCCCCCCTCCCAACACCCTCCCACTCCCCCCATTCCCCCTCCTCCTCCCTCTTCGTCCCCCAGGGCAGTCAGGGTTTCCTGCCCTGTGGGAAGTTCCAGTTCCTTCCCCCTCCCTCCAGGTCCAGGAAGGTGAGTGTCCAAACAGACTGGATCCCCAAAATCCAGTATATGTAGAGGAAACAGGTCCCAGTGTCATAGTCAATGGCTTTTCAGAAAGACTTCGGGCCAGCCACAGTCATAGAATCCGGCCAAATTCCGAGAATCTGGTTAGATCACGTCCTCGTTCAGTCCCAGTCCAACTGGCCTTGGTAAACTCTCATCAGATCCGTTCCCTTGTATCAGTGGGTGATAGCATCCCTCGCAGTACTGATTTCGTTTTTCATGTTCTTCCTCCTTCTGCTCCTCATTTGGACCTCGGGGGGCTCAGTCCGGTGTTCCAATGTGGGTCTCCGACTGTATCGCCGTCCTTCGCCAGATGAAGGATCTATGGTGATAAGCAAAATATACATCAGTATGGTCATGGGCCACGACCGATTCAGGCACCCTCTCCTCTGTCCAGAGAGCAATCTGGGGGATCTCTCCTTGGACCTGGGATCCCATATATAATCAAGTCTCCTGTAAACCCTAAAATGGCTCCCTTAGTTGAAATATATTCTTCCCTGATCCCATATTCATCCTTCCTCCCCCCCCCCATCCCAGGCCACCAAGCTTTCCCCGTTCCTCCCCTACTCCCTTCTCTCTAACCCTCTCCCCTTCCATCGACCCTCCCACCCCCCCATGCACCCGAGGTTACCTGGGACTCTTGTCTATTTCCTACCTCCTGGTGGATAGCTAAATAATCTTCATCAGGTTCATCTTCTTATTTAGCTTCTCTAGGATCACGAATAATAGGCTCAAAGACCTTTAATTATGGTTAGAATCCACTTATGAGTGAATACATACCGTGTTCCTCTTTTTGGGTCTGGCTTACCTCACTCAGTAAAGCGTTTTCTATTTCCATCCATTTGCATGCAAAATTCAAGATGTCATTGTTTTTTACCGCTGAGTAAAACTCTAATGTGTATATGTTCCACACCTTTTTTAACCATTCTTCTATTGAGGGGCACCTAGGCTGTTTCCAGGTTCTGGCTATTACAAATAGTGCTGCTATGAACATAGTAGAACAAATGCTTTTGTAGTATGTTAGGGAATCTTTAGGGTATATTCCCAAGAGTGGAATTGCTGGGTCCTGAGGGAGGTTGACTCCCAGTTTCCTGAGAAACCGCCACACTGATTTCCACAGTGGCTGCACGAGTTTGCATTCCCACCAACAATGGATGAGTGTTCCCCTCACCCCACATCCTCTCCAGCATAGGCTATCGTTGGTGTTTTTGACTTTAGCTATTCTGACAGGTGTAAGATGGTATCTCAAAGTGGTTTTGATTTGCATTTCCCTGATCGCTAAGGAGGTTGAGCATGACCTTAAGTGTCTTCTGGCCATTCGAAGTTCATCTGTTGTGAATTCTCTGTTAAGTTCAGTACCCCCATTTTTTAATTGGGTTAATTAGAGTTTTAGTGCCTAGTTTCTTGAGTTCTTTGTATATTTTGGAGATCAGACCTTTGTCTGATGAGGGGTTGGTGAAGATCTTCTCCCAGTCAGAAGGCAGCCTTTTTGTCCTACTGACAGTGTCCTTTGCTTTACAGAAGCTTCCCAGTTTCAGTAGATCCCATTTATTCATTGTTTCTCTTATTGTCTGTGCTGCTGGGGTCCTACTTAGGAAGAGGCCTCCTGTGCCTAGATCTTGTAGACTACTTCCCACTTTCTCTTCTATCAGGTTCAAAGTGGACGGATTAATGTTGATGTCTTTAATCCATTTGGACTTGATTTTTGTGCATGGTGATAGATATGGATCTACTTTCATTTTTTTACAGGTTGACATCCAGTTATGCCAGCACCATTTGTTAAAGATGCTTTCCTTCTTCCATTGTATACCTTTAGCTCCCTTGTCGAAAATTAGGTGTTCATAAGTTTGTGGGTTAATATCTGGGTCTTCTATTCGATTCCATAGGTCGACTTCTCTGTTCTTATGCCAATACCAAGCTGTTTTCAATACTGTAGCTCTATAATAGAGTTTGAAGTCAGGGATGGTAATGCCTCCAGAAGTTCTTTTATTGTATAAGATTGTTTTGGCTATCCTGGGTTTTTTTGTTTTGCCATATAAACTTGATTATTGTTCTCTCAAGGTCTGTGAAGAAGTTTGATGGGATTTTGATGGGGATTGCATTGAATCTATAGATTGCTTTTGGTAGAATTGCCATTTTTACTATGTTGATTCTCCCAATCCAAGAGCAGGGGAGGTCTTTCCATTTTCTGGTATCCTCCTCAATTTCTTTCTTCAAAGACTTAAAGTTTTTGTCAAATAGGTCTTTCACTTCCTTGGTTAGAGTAACCCCAAGATATTTTATGCTATTTGTGGCTATCATGAAAGGTGATGCTTCTCTGATTTCCCTCTCTGCTTCTTTATCCTTTGTGTATAGGAGGGCCACTGATTTTTTGGAGTTGATCTTGTATCCTGCCACGTTTATAGTAGACATTTTTGTTTATCTTTAAACTAGTTACAGGCATCTGTGTGTTTCCCCCCTTTGCCCATGGAGAATGATCCTGTTCTGAGCACAGCTGCCAAGGGATCTGCTTGAGTCTGGACTTTCAGTTGCTTTGGGTAGACAGACCCAGCAGGGGAACTGCTGAATCGTATGGTGACTCTATTTACCACCTTGAGAAATTGCTGTACTGTTTTCCTTAGTGGTTGGGAGGGTAATTTAAAAATATCAATTAAAATATAGTTATACCATTAAGTCCTCCCTTTCTTCTTGTCCCTCCCAAGTCCCCTTCTCAAACTCCCTCCCTAATTCATGGTCATCTCTTCTTTAACCATTGACACAAATGCATGTAAGTGAATCAATACAGATAGAATCCTCTGAGTCTGCTCAGTGCTGTCTGCATGTGTATGCTTCTGGGGGTGACCACTTGACATTGAAGAGCCAACCAAGAAGACTCAGTCGCTCGGCAGTTCTTAATTGCTTGTAGTTCTTCATCTAGGGTTGGCTTCTATGGGTTTTTCTCCACCTTTTTTGGGATGCCAACTAATGTTGGACTTGTGAAGGTCTTGTTTAGGCAGCCATGTTGTTGAGATTTCATGGGAATAGCTTCCCTGTCATAGCTAGAAAGTGGACTTCCTGGTCCTCTGGCTCTCACCGTCTTCTGGCCCCCTCTTCCTCCACAGATGTCCCAGCTGGGGCCGGGCACCACTGTCCGTTGTTTTCTGCACTTTGACTACTTGTGGTTTTCTGTGATCCTTTCCGTCTGCAGCACAAGGAGGTTTGCTGATGAGGGTGAAGTCTGCATTTGTCTGCATGTGCTGACTAGGTCCCTGGAAGGAAGCAAGTCTGGGCCATAGGACAATTTTATTGGCTAACTCCAGCAACATTCCAACCATTTCAATAGAATTTTAATTTGAATTTTTTATTTAACCTAAAATACCAAAGTTAAATAGAAGCCGGTAGTGCCAGCATCCTCGTTGGGACTTGTGGACAGGGTTTCTCTGCCCAGACTCTTGGAGGTTATGGGCAGTGTTCTTGGGGCTTTGTTCTCACTGCTTGTATAGCTCAGACACAGAAGTCAGAGATCAAAAGCCAGAGTCATGGCTTCCCAAGGTCACAGAATTTGAGGAAGAACTGTATCTTGAACCCTTGTCTCTTAATATCCCAAGAACAACATTTTTCTTTTTTACCCTCTCAGCATGTCTAAGTTCAAGGAAAGTGGGGGACTGGGAACTTCAAAACCTTATGAATGTCCTTTGAATTGCCATGGGTCTTAAATACAGTTGGCTCCAAAGAGAAGCAGGAATTCTCAAGGAAGGGTGAGATGAGGAGGGCAGGGAGAGGAGAAGGGGAAGGCAAGCCCAGGTGGCCAAGCTGAGCTGCCCGGGTAACAGTGCTGACATTGGCCACCTGCACACTGAGTCAGCAAGGCAGAGAAGAGAGAAGGGCAAAGCTGTGGTTCAAGGCAGAAGCAGTCGAGGGCTTCTTTCTGCAGACAGCTCTGGGAGGCCTGTGGAGCTGTGGAGCTGTGGAGCTCACAGACTGCCACACAGACAGAACCACATTTCCAGGCAAGGCTGCACCTGGCAGTGGAGGTGTGTCCACAGTCCGTGCCTGCTGGTTCAATGAGGAGCGTGGTGAAGCACTTCCAAGGGGTCACTGTCCAGATTCTCACGTCTTCAATGCCTGACCAAGGCCTTTCTACAGATGCCTGAGCTCCTGTGTGTGCATGGAATCAGACAGGGCCTGAGTCTGGGCTCGTGGACTCTGGTGCTGCCCTGTGGGGCCTTGAAAGCTGAATGTGAGGCCTTGCTGTACCTGGGGCACCAGAAGGAGGAGGGAATGGCTCTGCCCACATTGCTTTAGCAAAGTAGCCTCTTTTTTTGTTTCTTTATTTGTATGGCCCTTGAGAACTGGTGGGGATGGAAACATGCTCCTCTACCCCCACACACGCACACATACACACGCTTGCACACACATGATCTCCAGGTTTGCTCCTGGCAGGGAAGGGAGAGGAAGCAGGTGCCTCTCTGGATAAACTACAGAAGCAATTTGGATCATGACTCCCTGTGAGGTTTGTTGCTGGGGTCTCCAGGGAGGGCTTGGAAGGAATATGCTTCTTCCAAGAGCATCTTCTCTTAGTTACAGAGAGAGCCCGGAATAAGGGAGGACTAGCCTAGTTCATGTGTGTGTGTGTGGGGGGGTGGGTATTCAGCAGTGCTGAGCAGCCGGAACTCAGGGCCAAGCTTGGCTTTGTCTCAGCTCTTAGTACCCTATCCAATTAGCTGCTGATGCTAATGGGGTCTGAAATTACTGCGAGACCCTGGGGGAGGAGGGTAGCTCTGAGGACCCAGGACAGGTAGCAGGTTCTCCTAACCCCACCTCACATGCATAGCCTGAGGCCTGAGAGAATGGGAACACATTTAGGGCTCTGCTGTTTCTAGGTCCCCTCCCACACCCCATCCCCACTTTCACTGTGGTAGGAAACAGACAGCCTCAGCCTCCAGATGGGCCCTGTTCCCTGAAGCATAGGCCTGTTCCAACTGCATTTCACTGGCCTGCCTCCTCTGAGGATCTCGTAAACATTTCCAGAAGGATACAGATAAGAAAAAAAATAAAAAGCTCGTATGTAAACACTAGATGGCTAGAAACCAGGAGATGTTATTAGTTTATTAAGATTTTAAAAATATCCAAAGCTCAACGAGAGGAAGGAAGAGCTGCTCTCTCCTTTCCTCCTGTTCCTGCTGCGGGGTCAGTAACACGCTAGAAGCCCACGTCTCAGGAGCCTTGTGAAGTTCACGAAGATCACAGGAGGGGCCGAGAGCCAAGTTGCGGATTTGACTATGGTGACCTTCCAAGGCCCGGGAGGACTGTGACGGCAGCTGCTCTTTCTGAAAATGAAGGGAAGCCACAGACCCGGCAGACGGGAGTGAGCCTCCTCACCCTGACCTTCAGGCACCAGTGTGACCTTTGCCCTCTGTGGCCACAGTCTTAATGACCGCTTTGTGTCCTGGGAAGGCATGACCTCTTTTTCTCAGTGTCTACAGAGCTTCCTTGGGGGCATCTTTCTTAGCACCTCCCTCTCCTGTCAGGAGTTAGCGCAAACAGCGTTATCTTGGGGGCTCTTTCTTGATGAGTTATTTGGAGACAGCCATCCTGATGGTTCCTGTTAGAGGCACCTGCTGATTGCCCTGCTGCATTTCCAGTAACCGGCGCCGATCCACGTGTTTGTCTAGTGTTTTTCTGTTCTCCCACTGGAGTGTAAAAAGTCAGGAAGTGCTCAAAAACATTTCTCAACTAAAACGATGTGGTCAAATTTCCTTTTTTGGGTGTAAGTCCCAGGATGAAGCAAAATCAGCTCTGGTTTGTAGTTTCTGCAGGGAGGGGGTCATCTTAAAGCTCTACCTGGCTTTCCTTGGTGGACAGTCCCCTGCGGGAACTTAGCAGTACTACCTTGGAGTGTACCTGACTTCCTTTTGCCTTCAGTGTCCAAAGTCCGGTTTGTTTTGAATCCAATAATTAGAAAGCAGAGGATCCTGAGTCCATTTGTGAGGGCAGGCATTTGATAATCAAAGAAATGTGACATCTGCCTGACAGGAAGTTGACAATGGAGGAGCAGACAATCCAGCAGTTGACTGGAGAGCCCTTCATTCAAGGGCAGGGCCAGCTCCTCCACCCTAATGTGGACCATGCTAACCCTGAGGTAAAGCCTCTCTGCTGGTCACATGTCCTTCCTTTGCTGTAGACCGTGGCTCCCCACAAGGGATGCCCTGTGGACCCATTTGAATAAAGTGCCTTCTGTCCGAGAACGGGATGCAGGGATAGAGACCTAAGGACCAGATCAAGGTTCAGATAGCAGAGTGCTGTCCATGATGACTTAGTTAAGATGGCATCTGCTGAGTATCTGGGAACAGCAAGTAATCAATAACCATGTTATGAAAGGAAGTTATGAAACTAGTTCTGAAAATAAGTCACTTTTGGTCTATATAAATGTCCTCGGGGTGAAGGCGTGTGCTCCTGTCCAGAATGGACAAAGTTTGCTGCTACATCTGCCCTTGGGTCTGAGCTGCTCCTCTAATTCCCCACCTCCACAACCCTCCATCTCTAGACTCATGGTGTTCATTTCCCTTTGGTGGTTTTTTCCCCCCTATATATTGGTATTTTATTCCCCTTTTGGCCAAGCCATTTGCCATTGCATGAATTTTTAACATAACTTTTAATTGATTTCTTTGGGAATTTCACATCTTGTACTCCAACCCCACTCATGTCCCAGTCCCTCCAGATCCTCCCCTCACTCCCATAGCATCTTCCCAAAAGAAAATTTAAAAAATATCACTTAAAAACAAAACAAACAAAAAAACCCCCTCCACTTCTCCATCTTTTCCGCTTCTCGACACCTCTTCATTCCTCTTGGTGGCACTGGGAGCTGCAGAGTGTCATACAGTAGACGCCTTTGTCTACGGTAGTCTGGTTCAAGGCTTCTGGCTTCTGGCACACCATCCTCACTGGATCCTCACCAAAACTCACCCTGGATATCCTGCTCTCTAAGTTAGGGTTTCTATTGCTATGAAGAGACACCATGACCACAGCAACTCTTATAAAGAAAAACATTTAATTGGAGCTGGCTTACAGTTTCAGAGGTTCAGTCCATCATCATCATGATGGGGAGCATGGAGGCATGCAGGCAGACGTGGTGTTGGCTACATCCTGACCAGAAGGCAGAAAGGAATGGACTGAGAGTCACACTGAGGGAAGCTTGAGCAATAGAGACCTCAAAACCTGCTCCTATAGTGGCACACTTCCTCCAACAAGGCCACATCTCCAAAAACTGCCATTCCCTTTAGGGGCCATTTTCTTTCAAACTACCACACCTGCCCCTAGTCGTGGAGATTCCAGGCTCTGGTTCCACAGGACCAGTCAGTCCCTTCATGCATTCTAGCAGATCATAGATGGGGTAGATGCCAACTCCAAGTACTGGATGTGGGTCTGAGTGGGTCTAGTCGGTCAGTCTGGGCCCCTGGGGATCCCCTCTCAGGCAAGAGGCAGAGCTAGCTTTTCTACACTCTCGGTTAGGGATGGGGCCAGCTCTGCGGGTGTGCGGCCAGCTCTCCCATGAGGGGTGGGGCCAGTTCATTTGCTGCAGTGGCCAGTGGAGGGCAGGCCCAGCTCTCCCAGAGCAGGCATAGTATGCTGCTGGCTCAGCATGGCCCCAAGATTTTAACACACATGGCTTCCTATGATCCCCTGTAGTATTTTGGATCACAGAGCTCAACACAGACCCCAACTGCAGAAGGACCATGGACCCAGATATGGTTCTTGCTAGCAGTTTGGGCCTGGATGTCACCATGGTCCCAAGGGCACTGTAGGCCATCCAGGTCAGTATGACTCCAGGGGCAGTAAGATCCTAGGACACCAACATGATCTCAGATGGCTGACCAGACTCCAGGCATCTGCATGATCCTTGGTGGTAACCGGAACCATGGATATGAAATCAGACCCTGACTGCCACAGGGCCACAGACACAGACATGGCCCCGGGCAGCCACCTGGGCCTAGATGACACCATGACCCCAGGAGGCAGCACAGGACACTAAGCTCTGCATGGCCCCAGCTGCTCATGACCCTCAGACACCAACATGTCCACAGTCAGCGGCCCAGATCCCGAGCATCTGTGGAACCTTTGGTGGGAACATGGGTTGTATCAATGCAGACTCCAAATGCAGTAGGACCACGGATCCAAACATTGCCCTTGGCAGCAGTCTGGGCTCAAACAACACCATGGCCTCACGTGGCAGCACAGGCCACTCAGATTACCTTGGCCCCAGTGACAGCATAGCTTTTGGACACCCACATAGACTCATATAGGTGTCCAGGCCCCAGGCATCCATGTCAGGGGTCACCGAAGCCATGCAAATCAACACAGACCATGGCTGAGGTAGGACCACGAACACAGATATGGCCCTCGGTGGCAGCCTGGTCCTGAACGTCACCATGGCCCCTGGTGGCAGCACAGATTACTCACATCAGTATGGCGCAGCTGCAGCATGGCCTAGGGCGGCAGGTCAGACTCCAGGTATCTGCATGGCCTCTGTTGGTGACAGGAGCAACGGATATCAACATAGACCCTGTCTGTGGTAGGGCCTTGAACTCAGACACGACCCTTAGGAGCAGCTCAGGGCGCCTGGTGGCACCGCAGGCCGTTTAGGTCCACTTGGCCTCTGCAGCGGCACAGCCCTTGGACACCAATACAGCTACAGGTGACAGCCCAGACCCTGCTAGAGTAGGACCACAGACCCGGACGTGGCCCCCAGCGTGGCCCTGGCCTGAACGCCGCCATGACCCTGGGTGGTGAGTCGGCCACCCACATCAGCCTGTTCCTCACCACCTTTCCTCTTTAGCTCCGCCTCTCTCTTCAGCACATGGACCATTCTGCTTCTCTGTCTCTTCCGTTTCTCCACCACACATTTGCTGATCATAATGGTGTCTGCCTGCCTGGGGCTATAAGGCAGCACGCAGGCCTGTAGATGTCCTCCAGCCAGCCTGGGCTGTGAGGACTCAGGTGAGCCTGTGGCTGTCTTTACCCTTCTTGGACCGTGAGTTCCATTGTATGAATATTTCTATTTATTCAACTGAACATCAGGATTTGTTTTTATTATTTTATGTGTATGGGGATACGTCTCTGTCTACTCATATGTGCAGGGGCCTGTGGATTCCCGAAGAGGAAGTGTAAGCGCCTCATCAAAGAAACAGCTCTTTGCAACTGACGGACACCATTATAGAAAACCACAATCAGAGTTGTTGTAAGTTGGGGGCTTAGAAAACACTCCTGTTCCTAAAGCTCGGGAACACTGTGCAAGAGTTGGCAGAAAGACTGTAGGAGCCAGAGGGGCAAGGGTTTGCTGTGAGACTGTGCTCCTGGTGATGTCAGAAGCTACATCCATAGAGCCTCACCAATGTGGCTGCCTAAAAATGACCTCAGCAAGGACAACCCTAACAGACATGCTAAAGAGGACAGGGTAAAACATATAAGGCCTAAACCCTACACAGAGAGCTACAGGCAACTAAGGAATGTTGAGAGCAGAAGAAAAAAATCTTCACCAGGGTTATCACATCAACTGGTTATCTAGTACCAAATAGTCCGCCCTGGAAACATACATACAAGTCACAGTATACAGACAGGCAATTATATTTGTAATATATATGTACATACATATACACATACGCATATAATAACAATTAATGAAAAAAAGACCATAAATTTGAAAGTGAGCTAGAGGGATATATGAGAGGGTTTGGGGGGAGGATAGGGAAGGAGGAAATGATGCAACTATAATCTCAAAAATAAAAGAAACAATTGGAAAAATAAAAAATCAAATGAAAACATAACTGAAATAATGGAAGAAAACATCTGGAAATCACATATCGACTTAGGGACTAATACTCAGACTATAGACTCTAGTGGTTCTTAGAACAAAAAGAACAACAGGATTCCCTGGTGGGTCTTTTTGAAACAGAGAACTCTCTGCCCTATTCCCAGAGCTTCTGATTTAGTAGCTCTGGGATGGAACCCAAACTATGCATCTCCAGCGAGCTCCCAGCTGCCACCAGTGCTCCTGGCCTGGGACCACACCTGGAGAGCACTCCCAGGCCTGAGCCACTGGAGAGGTGGAGAAGCAAGAGTCGGAGAGAAAAGGAAACAGCAAGGAATCTGAAGTGGCAGAGTCAAGAGAGGAGACAATGAGAGGGGTCCCAGTTCTGAGGGCTGTCAGGTAAGGGTCTACCAGTAGTCAGGTCTCCCGTTCAGCCAGATGAGCCACTGCCGACTTCAGGATATAAATGCCACAAAATGCCAACAAGTTGTACAAGCTGTTAACTCCAAAGCTGAGTTATACGGTCTCAAGAGAATGACAAACCACCTCAGTTGATTCAGAATGAAGGGTATTTGGCATTCTCTCCAAATTCATATGTTGAAAGTCTATAGCTCTGAGATGGTATAGAGGCCGTGGGGTCTTTGGGCAGTAACTAGGTTTAGGCTAGGTTGCAAGGATGAGATTAATACTCTCACAGGAAGAGACAGTCAAAGAAACTCACCCAGGAAAAGCAAGACAGCGCATGGAGGGAAAGAAGTTATCTACAAACTAAAACGTCGCCAAATGTGCTGGTTCCTTGATATTGGACTTCTCAGCTTCCAGAATGAAGAGCGTTAAATGGTTAAGTCGCTTGACCAATAGCGTCCTGTTGTAGCAGTCCAAGATGGCTAACATGGAGTATTTCCCAAGGCACACAGTGTGAGTGGTAAAATACACATGGAACAATCTGATTACTCAAATCCCAGGTTTTTGTCTCCAATAAAGACAATGCAGTTATGGCATAATGTTTATTTAAATAGTAATCTTAAAAAGGCTTTATACAAATAATATAAACACAGTTTGACATTGTTTATTTTTTACATTGTAGAATCACAGTAAAATCTCTCGAGTTTCCGTGATCTGGCTCAGCCAGCAAGTGGCCAAAAACTGCACATCCTGGAAAAGCTTAACTTCCCCCCCCGCCCGTTTTTGTCATTCATGCCCATTCCTTGGACCCTCATCCCTGTGAACTCCCCATCCCCACCAAAGAGAGCAAGCAACCCTGTGGTCCTGTGGACCGCCTAGTCCGGGAGAGCGTGGAGGTAATATGTCATTCAGTACAAGGCAAAAAGGACATCAATACTGTGAGTTAGGTTTCCCAAAGGGAACAATTCAAGGAGATGGGCCAGTTAGCCTATCTGCAGATAAAGACAACCAATGCACCAAGGTGTCCCCTGGTCAAGTCAGAATCAGACCCAGCCATCTTTCTTTACATCTTACGACAGACCAGCCTCCAGCCTTGGTGAGGTATCTACTTGTAGCCCTGGGGACCCTGTTTCTGTTTAGCCCTCAGGGACCACTCAGAGCCTCAAATCAGCCAAGGAGAAATGAATGCAGGACTTGTAGAGGGATGCAGGTTAAGCTGCACATAACTTAGAACTGCAGGCTGTAAACGGAGCTGGTCTTTGGGGAATTAGAGTGAAATGGTGATGAGAGGGCCAGGGCTCCCAGAGTGGGCCTTTGAACTTCTCTTCTCTGCAACCTCTCAACGTTCTGTATTCTAGCTGCATTGGGGGCAGGCGGGGTAAAGAGGAGAATGAGCTAATACAGACTTTCTTCTACTGTGTGCCCAGCTCAGAGGGCATCTAACACTAAGCCCCCAGGGCTTAAAAGCTTAACTTTTCACCTCTACCACTGTGCCAATGAGTGCCAAGATCAGCAGTGACACTCAGGCTCTGGGTCAAAGTCACAACACCACCACTGAGTTCCACGTGACCATTCACATACACAGTAGACACAGAGACCCAAAGGCGCGCAAAGACACACACATGTGGGTAAACAGCTGTCGCTATGGCTGTTCCCTCTCTGCGTACAAAACACTGTGACATCACCATCTGAACTAGCATTTTCATAAGTTAACATTTAAAGGAACCAGCCAGTCCCACTCACCCGACTTCATTTGCCTGGGTTCAAGACAAATGAAATTGTGAGTGGCCACAGCAGCAAAAATAGCGAGACAGTTTCCCACTGATATGCAACGGTCGGGGCAGACTGGCAGGGTCTATAATGTATTTCTAGGGCACAGACGATCTGTAGGCATTTTAACACAAAGTCAAGATTTGGATCTTGAGGACAATCTTTTCTTTCACACAGTTTCATTCTGTTCTTCATACCTCCCTTTCAGGAGTCATCTAGGGTCTGATTTTCCCCAGGTAGCAGGATTCATCCCGCTGTGGGTCAGCGGTGGGTAGGGGAGCTGGGAATGGAGTCACAGGGGTGAGAGAAGGCGGAATTCCTTAACTTGTGAGACAGTCGTCATTCCTACCCAGAGGGAAAATAGGTTTGTCTTCATTTTTTTTCAAGGCACTTAATAAAAAACATATAAACTGCTGTGTGTATGTGTGTGTGTGCGTGTGTGTGTGTGTGTGTGTGTGTGTGCATGCACGCGCGCGTGTGTCTGTATTCATGGCACATACGTGTACAAATAAGAACTGGTCTTCCTGAGGTTGAAGCAGTGTGGTGACGACTTGATGCACAACACTTGTGGACTTGTGGGTAGCAGTGACTCATGATGCCGCTGTGCTCACAGCCCTGCCAGGATGGAGTCTCCCCACAAGAAATCAGTGCCATCAACCTAGCAAGGAGACCGAGTCGACAAAATGTCTCTGTCAGCATTGCTCAGTCTTCCCAAAACAGCTGGGTTCTTGTTCCTCCTCCTTTGCTCTTCTTTCCATCTAGTGGTCAGAAGGAAACACACTGACAGCTTGACTTCCCACCCCGCTCCGAGACCAGAGAGTAGAGAAAAACCTCTCTCCTTCTCTCAACTCTGTGTGTGTGTGTGCTGTGTGTGTGTGTGGGTGCGCGTGTGCACGCTGTGTGCATATGTGAATATACGTATATGTTGTAGAAGAACAAATAGGAAAAAGAAAAGGCAAAGCCACCAGCAGAGGCCCCACAAAGGGACACCCCACAGTCACAAACTCTGGGTTTAGATTAACGAATGGCCCCAGTCATCAAAGCATTTTAAGGCTTGTCTGTGTCTGACCATAGAGGTGTGTCTATGGATTCTGGCATGTGAAGTTTCTGTTCTGGTTTATTTTAAATTGTATATAAGAAAGAATTGTTCAGGCTGACCCTAAAATGGCAATCTTCCCCTGGATTAAAAAAAGCTAAAGGCAATAACATCCTACTTCAATATGCTAGGACTGGAAATGGCAGCTCCTCGGGTTGGCTGGCAGAATCCGAACACAGCCCAACAAGTCTCTTCAACTGTGAGACCATCTGAGGGTGAGCTAAGCTGGATGGCTTTTGTTTAAGTTTCATTTCTCAAGATGGAAGGGCGGGAAAGACCTTTTGCTTTTCAAGTGTTGATCAGAGAGAGGAGGGGATCCCAACCCTCTCTCCACTTCCCCACTGGATAACTCATTCTCTTCTGCCTCTTTGAGTTGCTCACAGACCAAAAAGATAAAATGTAACAATGCAATCATAATCATAACGAACCCACAAATGAATAGAACTGTGACTCCAAAGAGATACGTTCCTGTCCATCCCCACAGAGGACGCAGCCCGATTCCTGTCATTAACTTGGCCACCACAGTCCCTGGTGGGCGACAATCTCCCTCCTGGCTGCATCTCACTCTCTCCCTAGACTGTCCTGTCCACACCTTCAGTATTCTGGATCAGTTTGATTGAGATTATGGCATTCAGTTTCCAAAGGGGGAAAATGTATTCTTCGCTAGCTCCTCTCACTGCGATGAAGGGTCAGACGCGGCTCAGGTGCAACCAGTCACGCCTCTGAGCAGCACTTCTGCTGGTTCATCTTGACCTTGTGCTTGAGGCCGTCGTAGAGCTCAAAGTTGTAATTCTCCAGTGTGGTGCAGCTGCGTGAGCTGAGGCCCGAGTAGGAGCAGGTGCAGTAGAGCAGGAGCCCCGCGCAGGTGGCCCCGAGCAGGACGCCCAGCGAGCTCATGGCGATGATGGTGATGAGGATGGGGTCCAGTGTGTACAGCCAGCTCTTTTCTTTGCCAGATGAAGGGCCACCAGCCCCCGAGGTAGGGGAAGAAGAGTTGCTCCAGTCTCCCTCATACTCATCTATGGCACGAAACACACAAGACTGTAGGCATGGAGACATCATAACTGAGGTTCCCCAACCCCGAGTCCCTTTGGGGCTTAACAGTGAGCAGCAGACACTTGGGAAGCTTCTATGTCCTAGCTGTATCTTTTGGGACCTGTAACCTAATCTTTTCCTGGCTCCATTCTCTCATCTATAAAATGGAGACATTAATAAAACAATCTTCTGGGTTGTTAGGAGGATTTAGTGAACCAATAATTGCCAAGTGCTTGCAGCCTGGCACATGGTAAGTACAGCCTCACTCTATTTATCTGTCTGTCTGTCTGTCTATCTATATGTATCTATCTATCTGTATGTATGTATCTATGTACATGTATGTATGTATGTATCTGTCTGTCTGTATCTATCTATATGTATGTATGTATCATCTATCTATCTATCTATCTATCATCTATCTATCTATCTATCTATGTGTATGTATGTATATATGCTTGTATTTATCTATCTATGTGTATGTATGTATCTGTCTGTCTGTCTGTCTGTCTGTCTGTCTGTCTGTATCTATCTATCTATCTATCTATCTATCTATCATCTATCTATCTATCTACCTATGTGTATGTATGTATATATGTTTGTATTTATCTATCTATGTGTATGTATGTATGTATCTGTCTGTCTGTCTGTCTGTCTGTATCTATCTATCTATCTATCATCTATCTATCTATCTATCTACCTATGTGTATGTATGTATGTATGTTTGTATTTATCTATCTATGTGTATGTATGTATCTATCTATCCACGTATATGTATATATATTTGTATGTATGCATCTATCATCTATGTGTATGTATGTATGTTTGTGTCTGTCTGTCTGTCTATGGATCTATCTACCTATCTATCTTTCTATGGTATCATTGTATTTATTTATAAAGGGCACCCCAGGCTGGCCTTGAACTTGCCTCTACTTCATGAGTGGTGAGATTACAGGCATGCAGCACCACACCCAGTTTTATGTATGTTAGGGATCAAACTCAGGGTTTCACACAGCTAGGAAAGTTCTTTGTCAGCTGAGCTACAGTCCCAGCTCCTACATATTTGATCTTTAAGGACTGGTGATATAATTGGTGATAAGAGTACGTGCCTAAGATGCATGAGGTCCTAAATTCAATCCCTGATGCTACAGAAGAAAGAAAGAAATAGATACATAGCCAATGTTTAAGTAAACTGACTCCATTACTTAGTTCAGGTTTTTCTGGTGACAGTCAAACCCAGGGCGCCATGCACACTAGGCAGGTGTGCCACCACTCGGCTATCATCTATGTGTCTCCAGCACTCAGGGTTTAGCAGACCCCTTGGGGGACAGTGCAGTGCCCAGGATGGGTCCTGTGCTCACTTCTTTGTGCTATCCCAAACCTCACTTCCAACGGCCTCAGGTTAAACCAAAGCACAGCCTGAGACTCTTTTTATATCACGAGTTTCTCCACTTAGCATTCCTGGCCATATAAGTAGCACATTTCCTTTCTAACCCTCAGTCCTCCCTTGACAGCTATACTCGATTGGTACAAGTTAAACTGGTTTACTGTTCATGTTTAAGTTCAAACCCTTAGCACTTTATTAGGATGCTATCTTACTGGGAGTCAAGGTCTTTGCTGAGGCAACAAGAAGAGGCCATTAGGTTGAGCCCTAACCCAATCTGACTGGTACTTCACAGAAAGGAGGAATGTAGACATGAGCAAAACCAAGGAGAGAGAGAGAGAGAGAGAGAGAGAGAGAGAGAGAGAGAGAGAGAGAAAGGAGGGGGAACCTCTCGGCTTTCAGAAAGAACCAGCCTTGTCCTTCACCCAGGACAAGCCTCCAAAGTGGGAAGAAAATAGGTGAATACTCAGTTATATAGCCTTGCTATCAACTCAGGAAAAGACATCCTCTTACGTCTAGTGTAGGAACAATGCATGACTGTGTGCAGGACCCACCTCTTCAGGGTCCCCTAAAAAGTCCACGAGGGAAGGAGAGAGGCACTACATTTTTGTTAGTAGGTGTTGCAACCGAGGTTTAAAGGACCTGAGTGACCAGGTAATTTGCCACAGAGCAGTTAAAGGGCCAGGAGACAGCTCCCTGCACACCCCTCCTCTCATTTTGCACGTTAGCGCTTCTTGACTATCTACTGCAGGCTCCCATGTCGGCCACTTGTGCTCTTTTGCCCATAAAAGGAGAGTTGGAGTGGTTTGTGCAGGGAGCTCCTGCAGTCAGCTGACAAGGTGCTTTGCATTTGTCACTTCAGTTTCTATAACTACGCTTGACGTTTCTGACTAAGGTCAGGTTAAAAACAACTGCTCTAGAAACTTCTAAATGTTCAGTCTTGACCTGAAGTTGTTCTGTGAGTGTGGGGGCTCTCAGTGGTCAGACTTGGAGCTCACAAAAGTCCCGGAGAACCTCACTACTGAGTTCAAGGTAGAAATCACATCTATGTGTTCACCTCCCCTTCCCCAGGACTCGAATTAGCCTCTAGAAGTATGTGCATTTGAAATGCCAAAATAGAGCTTGGAATAAGTGTGAAAAAATGAGGTGGCCAGTGTGAACCAAACCCTTAAGCCTTCAATAAGCAAGGCCTGGTGTCTTGGACAGTAGGACAAAGATTCCCTGTAGGTGGTGGAATGCACTGCCCATGCTAGCTGGAGACGTTCACAGTCAGATAACTCACTCAGGCCTCTCTGTGGAGGATGTCATTGGGGTCAAGCAGTGACAGCAAAGAGGAGCTCACTTTACACCACCAAAGGGTTTATCCAGATTTGAAGTTCACAGACAAAGAAAGTTGCCTGAAACGGGGGGCCTGTTTTGGATTAGGACAAGAAACTTTCTAAACCTGGAGATTTGACCTAGACAAAGTAGTTAGTGGTTTCTTTGTTCTCCTCTGGGCTCCTTCCACTTACATTTCTGACTGATAGTTCTAAACTCTGGTCTCCTAATAGCCAGAACATTATTTTTTATTCATGTTTTTAACAAAAGTTGAGTTTCATGATTATCTGTTAAATCACAGTGATACCCACCATCAATTCCATCTTCATAGCCTTCTCCCCCATGGAGTTCTGGGATGTCCACTATTAAAATAAAGGAAAAAGGAAAAAAAAACACACCAAATTATCAGAAGTTCTGTCATTGCAACCAAAAGGCAAAGACTCAACCATTTTTGAGCCTGGTTCCCCATTATGGTGGGCTTCTAGAGAATCCCACACGTTTAGGTCATTAGCATGCATGTCGCTGGAGTATTCTCCTGCAAAAGAGCTTTCTTCCTACGATACCGAGGAAAACAAACTAAGAAAGGCCACATCTTCAGTAATAAGCAACCTCCATTCCTTGTGTTTTCATAACTGTCCTTCATTACTAGTTGAGGTTTGGGTTTCAGTAAGGCCCCTTGACTTCTATGTGTATCCCCAGCCACCATTACAATGACAAAAACTTAACACAGCAAACTGAATCTCCCCACGTGCAGGAATCTAAGTAGACATAAAGGGCTAGAGTCGTGGATTCGGTGACTACAGGGCAGCTGAAGGAGGCCATGCTTTATCATCAGATGCCTTAATGTAAGAGAACTGGAAAGACTGCCTTGATGTCTTCTTCCCTTCTGTCTGTGCTGCTATTTCTTACCTTCCCCATCCCAGGCTATTTTTATGTTTTGTTTGTTTGCAGCTTAGGCTAGATCAAACATGGGCTCCCAACCTAACTAGTTCAGGCTTGAATATAGCTACTAAATTCATTTACTCTGAAATTTCCAGTATTATCAATGCCTATCTTTTTCTTTTATATGATAATTTGAGGGTGTTTTATGCACAACACTGTCCAATTTACAGAAATCTGAACCAAAGAAAATTACCTGTCTAAAATGTTAAACCATTTAAAAAGAGATTCAAATATGTGATAGTAAACAGAGTCTTTTCATTTCTGCACATGTCTCAAGCTAATTAGGACACTCAAAAGCTCAAACAGCTGAAGTAACAAGGAGAAGAAAGAACTTTAGACCACACACAATGTCTTGCTCGTCAGCATTTGTGTATCGGGGACCATCACCTTGACCATGAGCTGAACTGAGAGATCTATCACTGTCACTCTTTAAAAAAATTTACTCATTTTCAATCATATTAAAAGTCTCCTTCCCTCCTGGCCAAGTGCTAAAGCACGTCCACATCCCCGCAGCCTCTCGAGAAGGCCGCACGAAACAACCTGCCAAGATCCACTCAAAGGACCACTGCCATGTGGCACAAGTCCTCCATGACTCCGGCCCAGCCCTGGCATGCTTTAGCAACTGGCACCTGCAGGCCACGCCAGCCTTCCTACCTTGATGCCCACCCCCTGCATTATCCTCCAGGCCCCCACAAAGCAGGCTGTTTCTTTGAAATGAAGATGTGAACATGATTCTACAAGAGGCAGGTGGCGTCTGCCACAGGGATCACGCTGAGCTTGGGAAAATCAACCCAGACTTTTCTAAAAATAGGATTATATGTATTTTAAAAAATAAGAACCTGGAAAAAGCTCACATTTCTGACAATTAATTAGTTTGATGGGGTACTCAAATGTCTTAGCATCTTCAAGGCTAGAAGATACAGACTACTGTATATATGTAGTATGCGAGTCAGACTAGGGCAAGAACCATGGTCTCTTAACAGTGACCTCTGGGTAAAACCCTGCACTTGCTTTAGGTATTTGGTCTTTATCAAATACAAGAAAATTTCTCAGAGGCTGGAGTGTCCCCTTGCTCCATCTCACACCCCAGAGAAGAAGACCGAGGTCACCACTGATCACAGACTAGAGAGGGATTGCTGTGGCATTGATCTTGAGAGGAAAGGGGCAAATGGATGGTGGTGGCTGTGGGAACATTTTTTTCCTAGGCCTGCTGGCTCTAGAGGCAGTGGACTTGACAAGATGGCTTCCTAAGAATTGGCCCATTGCTAAGTTTCAGTGGAATTGATTGCTCAGGCCCAGTTGAGATTCTGCACCTGGACAATCAAAGGCCACTTAAGGTAAGGAACACTTCAGTGGCTCCGGTCCGCTCTTGGAATAAACACTGATCCCAGGAATTTGTGTGAGTGGGAAGGGGTCAAGAAAAAAATAAGTTAATCAACCTTTTCAAAAGCACATCTGTTCACTGAGCCTAAAGAGAGAATAGCACACTGGGGAAAACCCAAATAAAAGGAACATTTGTACAAAAAGTAGCTCACTTTGATAGCGATTTCTCCAGTCCCTTTGCTCGTGTTCTTGATATCTGTATTTGATTAAGAGAGTTTTCTCTTGGAAGCTCCTTTGCTTTTCACTGGCCTCTTGTTTTTTCAATTGAGCCCACAAGATAAGCCTAAGGATTCTTTCATTTGTTTGTTTCTTTCTTTCTTTTTAAGATGCAGGCAAGAAGGTGGTTGATACATGGGTGGGGGTTCTGGAGTTCTGGCAAAGACAAGTAAGAAAGGGAGGGGCAGCTGCCACCACAAAGTCCAGAAGGAGGGGTCCTGGCTCCCTCATGAGACAGGAAGAGGGATGATTTGGAGTTCCAGGCAGGGAGCGAGGTGGCAGCTGTGTGGGAGGGGGAAATGCCAGCCTGAAGATGCTGTGCCAGCTGGGGAACTGAGGACAGGTTGGGGATGACAAGTATTTAGAATTCATCCGCAGTGGGGGCAACACTTGGAGAGGATGATGATTCAAAATTGTGTTAGTGGTGAGGTGTCTGTGCGTGTGAGTGAGGCTGGGGAGTGAAATGAGCTGACCTCACAGCAGCACAGGCCAGGAAGAGACCGCAACACCCACAGGACTTCCACTTGCAACCTTTGTGCTCCCATCGTCCCTGTGTGAATTCAGTCTCAGGCCAGTCTGACTACAAAGCCTGATTACTGACTCTCAAGGCCAAATGCGATGGCTCCCCTGCCCCCTTGGTTACTCAGACTGTACTGGACTCAGTGGGCTGCTGAGATTTTTTTCAGTTTCATTGGGAATGCAGGACATTGCACTACAACCACATCTCCATTACGCCATCCTTACGTGTGTGGTGTCTGTGTGTGTGTGTGTGTGTAAGAGAGAGAGAGAAATGTGTGGTGTGTGTGGTGTATGTGTGTATGTGTTGTGTGTGGTATGTGTGTGGTATGTGTGTGTGGTGTGGGGTGTGGTCTGTGTGGTATGTGTGTGATGTGTATGGTGTGTGTGGTGTGTGTGATGTGTGTGTGATGTGGGGGGTGTGTGTGGTATGTGTGTGGTGTCTGTGGTGTGGGGTGTGTGTATGTGGTGTGTGTTTGTGGTGTGTGTGGTGTGGGGTGTGGTCTGTGTGGTGTGTGTGTGTGTGTGATGTGTGTGGTGGTGGTGGCAGTGTGTGTGTGTGTGGTGGTGGTGGTGTGTGTGTGTGTGTGCGCGCGCACACACACAGGGAAGCAAAAAGACAACCTCAAATATTGTCCTCAGATGCTATTTATCCACCTTACTTTTTTGTTTCTGTTTTTTCAGACAATTGGCCTAGAACTTGCCAATTCAGCAAGCCTGGCTGGCCAGTGAGCCCTATGGCTGGCCAGTGAGCCCCAGAGATCTGCCGCTACCCATCCAGGTGGCAGGATGGGCATTCTCTACCACTTGACTGGATCACTGACTCACTTTGCCGGTAGCTTCTAAAGACTTCTTATTTGTGACCTGAAGTTTGGAGTTTCAGGATTTCCCTGGTAGGCATCACCTAGAAAGGGGAGGCCGCATCACATCATGCTTCAAAGCAGTCTTGACTAACCAGTTAAGCAACCATCATTTATAAAGAGGGTGTACTTGGCGTCCAGAGAACACAATGGAATTTGGGTAATACAGGTGCATAGAATTGGGTGTCTACCATTAAGACTCCTCAGTACAGCTGGGAAACCAAGACTCTTAGCCCCAGAACAGCATAGGGGAAAATAAAGCACTTATAAAGGGGACTCCACAGTGCAGCTGGGGTCCAGGGAGGGAATTAGGCAAATAAAGTTGGGCAACTGTCAGCAAGGAAGATGCAGGAATAGGAAAGGGGATACTTCAGCATTCTGGCTACTGCGAGGTGGGCTTGGGGACATTCTATGCTGGGCTTGGGGACATTCTTCTATTCCCCATCTGTTCGACTGTCAGGATCGGCAGCTGAGCCTTTTCTCCACACCCTCGTCTCTTGGCTTTTTGGCCTGTATCCCCTGTGACTCACAAATATCCTACTGTGTCTTCCTCTACCAGTGAGGCAGACACCTGCCTGCCGTCAGCTGCTGAAGACCAGGGCAGTGAGTGGCTGAGATGAGCTCAGATGCCTGAAAGGGGTTAGCCATAGCTTGAACCACCGAGCCAGCAGAGTTGCCACCATCCCAAAATGAAAACCAGTAACTAACAAAACCCTGGCCACTTTCATGAGGAAATGGTAATCTGAGGCCCAAGAGTCACCTTGTTCCCTCAGGTGTCCCTTTCTTTTTGCAGGATCAAGAGACAGTAAGCAGAAGAGTGTCTCAAGTTGTTGCCTATGTCCTGCTATGCTGTGTTTTCGGAATGAGAGACACAGAGTCTAGTCACTAGAACCTCTCTGGACTTCTCCGTAACTCCCTCACCCTAGAAGCATCAACATGGTGGTGTCCTGGTCAGCAGATCATACCACTGTAGCACAAAGGTGAGTATCCACGCCTATTCACTAATGCAAAGTGCTTCTCCCCTAAGGGGCCTGGAATACTGCCTGGTACTGTCGGACCACACACGCTAGTCAGGGGAAACACCCCTCGACACGCCAACCTGCAGCTGGGAAACCCCAGCAACCTCGCTTTTCAGCTCTCAGATGGAATTCTTGCTCTTGCTTTCTTCCTATCCCTGGCCCCTCCCCTCTCTGCAGTTTCTGTCAGGAGATTCTCAGTCTACACTCTCAGCACTTGGTATGCTGTGGTCTACTGTGAGTGTGCCGGCCTTGACAGTGTGCTGTGTACTCTCTGCATCGTAAGAGAACTTCACAAGCTTTCCAGGGGTATGGGCAGTCAGCGTCAAACCACTGGCTGCTTTTAAATAATTTAAGACAGCCCATCCCTGGGTCACTTGCGTGTGATCATTTCAGAACACTGATGCACACTGATTTTCTCTGATGAGCCCATCCCATGACAACACTGAGCAGGGGTGTGAGAGACCAAGATTGCCACACAGAGCGTGGGGAAAGACACTCAGAGGAATGCTTTGCGTTGCTCTGTTCCTGAGCAGAGGCAGCACGGGGCATAGAGGAGCGCAGGCCCAGGACCAGGCATTCATTTCTCGGTTTGGTCCTAGACGTCAGAGCCCTGCCTGTCCTGGGTCTACTCTGAGCTCCTCTGCTTTGGAATCCATCATTAGCATTTACTGTTCCTTCCTTACAAAACACTTATTCTATTTTGTTCTAAAGTGTGTTTGTGTGAGTATGCATGTCGTGTGTGAGTGCCCATGGAAGCCAGAAGAGGGTGTTGGAGTCCCTGGAGTTGGAGTTACAGGTGGCTGTGAGCTGGTTGTCTACAAGAACAGTATACAACCTTAACAGCTGAGCTGACTCTCCATGTTCCACCGATCTGCTTTTCTGATGAGGGCTGACGTACACAAGGAGACTTCTAAACACAAGAGCTCTGCCATCCCATAGTACTCACCAACCATCCCTCACCCTAGCCCTGTTCTCTCTGAAGTCAGTGAGAAGAACATGAAAAGCATGGAGTGTTGGGAGTCACAAAGTTCCACTTTTTCAACACTTGCGAGTTTGACTTAGAAACTAGTGCTGTTAATTGTACACTCGGTGATAAAATGGCTACTGCATGGCCCTTGCCTCACAACTTAACTGGAACTGGGCTAATAACATCTCAGAGAAAGTTGGTCTCCACACCTACAGAAACCACTAAAATTTAACTACCTTTGAAAGAACTCAAGAGCCTATCACAGGGAACCTCTGAAGGCGTTCATTTCTGCAGGTGCCAAGTGTCGTCACTTCTCTTGTGGAGAGGAAGTGGACGGAGGAAGGCACTCAACAAAGCAGCAAGAGACTGAACGCAAGCTACAGATTTTCAGCACCTTGTTCACAGCCTGTGACTTATTTGGGATATGCTCTTGGCTGCTTAGAACCGTTTTTAGATTTGATTCCAAGTTCCTGAAGCCCCCAAGCCAGCTGAATCAACGGGTCATCCAGGTGCAAGTCGCCTTCAGAAAATTCTCTCAGCCATTCTGTTTTATTTTATTTTATTTTCCCAGCAGGAGACACGACACTGAGATCTCAATAAACCAGAAATAATGTAGGGCTAAGGAGATATTTCTTGGCACTTCAAAATGTTTAATTTGGTTTAGCGTTTAGTACTGGCTGAGGATTCTTCCCCCCCCTCCACACTTAATTTCCCTAATTCAGCTTGTTCATCCCCAGTTACAGAAAGGAGCCAGCAGTTCAGATGTTGATATAGACCCTGCCAAATCTGCATTTGAGAGTCAGGCTCCTTGAGAGCTGTTCTCTCTTGCTGGGTTTGGCCTGAGTTTAGCAGCCCCCCAGAAGATCCTTTAGTGTGGATTTCTACCTTTCAGGGTACAATCAAATGGATGAAGGGTCATGGAAAAAACAATTTTTGGAAATTTTCCATGTGGTTTTCATTAGGAAAAGACAAAGAAGTTGGTATGAGATTACTGGGGAAGTCTGATCTTTCATGCAGTCATTATTTTCTATTATTTTTAGTTAAAAACTAGGACGAACCCCTAAAACATTTGGAAATATTAATGGCAAGCAAGAAGGCTGTGAGATGACCTAGTAATACATTCAAGCATGGAGGGAGAGGAGCACCTGGGGCCAGGAATTCTCCACTGAGCCTCAACTATTGCATGAAAAGAAATTGCAGCCAGAGAAATGTTTAGCTATAATATAGAGGAGCTTAGAAGGCAGGACAGAAAGTTATGGAATCTCTCCGTCTCCCAAAGTAGGTGTGTCAACAAGCAATTGGCTCTCTGTCCTTTTTGCTGGCTAGTTTTTATTAAGGAATGATGGAAGGGAAGACACAGGGACTCTCAGGGGAAAGACACTCTGCCTCTCTCCCTGCATTCCCAGAGATGTAAAGAAAAAAGGAATTCTTCTAAATGTATATGCCAGAGATTTTTCTTTTCCTGGTGGGGCTTTTGCCATTTCTTACGTCCTAAAGTCTCAGTAATCAAGCGGGCTGTGCCAGCCAGTTTCTCATCACAGGGACCAAAGGGGACAAACAAAGGGGGGCTGTTTGCTTTGTCTTCCAGTGCCACAGGTTTCATAGTCAGCAGTCATGTGGTTCCCTTACTGCGGACTCTCAAGGAGGCAGAACATGGCAAGAAGGAAAGGGCAGAGCAAAACTGTTGGGAAGCTTTGAGAAGGGAGAGAAAGTGGGGCGGGGACGACAAGGCGCAGTGGCACGCTTCCTCCACCACATCCCACATTCTGCTAACCTGTTTCATATTCATCTATCAATATCTTGACCCACAGATTAAGCCAGACACAGTCAGATCTCTACCAACTCTGGATTAAGTCTTTGCGGACATTTATTACCCAAGTTCTTGTACCCAAGTTACAAGAAACATCACCCAAAGTGGGGATCGGTACAACCTTGATCAACAAGAGAGAAGACAGTCTTGATGAATCAAAACTGACAGTAACTCTTAGTGTGAAAGTGGGCATGTTCTAGAAGGCTAACAAACTCCACCACTGTCACCAAGAAAATTCATAATACTCATGAGTTGGGCTCTGCTTATACATTCTTATAAGTAAGAACAAGTTTCTAATAATATAATTAATTTTACAGAGGCCAAAATGGTATCATTCTCAATCCATTCTCAAGATAAATTTCTCCATCTTCTTGCTGGTGGTTGGGGATTATAATCCCAACAGAAAGGTTCTGTTGGCTTTAGATTTGTCTTCTTGCAAGAACTTTCATTTTGGAGGAAATATCAATTAAGCACTTGAGTGAAGGACTCTTCCCTATGCTTTTTACCAAGAGAAGGCAAAGGATGGTAGAGGGAATGTAAAGACACAGAAAAAGAAAGGGACTATCAAGAGGGAGAGGGTGGAGTCTGAAGATGAACTGTACCTGACACAAGGGCAGAGGTGACGATTTGGTCTTCCTGGATAGACAGGTGCAGTGGCCCTTATCTGGAATCTCAGACCCTGGAAATGATGCTGGGCCCAATGCTTCCCATGAACATTATTGATTGGATCACACTTCTGGTCCACACTTGGCTCGGGCTATGGTAACCCCTCTGAGCTCTTAGGACATACCTATGTTTGCTTTGGTCTAGGTCCCAATGACTATCTCCTCGTTCTCAATTCCATATGATGAGCTATTCTTAGAGAAGCAATTGAGAGGCACAATAGCCGCTCCAAATCATTATGCTCCTTCTACTAGCCTTTGATAGTGTAAGGAAATACAAAGGACAAAACGGTCCTTGGGGCAAAATGTGTTTCCATGGTTAGCAGACACTCAGCAAATAGGACTTTGGTCAGGGACACATCCAGTTCAAAGTGCTCTGCACACTCCTGTTATGACAGGAGCTGGTAGATACCCACAAGCTGCTGAAGGTACTTAAGTCAAACTGCAGTCTTTGTCTTTGGGAACTAAAGGGGATCAAGTGTGTAACACTGAACAAAGAAGACAAGAGAAGATACTGTGTGCAAGGCTTGGCATGTTGGCATTTGGAACCAGACAGGTCTCACTCTGGGCCTTCTTTATTTCCTGAGTCATGTGCACAGTTTGAAGGCCCAAGAGAAAGGGACCCTAGTTCTTTTGCAGATTAAGAGAAAGCCCAGAAGGCACATCCATGGCCCTAGACACTCTTCCCTATGCTCAGAGCTAATGTGCTAATACTGTGACCCTCTTGTCTCACATACAACGGAGCTCAAGGCAGTGCTTGCTCTTCGTAGAAATAGTGTATTGGACTCAGTCTCTTTGCTTCTCCTCCTGCTGCCATTCCTTGCTTGAGTTCTGTGGGATAAATAGATTTGCCTACAATTTGAGACATCCCATCAAACAACAGCCCTGCTGCCAATGTCTTTCCTTTATTGCCAAAGCCCCAAGCCTCCTTGGAAGAAAGATTGGTGCCTCCTCTCAGCCCACAAACACTGTTTCTCTCCTGGTCCTCCTTTGGGGGCCTCTAGGATTTCAGACTTCCTCTTGGCTCGTGGGTGTACCTGAAGTTGCTGGAATCATCTGCTCTACAGTACAGTGCTGTGCAATGACCTTAAAGGATATTTTTACATAAATTTTTTAGTAGAAAACATAAATAAATAACAACAAGGCAGAGCACAGTCGCTCTTTGCAGAAACCAAGCAGAACTCATTAATCATGGACAACAGGACTCTTTGCTGAACCGAGGGACAAAATCAACCTGGGCCACAGCTGCCACTTCCAGACAGGACTGTCTTCTCTACAACCTGGGCCACAGCTGCCACCTTCAGACAGGACTGTCTTCTCTACAACCTGGCAGTTAAAAAATGTTTTCAAGTTCTAGAGAAGAACTGCCTGAGTTTTAAATTTCCTAAAACTGTCCAGTCTTCTGTGGCAAGAACTCTGCCTACTTTAGAGAGTGGCACAGAGATTAAGTGTTTTCTGCAAATGCATGAAGGAATTCATATCCATGGGGTCCCCTAGTTTCTCCAATTCTCCCACGTGAAAACAAGTTCCGTCATGGTAAACCTTTGCTATTAATTTGCATTGCTTATTAAAATGCAAACAAAAAAAGAAGCAAACTTCAACAGTGTTCATTGTAGTATCAACTACAACAGTGGGGGGAAAACCCAAATCGAACAACAAAGAAAAACTAGATGCACAACACATTCAAACAACCACAAATAGGGGATGATTAATAAACTATGACATCAACACAATATGGCCGAAACAGGGGCAGGGGTCAAACCTGACCATGGGTACTGAAGAATCTTCAAGACGTCACGTGAAAAGAAGTAGATTGTCCAGGCAAGAGAAGAAGTACCATAATGGCACAGTGTAAAGCAAGATGAACTCTAGCTAAACCAAACTACATAATTTGACATGAATTTGTGTGCTTATAAAGGTATAAAGAGATGGCTTCAAATCATCTTTGTGGTCACTTCTGGGGAAGGAGATGGGGGTGGGTCAAGCAAAAAGTGAATAATTGCTTTTTCTGTAGTATTGTACTTTTTGAAATGTAATCATATACACTTGCAAAATGAGAGAGAGAGAGAGAGAGAGAGAGAGAGAGAGAGAGAGAGAGAGAGAAAGAAGAGAGAGAGAAGGTGTTTTCCCACCCAACGCCCAGCCCTGCCTCCAGGCCTTCTGTTCCTCGTCCGTCTGGAGGTGTTTCTCATTTCTCGGTCCAATGCCCATGGGAATTTACATTAGATTATCATTAACTATTTATAATTACTTCTTGTGGCTCTTTAAGGTCATGGTAGGCAATTCCCAAGAGCAATGACATTACCCAGAAGAGAGATATTTGTGGGTCTTTTGTCCATAGGATTTGGGGCAGAAATGGCTTCTGCTGGTTATCCCCCCACATCTTGCTAACCAGGGCTCTGCTCCGTGGAGAGTTCTGAAATCTGTAGCACTCCAGTTAGCAGGGCTCCAGGGGTCAGCGCAAACTACAGCTGCAGTGATGGCCCATGACTCCTAAGGGAGCAGTTTCTGGTTCCAGTTGACCTCAGCAAACTGAGCTGTGCACCTGACCTAGGTGAAGCTTAATTAAATCCTCCTCCACTTCCAGCTTCTAACTTCTGTGTAGAGGACAATCCCCGCCCCCATTCCCCTCTCTCCTCCTTTTTCTCTGGCTGGATTTGTTTTGTGTTGTCTTTGGGCCATCACTGATGTGAATGAAAGGCAAACTACAGCTGCTCCGGAGGCCCAGCGCTCTGCACAATTAAAGAGAGAAACAACAGCAGCAACCCAAACAAGCCCACACCTATGGGTCTGCAGTTTGCCTCAGATGTGCAGCCACAATACAGACAAATCAAAACTTCAAAATGAGCTTCTTTTCATCACAGATTTCAAAAGACCACAATGTCTGTGCAGAACAACCACACAGTCAGTGAAGAGCAGTGGGGAAAACAAGCTCCATGCCACGCTGGCTTGGCTGGGCTTTGGTCGTCTGGACTAGGGGGGCAGTGTTGAAGCAAGAATGTGCTTCTAAGTCATTAGTGAGGGCCAGGTAGGAGCAAGCACAAAATGTACTGGGCTTTGACATCTGCACTTGTGATTCATGGAAACATAATTTCTGTAACATTTACACTTGGGTTAACTCTGAAATACATGCAGGAAGGTTTACTGGTCAAAGTGTTGTGAATGACGGGTAAAATTGACTCCTGATGGCTGTTATCCTTTTGGGGAGAAAGAATACCCCCTAAGTAAGTCTTGGCCCCAGTGTCAAGGTAGAATATTCCCCAAAAGTGGCCCCCAAACTGTGATCAATGCCAACAAAGCATGTGCTCTGACTAATTCAATTCATCTTGGCATGTGTGGTTCTAGGTCATGGCAAGTGAATGTGGACCAAGTCTGGGTCTTTGCTAGAAATAAACACATTGAGATGCTTCCATTTTGCTCTTTGTTAGTGGGAACAAACAGTTTTAGGCCAGCCAAATGTTACTTAGACAGAATGGGTAATTGTGCTTGGCACAGGAAAAACAGACCGTGCTCTAATCATGGATGTTCAACTTTGCGCTCCTGCAGAGGACAGATAATGACATCTGCCCTGAGCCATCTGTACCAACAGTTTCCTGTGCAATCTGAAAAGCCAGGCTCCCTTGTGCAATGTTAGGACAGGCTTTAGATTTGAGAAGTGCTGAATCCTGGGTCTAGGTTTCCATAGTACCTAGGGAAAATCAGGACCCTGGCAGATAAAGGGTCCTCTGGACAGGTCTCTTTCTGCAAGACCATCTAGGATGAACATTCAGCCTCGTAGGACTCTGGGGTGATGTGAATCCTCTTGTGACCAATTCTTGCTTCCTGTTGAGGGACTCAAAGCCACTAGGAAGTTACCTTTCCTATGTATTTTTTCCCTCGGGAATCACCTTCAGATTTAGCTTTCTCCCACAACCATATCATTAGCTATTCACAGAGATGGACCAAACCATGCAAAAAAAAACACTTGTTGAAGAAGATCAGACTCTCAAGTAAGTCTCTTTCAGCTTACAGCTTTTATGGACTGCTCATTTCATGAATGTCCACTCTGACAGCCTCAGGTACACAATGTCTATCCCATAATCTTCATTATCTCTCCAAAATTGAAATCTCGACCATCTCTGAGCCCTGAACATGCTAGAAGTTCCTATTCTCCTTGCTCCAGGGAAATCATTCATAAATTGGAGATCAATGTCCCCCAGAAAGTAATAATTTGATAGGCGTAGGACAAGAGGTCATTGTTTCTTTTCCAGAAGAAGGGCTATATGTCTTTGGAGCTGACTGCAGCATGCACAAGAGCTGCACCTACTCCCCTGGGGCAGTTTGAAAGGAGATGCCAGTCTCCATGGATTTGCCATCGAGACAAATTTTGTGGAATTACATTGAGCAATTTAGCACTTAGCAACTTTCACAAAAATCCCACACCAATCATAAAAGTTGGCTCAGCTGCACAAAATGGATAAAACTCCAAAGAAGCAGCGATGAAAATTGAAAGAAAGGAGCGCTGGCCTTCAGCTTCAAGAAGAGTGCCTCTCTCCCTCCCCCACAAAGCCCCATAGCTCAGAAGACGAAGTGTAAACTTGGAGACATCAGTTTTTTTCAAGGCTTATACTACAAACTTTGTTTGTAAGATACAGGCAAAGGGTCGGGGAAAGAAACCCAGATGTTTGTATAAAAATATCATCATTTTATTACATTCCACACAATACATTTTCAAATAGTTTTCAACATCCACAAGTTATTTTGACACACAGGCAACTGAGCAATGCAAGGGACATCACAGTTATAGGGAGAGGGGACAAGAACAGGAAGTAAAAATCTTTAGGTTTTCTTGCTTTGTTATTCTTTGGTAATTTTTGACCTTTTAGGTGTTTGCTTGCCTGCTCATTTTTATTTTAAAGATGGGGTCTTTTAAAAGATGGGATATCAACCTAAAAAATATCACTGGATTGCCTATTCTGGTTCTAATCAGGAGGAGAGGGACAAGGGAAAGGGGACTTTATTTTCGGGACCGTGTTTTGTCACTGGCAAAGCTACATTTGTTTTGTTTTTCTTTTTCTGCTTTTGCCAGCAGTAGGCATGGCTGCTGCTAGCGTGTTCTCAAGGAAGGGTTCTTGGGAGACCTCTCGTAAGGCAAATGCTTTCCAGCCCCAGCTGGCCCTTCACCTCATCCATGCCCTCTTTCACATTTTAACAGTTGGTATCACCGCTTTGTCTTCTGGAAAGCCATGCTACACTGGAGCATGCGTTCATCCGTTCAGTCCAGTTTCCTTAGAAGAGAGTGACACTTTCCTCCCCAACCGGATGGGGAATTTTGCTTTTTAAAGCAGCGCATGGCATTTTACACAGGAGCTACCCTTTTAGAAAACACTATCAAAGATGCTGGAGTATGGGAGCAGAAGAGAGAGAGAGAGAGAGAGAGAGAGAGAGAGAGAGAGAGAGAGAGGAGAGAGAGAGAGAGAACACTTAAGCAGGAATCACAGCTGAAGGGTATGATGGGATTCACCATCTGTAACAGATACATGAAGATGATGCTGCCTGCCTAGAGCATTGGATGAGCAAAGAGTAAGCTTACAAAGTGTCTGCTGTCTTGCTTTTGCTACACCGGATGGATTTTCTAGCTGTGGTTTTCTGATGCCTCCACGGGACACCTGTAGGAATGCCAATCATTTGCAAGGAATGCCTGTCCCCAGGTACTCAGCTAGAGGTGAACAATTTTAATAAAAAAAAAAAAAACCTTTGGTGACTGACGTAATTTTCTTAGCACCCAGGGCTGCTGCCCACCTCCTGCTCACGCTTCTTCCCTTTTCCATCTTCAGCTGAGGTAGGACAACTCAAAGTAGCCACACTCTAGCCTTTCATCTTTTCTTTTCTTGGCAGGGCTGATGTAGTTGAGACAGAATAGGTCTTTGAAACAAAGTAGGAGTGGGAGACCACATCCTTTAAGGAAGATGAAAGGAACCAGATACAAAAGCTGAGAATGTGCTAGAGGGACCTCTCTGGCTACTCTGGAAGAATGTCTTGTGGCTCTCACCCAAGCAGTTAAAAAAAATCATTAGTATTTTGTTCTTAGAGGGTGTCTGGAGATGTATCTGACCAGTAAAGCATTCTGAGAGAATTGTACACTTCCCAAGACACTTTCAAGGTGGGGATCAGAAAACAAATTCCTCCAAAACTGACCCTGGCATATCCGAAATTTTCAAATACACATTTTCTTACAATGAAGCTGACTTTGTCATTTAATCCATCCTTTGCACAGTATCATTGGGCAACCAACTGCTCACTGACATCTCTCCCTGTGCGTGATGGGTGTGCTTTTTTCATGCAGCTTCTCTTTGCCCATGCTGTGGCATCTGCAGATGTCAGTCAGTCCACCAGCCTAGATGCCGTAAATGCTTTAAGAGGCAGCACACTGGTCTATTTCAACGAATGATTCCTTTCTGTGTTCTCATAGTATCTGAATAAGTCAGGTAGACAACCTTATGCTTCACATATTAACACCACAAAAAGAAAGCAATAACACCCTCTCCCTTGTCGTTTACAAATGCAGTTACAATGACCAAAATAATACCAAAGAATACTTTTTTATCAACCCCATCCCAGGCTAGGCTCAATGCAGTGATGCCCCGGGTTGAGGAGACTTTGCGAAGACAACATTTGAATCCTTCCATCTGTTCTCTCTATCTTCCCCTCTTGCTCTCAGTTTAAACAGACGACTGCACTGCCATCACCCCAGGTGTGATAGTCTTTAGGACCTATTCCATGGCTGAACCACCAGAGCTAAACATTCAATATAAACTTTCTTCTTTTTCTTTTCCTTTTATAAGGCAACATGAGACACATTTGCTTCAGGACTGGAAGTAAGGACGGCTCCATGGACCCAATGGCTGTTACCTTGTGATTTCAAAGACACAGGAGACATAACAAAAGGGATCACATCTGAGTGCACTGGAGGAACCATCCTCTTGGGTCAGATAGGTTGAGGATGGGTGATATTGATGGGTACTCCATGTGGCCTCTAGTTTTCTAGGTACCTAGAGATGACAATGACAGCCAACAAAAACCCAGCCAGCCAGAGCTAGATAAGGCAACAAAAAAGCTTCAGTTTCTTCTCCAAGTAAACAAAATGTGTACAGTATATTATTTTCTTGTAAAATGTACCCCAGGAGAAGTAACACAAGAGTGAAGGGCCCTCTCTACACACATCCACACTCCCCCCCCACAGTGAGTCAGTCTCTCCCTCGCACACTCACTACACACACACACACACACACACACACACACACACACACACACACACACACCTCTTCACATGGGAGTGTACTGTGTACATACATACAGAACCAGGCTCCCTTCAAGATACCTGGCAGCCTGCCCAGGAGAGGAGGAATGGGATAAGGCAAGGAGAGAAGAAAACAAGAGGGCCTGTCTCTGGAACAAAACCAACTGAGCCCTGGGTTGTGGAGTGCTTAGGGGTGATCTCTTCTGGGATTCCAGATGCAGCATTAGAGTTGGGTTTTGTTGGTTTAGAATTATGAAAAAAGAAAGAACAAAAGAAGGAAGAAGGAAAGAAAGAAAGAGAGAAGAAAGGAAGGAAGAAAGGAAGGAAGAAGGAAGGAAAGGAAGAAAAGAGGGAAGGAAGAAAGGAAAGAAAAGAGGAAAGGAAGAAAGGAAAGAAAAGCGTAAAGATTAAAAGGAAAGAAGAAAAGGAAAAATGATAAGGAAAACAAACAAAAATATCAGAGCAAAGAAACAGGAACCAAGGACCACAGAGAACGGTTGGGGCAGATAAGAGCGCTCAGGGTTGGGAACCCTGGAGAGAGCTGTCTGCGGGTTCACACAGGGACTAGGCGAGGAGAAAAAAGTGCAAAATCGAGGCAACGTGTTTGCAGTCTTTCTTGTTTGGGCGCTGTTCCTGCTTCGGCCCTCAGCAGTGTGAGCCCCGCTCTTGCTCTAGCTTAATGGTTAGGGTGGGCTCCACCGCCAGAGGGGCCCCGTTGGAGTAGTGGGAGGTTTTGTAGGTGATGGAGTGATCGGTCTTCTTGGCCGCATAGCGGAATCGGTGGTAGTGGAGCACCAAGGCCAGCACGACGGAGACCAGCACCAGCACTGCGCCCCCCGCTGCCATAACGTAATACCAGTAGGCTGGAATGGGCTGCACGGGCACCGTGTCCACTGTGGGCTCGGTCCCTGGCGGGAGGGTGCCCCCTGGGGGAAAGACACAGAGAGTGTTGCTAGGGCTGAGAGCATGCGGACTCATAAAAAAAAATCAATTTAAAAAAGAAATAATGAAAAAAGAAAAGAAAGAAATTGAGAAACACACATGCTTTGGAATATACAGCAGGGAACCAGGGGCTCGGTGGTACTCCACCTTCATATATACCAAGCGGTTTATAATGCTGCAATCTCTACATTGGTCCCTTTATACGTCAGGTACTTTAACTATAGGTGAGAAAACAGGCTCAGAGACGGTCAATCAGTAAATAAGCTTCAGCCAAGAGTACTACCCTTACAAATCTTTCTTTGCTATTTAACCAGAATTATTTTATCATGTGTAAAAGTGTTATTAATTCATTCTCTCTCTCTCTCTCTCTCTCTCCTCTCTGTCGCTCATGTGCATGCGTGCACACACACATGCATACACGCATGCACACACACACACACACTCCCTCACAGAAAATGATGCTGCAGTGACTGCTGGGATTTAGCTAGGTGAATTCTCCAAGTGAGTAGAAATGCCATATTTGGTGTGGCTGGCCAAAATTCTCAAACAATGTATTAATTAGGCTGGCTAGACTTGAAGGTAAATTCCACTTAGGTTTGCCAAAGCTTCTGTGCCCATTGAAATCAGCTTGGTCTTGTCTAAACAGGTCAATTACTACTGTCAAGCAATGACTAACCCGTCTCATTTTTTTAATTGGATGGATGATTTTAAAAGCAGGTTGGATGAGTACTTGTAAGAAAAAAAAATATGAGTAGAAAACACTAAAGGAATGTGAGAGCGAGGGCAAAGGAAAGAGGCTCATTCTTAACTGTGGAAAAGAGGAGGGAGGAGAAGCTGGGGGTGGGAGATTTAGAAGGCATCTGAGTTTACTGGCCAGCCTCTGGTTGCCATGGAGACACTGTAGTAGAGTTAAGCTTAGGGTAACTCAGGGGAAAGACTGGCGTGACTCCCACTCCATGCAAAACAGTGCTACAACTTGATTCTCCCAAAGATTTACATCAGATGAGAATCTGGCCCAGAAAGGGACTAAGGCGCTTTAGAGCTTGCCAAAGCAGACATGATCTTTACTTCTGAAAAATGATGTATGCTTAACCTATGAGAAATGCTTCCCAAGCTGCTTGTATCACTGTATCACGTGCTGGTGACCAAAAAGATGCTTCCTTTACTTACAGGGTGTGTGGGGGAGGGGTGCTGCCTATTCCCTGCTTCTGCTCTGTGGCTGCACCTCTGCGGCCGCTCAGGCTGGACCTGGCTACCCTTTTTGTCTTCCCCGTGAGACTTCAAGCTGATGAAGTGGAAGAAGTCCGACTCGGTCCCCACCCAAGAGTGCACAGAGAGGTGTCCTGCAAATGCCTTAGGAAGCAACTGCTGACCCCGACCCCGGTTCCCAGTGGTTTCCAGTTCCCAGAGCCTGATCCCCAGAGTGCTCTTTTCCATATGGGAATAGCCCAGAGGTGCTCAGACCTTCTCGCATATCCTCAGAAACGAGAGAAAAATTGGAGAATTTTTCTCGGAAAATCTAATGAAGCCTGCCCATCTTGGTGGCTGGGAGTCATTGCTTCCTTCAGTTTGGGGATCCCCTTCTACCGGGGTGCAGTTTCACAGGTCCATGTAGGCCTCCAGAAGTCTCACCGTGTTGGAAGGGCTTTGACAAAGACAGCTCCTTAGCGTACAGCCTGATGGCTGCCTCTATATCCTTGGGGTGAAAATTATCCCAGGACCCCTGCTTCCTGTATCCTTTCCCATATGACTACCTACTTTTTCTTTTCCATAAACTATTCCCATCTTCTTTTGTTTGTTTGTTATCTTGAGACAGGTTTTCACTTTGTGGCAGAAGCTAATCTGAAATTCATCATGTAGCCAAGGCTAGACTTGAGCAGCACCCCCCCCACCCCACTTTAGCAAGTGGTTGGATTACAGATGTGAGCCACCACACCCAGCTATGACTTGCATCTTTATTCCTATGACTTAAGAGAAAAAATATGTCTCCTCCCCCTTTCTCTTTCTCTCTTAGTAGTCAAATTGAGAATTTTGCATAGAAACCAAGATACAAAGAATGTGAAGTGCTGAAAGAGGCCAGCTTGCAAGTCACGGCCAGTTGATGTCAACTCGTGATTGACGTCCAAGAGCGTCTGCTGCCTGGCAACCACTCTGATGCTGGATTTTCATGTGAGTTCACGACAGTGCTGGGAAATGACTAAGTACAGGGGGGCCCAGAGTTCATCACAGTCTCCTTTCTCCTGTAAGGAGTTCCGTGGCTGTGCCTTAGATTCTGTCTGCTGCATTATGAGGGTCATGCTCGAATGAGGTTGCAGCTCACCCATCAGAGAAAAGGCAGGTGGCAAATTCAGTGATTAAGCCCTCCCTGAAGTGCCAGAGCATGGCCACAGCCGCTCCTGTTCCCTCTACCACCTCCTGGCCTCAGTACAGAAGTTCACTGCTCAGGGAGCTAGAGTGGGGAGGAAGGAAGCCTTAATGCTACCTTGAAAGTGTTTCTGATGATAGAAATAACTTGGGGCACAGCAGGAAGATCTTTCTTCCTGCCAGAAGAAGTTAACTGTCACATGGGGGTTAGTATTCAGTATCTGATATCTGAGCCATCACCTCAGAGTTATCCTTTGGAAGACAGATCCCACTGTATGTTAAAATGCCCCTCCCACTAAATCCCTCCTGGCTGAAATTATCAACATGTAGAACATGTGATAATTTGAGTGACAAGAGTCATTTGGAGACATTGTTTTGACCTCTTAAACAATTTTTTTCTTGGAAAAATGAGAAAACATACTACATAAATGTATGCTTTTAATGATAAAAGAGTTAGGAAAAAGAAGATATGATTAACAATACTTTCCTTATGCCCCACCAAGCAATTTAGGGATGGCTTGTAAGGACCAGAAGTTTCTCAGAACATTCTCCAGCTTGAGACTTGATTCCAAAGAGCAATGGTTGTGCAGGTTTGGAGTTTACCTCTGCCACAGCCTTGAAGGGTTGTGTGCTCATTAGATTGTGGCTTACAAGTTACAGAAAAGGAAGGCAGTAAATCAACCAGGGTTAAATCTCTACTCAAAAAGTTTTCCTAGCAAAGCAGAAATCCAATAAATACTAAATGGATGGATGGGTGGGAAGGTGGATGGATGGATGGATGGACGGGTAGATGGATGGATAGATGGGTGGGTGGATGGGGGATGGATGGATGGATGGATGGATGGATGGATGGGTGGATGGACGGGTGGATTGATGGATGGATGGGTGGGTGGATGGATGGGTGGATGGATGGATAGATGGATGGATGGATGGATGGATGGATGGATGGACGGACGGGTAGATAGATGGATAGATGGGTGGGTGGATGGGGGATGGATGATAGATGGATGGATGGATAGATGGATGGATGGATGGATGGATGGATGGATGGATGGATGGATGGATGGGTGGATGGACGCGTCGATGGATGGATATATGGGTGGATGGATAGATGGGTGGATGGATAGATGGATTGACAGATAGACAGACAATAGATAGAGTGGTAGAGGAATGCATTCTGGATCAATGTTCAGGCTTACTGGGAAATACTGATTTCCCACTGGGCCTCACAGAACTGCTCTCAGAAAGTTACTAGAACTACTTCCCACTCACAATGCTTCTACAGGGAGGGAAAGAGCCTTGGAACACAAGCATCTGGATAACAGCCTTACTCAGCACCCTTTTCTGATGGGTGACTGGGCTATTGCTTCACAAATAGCAACACCAACCTGGGAGCCAAAATTGGAGGTAAGACGTCAGTCGTGCCCAGAGCCGACGACGTCCGGCCCTGCCTCCCCTAGACCATTCTCTACCAACCACTCACTCACAGATCTTTCTTTCTTTTCAGATGGAAAAATGTTTTCAATTCCTCAACCATTTTTTTTATTAATTTCCACCCCCAATTCTCCACAAAGTTTTCTCATTGTTCAAGATAATGAGAAACAGATACTTAAAAAGTCAATAACTCCAAAGTGTATTTCCAAGGTTGAGCAGACTCCCATCTGTAAAAGTTCTGAACTCTCTGGAGAAGAGACATGTGGATGCAAAGAATTCAGATTTTGAGAAACCAATTCTGAAAAGTCACATATGGGAAAAATGAAAAGAAATTACCTGTTTGGTAGTGAGCCTTCCATTCCTGTTAACAGTGTCACTGATTTAATGAATTAGGTTTTAATGATTTAGGAAGTGTGGCTGTAAGAATAGTGAAGCTGCGTTCAGTGTGTTAACCCATGATTCATGGCTTCACCTGAACTGTCTGACATGGGGGATGTGAGGGCCTAAGAGGATGAGCAGTTGGAAAACAAAGGAAGAGGGCAAAGTAGCAAACACATAGGGAAGCCCAAGGGATGGCTCAGCGCCCTGAAGAACTGCTTACTGCTTAGTGATTAAGTCAGACGTGAAACCAGGTACACAGAATTCTCAGCTAATTGTCAGTTTCTTTAAGTAAAGTTTTATTTAAACACTGCCATCTTCATAGTTTACACACTACTTGCGGTTGCCTCTTAGCGTCAGTGGCAGGGCAGAGAGCTTTCCAAAAGGCTATGTGTCTCCAAAGCCTGGGATATTTATTACCTGGTCTTTCATAGCACCATGTTTGCAGATTTTGCTCTAAAACAGTAAGGCAGGAACAGGAAGCAGCCCTCTCTCCCTTCCTGCCTTCCACTCTGTCTGAACCTGTCAGAGAACTGACCTGACACCATCTCACCACAAAAACAGCAAACATCTCTCACAGCCACATTTATAAAATGCCACCAGGACCTGGAATTGGGTCTCTTTGTACCTAAAAGCTATTTTAGGTGCTGGCATGGGGCCTTTCTGTCCAGCTGAGAATGAGCACGGCTGAAGGGACATGGAGGTGAATGGTTTGTTTCATCTGTGGGATTAAGCAAACAAAAGAAAAAACTTGAATCCACTAGAAAAATTTATAGAAGGCAGTGGAAGGATGTGGCCAGGTCTCCTGTGCAGCTTAAAGGTTGCTGAAATCCAAAGCGCCCCGAGAATAACTTTCCAGTTGTTGGACGAGTGAGAACATAGAGATGGGTTCATCAGAGGTTTTCAGTGAATGGGCAGTAACCTGGGGGACTCCCCACTCTGTCCCTTTCCCCGTGTCTATTTGAAATACCTCTAAATTCAGCCCCTCATCTGACTGGAGCAGGTATTTCTCATCTCCTTCTGGAACTGAGGCTACATTATAAAACTGAGGCCTGCCACTTTGTGCTGTTGGAGAGAGGGGCTGGGGAGGAGCATTTTCTCCTGCCCTTTCTCGGATTGTCCTGGCAGCTAGCTGCCGTAGATGCAGGTGTGGGGAGGGGAATGAATCTAGCTTCTGTGACAGGAGAGGCTGAGTATGCACGTAAACTTCATAAACAATGTCTCGGGGTCCTGTGGACAGAGATGGTGATGGAACATCACATTGTCGTTCCACACATTTCTCTGCGTTCTCTCTGCTTGCAATACCTAGCCTCTACTTGGCAGCTGGAGATGGGGGCGGGGCTTTGGGAGGGTTCTCACAGCACAGCTGCCTGTCTGGAGCCTGGCAGGGTTTAGTGTACTTCTCTAAGGATGCAGTGCAAGAATTCGATTTAACCCTCTCTGCTTCTCCAGAAGAGTTCCAAGGAGGCAGCACTACAGAGGCAAGGAAGTCCAATGAGAAAGGCACCCCGATGGGGCCATCCTGTCTCATGCCCAGGGACTAGAGTGCTGTATTGGCAGAGTTTCTGGATGGGAGGTGGGTCATGGGAATGAGGGTGGGAATGGAAAAAGAGATGTGGCTATAAAGTGGCAGACTGTCTGTAGGGCCCAAATAAATTGGCTCCAAATATGAGGCATGGAGTCAGGTACCAGTCACCTCAGATTTCATCTTAAAGTGGTTCCCAGCCATGCCCAGGGGACAGCCTTTGATCATCATTTTCTCCTGGTTATACCCAGATGGAAATTGTGGGGGGCAGCAGGAAGGCAAAAGATGCAGTACGACACTCTTAGAAATGGTTGGAGACACAGTCACAACCATCGGACTCTCAGGACATACATAGACTCCTTTTAGGGTGCTTAGTAAGAAGGCAGTTCAGGGTACCCCACCTCAAGACCACATTCACAGTGCGACCCTGCCTGGATCTCCGTCTCTAGCCAGGTACAGCCTGCTCCTGCTGCAACAGCAGTTCTTGCCTCCGCTACAAGCTGCTCAAAATATCCAGCTGGTCAACAGGCACAGAACTCTGATTATGGGCATTATACATTTTTACTGGCTCCTTGCTTGATTTTTTTCTCTTATTGAGCATTGATTTTGAGGAAACAACCCATCACTTTAATTATAGCACTTTTTAGTCTCCCCACTTTCCATTTATACACAGTTTTTCATTTGTTAAAGCTCAAACCTTAAGAACAAAGATCCATCATCACACCACGTTTCTAGCCACTGCTCATGAAAGCAAGGGAGCACACCCACGATACATTGTTTAAAATACGACTCGCACCAACAACAAGAGAATCTTTTTAAGAATGGCATGCCGATACAGTATTTCCCCTCTCCTTGTTTCCTCTTTCTCTACACAGTTCATGTTCAACACTAACTCACAGGCAGGTACACAACCCAAGTGCAGGTAATGAAGCAGAAAGCACAATGCAATTAGAATAAAATGACAGAGGTTCATGGCAAGAAACCAGCTAACTGCAGAAAATAAAAAAAAAAAAAACCTTCAAAAAGAGAAAGATCAAGAGCAGTCACCAGCACAGGTCCAAAGACCACTTTTTATTGCATTTCCCTAAAGATCCACCAAGAGCACACCGATCTCCCTCAATGAATGGGATTACTGCTGCTGCATGGTTAGTTTATAATGGAAAAGAAAACAGCCTAATTCTAAAGGCCCAGAAGCAATGCAAATGGCAGCTGCAAGCAGTGTTCCCACATCACCTCTCTCTACCTTGCTTGCCCAAATCCAATTTCATTCTGCTTCTCTGCTTTGAGTAAAATGAGTGATTTCCCATCTTAAGCAAGAGGCCCCTACTTTCCTGCCCAGGAAGAGAACAAAAGGCATGTCTTCCAAATGGAGAGACCTTTGTTTGAGTGAAGATAGAGGCCTGAGGAAAGGTCCTAACGCCTGGTCCCAGGTTCATCACATCCAGAAGCATCAAGGAACATGTCAGTGTGGTTGAAACTTCCAAGTCCCATTCTGTTCCCCACTAAGGCTTGGCTGCCTCCCTGCCGTCATCAACGCTTGCAACTCGAGGCCTGTCTGCACAGCCCCAAAGGATTATAAGCTACTGGAAAGTCTTACCTTCAAGCCCCCGAGCCCTGTGTTTATTTAGCCTAAGTGCACATTTGCCACTCAAACGAGACTTTATTTATATATCTTTGTGCAGGCGAACAGGCCTAGGGTGTGCAGCCTCGTGCTGCACATGACTTCAAGGAAAGTGCATGTGCTTGGTTTGTTTGTTCTCTTACAGAAGGGAAGCCCTCAGCCACTCCTCCTGTCAGTCATGACCAGACAGGCTATGTGCACAACTGTCAGAACAGTTATTGACCAGTCTTGAACTGGCCTTTCTGGGAGCTTTGAGGCTCAACAAGCCACTGAGAGTCAGGAATGGGCTTCCCTTCCCCAGCACAAGAATTACCCTGCATCCTGAAGGTTAGAACCCAACTGTGACCCAAGCTGTTCAGTCTGGACCTCGGTTTTCCTTACAGTGCCTTGCATCTTCAGCCCCATCCCCAGGGAGTGGTAAGATGTGCGCACGGATATTCAATACTTTCAAATGCGGGGAAACGGCAGAGAGGGTAAGCAAGAAAACATATACTGGCCCTCTGTTCTACGACTTCCCCCGCGCTGTTCATCTTAGAGCTAAGGACAAATGGCAAATTAGGCAAGATGACTTGTATTCAGGAAGACTGTCTAGGTGTCAAGTCATCTCTTTCTAGTCAGGAGCTGGACAGATTAATGAGAGCAAGGATAACACGTGGAGACGTGGGGATGAAGTGGTGAAGCTGATCTCTAACGTGCTGTCACCTCGAAGGGTACGACTAGCCAGCACAAACAGGGCCTGACAGCCCTCACACGGCTGGGACCCATATCAGGTGAGGGTCTGTGAACATGCTGCCGTCGGCTAGCTGCAGGGGGGCACTTAGCCTGGACAACGCCACAGAGTGCTCAGTGCTAGAAACCTGGGTGAAAACTTAGGTGGGCGCATCAGCAGCCAGGCTGTAGAGAGCAAACCGGCTGCATCTGAGCAGCGCAAGCAGAACCTCTGCTGCAGCCGGGCCGTCCTTTGCTCTTTCCTAGGACGAGACAAGCATCCCAATTTCCCTCTGCTTTGCTTTGTTCTCCACTTGCTTTCTTAGGAAGAAAATGCCCCTTTCTGCTTCCAGGCAAGGGCTTGGCCTCTAGTCAGGGAAGATACTCCCTTGTTCCCGTTCCTAGTTTCTGAATCCAGCACCACTCCTCCCTCCCTAGAACGCCTGCCTCCACACCTCACTGTGGGATAACTGACACCACGGCCTTGCTTCCCTGGAGCAGGAAAAAAACACCATCTTCAGCCTAAAACCAAGCATTGCCACTTTGTTTCACTTTTAATTTACTATGGATATTTTTCCCTCATAGAGTGTGTGTGTGTGTGTGTGTGTGTGTGTGTGTGTGTGTGGTGTTGATCTTCCCATAGCCTCTCCTTTCTCACCACTCCTGAATTTTCAACCTCATTGGTCCCAGTTGGACAATGCAAGGCTCAAAGGTTTATCTGTAACCTATTTGTCTCTATTATAGGTTTCTAAACTTTAATTAAGTGAGACATTGACAATCTCAATCCCCAGTAACTATGGGTGTCGCTGGCGCCACCTAGTGGTGAGAAAGTGGAGCATCCTTTTTCTCCTGCAAGCTTTGTCAAACCGGGTATTGCTCCCCTCACCAAATTCACATCACATGGAAAGAGAAAAAGCCATGCAAAACGAGCATTTTTTTTACCTTTAAAATCCTCACCTGCAAAAGCTGAGATGGGTTCTGAAAGAAAGAAAAAAACAACAACTTTGAGTTAGAGAAAGGGAAGAAATAATTGAACGAACAAAGATGGCGTCTGTAAGGTCACTTGATAATACACTACAGAGAGTAGCCCACTTCTTGCACGTTTTCTAGACTGTGTCCAATATCACTGGGCAAGGCTGACTAGAGAGGATTCTCAAGTTGCTTTGGATCAAAAAAAGTCTTCATAGAGTAACGGGTCCCGAAGGCATTGTAATCAGTAACTTAGTACTGATTACTTTCTCAGACCTGGGGTTACTTTTAGATGCCCAAGCCCTGAGAGTTGCCTGGAGGACTGGGGAAGTCTCAGTTGCTTCTTGCATCTAGGAACAGACACCCAGGACCCAAAGTCCAAGGAAAGCACTTGGTCATTTACTACAGCAACTCAGCTAGCTGGAGTCAAGCCTTTTCCTTCTCAGGATCCTTTTCTGTTTGGGGAAAAATCCACGGCTCTGATGGGAAGTGGTCAGAGTCCCCTTAGGGAAACCCCTGCTTCAGGATGAAGACTTGAGCAAAACTATGCGCATTTCAGAAGGGCTGGTTCTCAGGACTTCTGACCAGAAAGCTAGTTAGGGGTGTCCTTTCTAAACCGGTCCTGTGGTATGCCACGCTTAACCCTACAACTCCAGACTCTTGAGCATTAGAAGTATCAGCTTGAAAACAAAATGTAACATTTTATTTCTTACGCCATAATTTTCCCTGCAGTTCATTCACGTGAAAGAACGGCGTGGGTAATTTTGTTATCATTCTTATATAGCATGTGTACCATTTTTGCCCACCACTGAAGGCTTCCATTAAGTCCATCAACCCTTTCCAGCATGTAATTCTGACTGGCAGGCACTCTCGTCCTGTAGCATTTTCTTGGCTAAAAACTGGAGTCTGATGCTGGGGTCTTGGCACTCTGAGTTCTCACATATTTAATGCACATCTATTTCTGATTGGGAGATGGATATAAACCTTCACTTCATCCCATACCCCCCCAGCCTCAGCCCGAGACACAACTGTGCCCGCATTTCACCTCCTCTATAGACTGGCACAGCCCTACCTACTGGGAACACTGTGTTCTAAGAAAGCAGTTGCTGCCTTTTGTCACAAAGAGCGAGGTCGTCGCATACCCATGCAGTTCTCCAGGGGGACGTCCGTGCTTATCCGGATGTCGTCAATGGCAATCTCTCCCGATCGTCCTTTCCCTATCACTCCCTCGAACACGATCTAGAGCCAGAAGGACAAGAACCATGGTTAGTGTAAAGACTCCCGGCTTCTGCTAACAGCCAGTGTGTGTGTGTGTGTGTGTGTGTGAGTCACTGCACCTGGTACACATCTGTGGACCACATGGCTACATCTCTTGAGATCTTAATTTAAAAAGAGTTGGTTCAAATCAAGTGCATATTTGAGAGGATAAGAAAATATAGTAAGTTGGTGGATATTGCTGTCCAGTAACAAGAATATACTGATTAAAAGGACCACAATTGGAGCACACATAAGGGGGGGTGTTAAAATTTCCCTAGTTATTTCTGAGGTTTCTTTCTCATAAATCCTTCAAATTCTCAACCTAGGTTATGTGAAAACTCAGAGGCCATGAGCAGGTGAGGTAAAGAGGAACATGTGGTCCTTAGGCTTGCATTGCCTTTTAGGTGACTGCTCACTGCACACTGACTCAGAGATCCATTAATACAACAACAAGGAAACCGCTTACTGAACATCTACTATGTTTTAGGCACGCAGGTGAGAGAGAAACAAAATCTATGAAGACAAGAGCTCTACCTGGAGAAGCCCACCCTACAGGGGGTGAGACAAAAACTCCAATGGGTCTTCTAATCCCAGCACTAACGTTAGCAAGTGGGGACCCAGCATCTCAGGATGCTTCAGCCTGCACACGGAAGCCCTCAGCTCTGTGGGGACCCAGCATCTCAGGACGCTTCAGCCTGCACACGGAAGCCCCCCAGCTCTGTGGGGACCCAGCATCTCAGGACGCTTCAGCCTGCACACGGAAGCCCTCAGCTCTGTGGGGACCCAGCATCTCAGGACGCTTCAGCGTGCACACGGAAGCCCTCAGCTCTGTGGTCTGTGATTATTCTTCGTTCTCAGCCTCCCCAGGTTCTTTCTGCAAACGAGCACATGTCCTCTGGCAAGTGGAAGGAGCAGTTGGCTGCCTGACCAGCCATCTGTTGCTGCTCTTCATCTGGGGAGGAGCAGGTTAATGCTTTGGCCGGTTCTCAGTCACCTCATCCACAGTGTGTCTGTCTACCCCTGCCCAAGATGCGGCTACAGATGTGTGTGCCCATCCGTGCCACAGCCTCCTGTTCCATGGGATAGAGATAACAGAAAGTAATTCCGGGAGCTGAGACAGACAGAGAGCGAGAGAAACCACTTGTTTGGGGCTCTCCCAGGTCCACTGGCCACAGAGTTTAATGTCTATCCATCTGCGGCCCTTCCTGGATTCCTGCTCTCTGGAGCAGGTATGGGGGGCATGGCCCAGCCTCCCCCATTCTGAGAGCCCCACTGCCTTGGATGTAGAGGGGCTGTTTGTGTTTATTTCCCTGGCCTGTGAGTCCCTTTGTCAGTCCACCTGATAGCAGTCTAAAATAAAATGAAGAGAAGAAACATTTGTTGGAGAAAATTTCAGCAATATAAAAGGCAATAGGAGGAACAAAGAACCAAGTCTGGGTGTCGAGATAGGCTCATTCTGAATAACAAATAAGAGTGTCATTTAGTTGCCATAGCAACAAAAGAAACACAATGAAAACAGTGGAGCTTAACCACGTCCCTTAATGATGAATGGGCAAGGCTCTTTGAAATACTGAAAGAGGAATCACAATGATTCCCTCGCATCTTGAGCCCTTTTCTTCCCCCGACTCACCTGATACTCCATGTCATAGCTGGGCAGGATAATGCGGCCGTGTTTCCACTCACTGCCCTGGTCCTCACGGATGACCCAAAGGAGTTTGCTTTCCTGGCTGGCTTCCCGGACCACCTGCAGTGCCACCCCGTGGCCGCCTGTCGCTTGGTACTGGAACTCCATGCACACAGGGTTTCGGGGCAAGTGCACCGGTGGGCTGATGAGCCGCCCATACTGGCCCTCTCGCTGGCTGTCACTCTGTAGTCTCAAGAAGTTCTTGTCATCTGGGGAAGACAAATCCAAATACAGGTGGTAAATGCTTGGGAAATATACCACTTTGTAACTGTGACCCCTCCATCAGAAGGTCGGGCTGGAGTTGGGGTGTTGTCGGTGTTTTGAAACATGTTGGGTCTTGCTATGTAGGTCAGGTTAGCCTTGAACTTACAACCTTCCCGCTTCTGCCTCTTGAGTGCTCATACTACAGGTGTGTGCCACCATGTTGGGCCTGCTGAGCTCTTTTCTAAGGCTCCCTCAGAGTCTTGATTCAAATGTTGCATCTTCTTGAAGCTCTTTCTTCCATCTTCAGTCACATGGGACCCTCTCCCAGGTCTCTGGATCATTTGGGTCATATCTCTTTCATATATAGTCCCTGCCATGGTCAACTTGAAACCTTGCCTGTGTACAAGCTTGTCTCTTCTCTCTAGATTCTAAGAGGCCTGGCCCATGTCTTATTCATCTCTAGCTTACCCAAACGGTCAGTGCTGTCTTACGAACTAAATTATAAGGAGACAGTTTATAGGGGTGTAGTGGCTGCTGGATTGGAGGGTGACTCTGGCCAGGTGGCTTATGCTTCGAGTCTTTGTTGTCTGGCTGGGCACTGTCCAAATGGAAGACATTAAAAACCTTCTGTCTCTGCCAGATGATGCCAGGGCCTCAGTAACTCTCACCCAGACACTCATGTCAACTTAAAGCAGATCAGGGGTGGGGGTGGCCGGACATCTCACTTTCTTCCTGGACTTGGCTTTTCCCAAGCAGCCGTGCACATACAGCTCCAGAGGGTTGAAAGGTATGGCCATTATCATTAACAAAGGCTATGCGTTTAGCAGAGAATATACATGTCCTGGGAAATTAAGGGTTCACTGTCCAAATGCTTCAAGAACGGCCTTTTTGGCAGACTGGTTTTAAATCCATCTGATCCTTATGCAGAAGGCTGAGCTCTCGTTACGGTTGGCAGCACCTAGGCCTTACAGACACGGGTGCAGAGACAGGCAACTCCAGCCTGTGAGCAGAGAGCAAGTGCACAGAGGAGAAAGGGGAGGTCTCACAATCTGCCTTGGGCCCTGAGACATGGGTCATGGTCTGCTAAACTCCTCTGCCAGGCGTATAAGGGGGGCAGGGACATATTTTCAGTATGTATCCAGCTTGGGATGTGAGCAGGCCAGACACTTTAGTTCTTCTTAACATGATGCCACGTTAGCCTAGACATGGGCACAGAGCTTTTCAGTCAATATGGATGGTGAAACCTTGGGTTTGCTGGGGAAGGACAGGCTCGCATTCCAGAAGCCGGGGCAAGCACCCTCTCTGGGTTGGGGATGTCTGATTTGCTGCTGTCACATCTGCTGGCATCATCTTGCTAGGTGAGGGCTAAGCCTATAGCAGACCTTCCGGCAGCAGGCCTGTTCCAGGTACAGAAAAGGGAGAGGAGGCCGCCTCCACAGCGCGTCGCTAATGATGGGGTCTGCAGAGGAAGGGCTGCTGATAGCATCACCAGACACTCAGAGGTCCTCCAACCCTCTGTTTCCCCATCAGATCTTTCTGCCACCAGTATTAATGATAATAATTACAACTCGAGACTGCACACTGCTTTACAGGTTACGAAGCACACTAGTGTGTATTATTCTATCTCATGCTCGCTCTATGCGTGCAAGCTAAGACATCTAATTTTACTTTGCACACAATGAAGAAACCAAGAAAGGTTAAAGGACCTGGCCAAGGAGGAAATGACTGTTCAGAAGTAGAGCCCGGACTTAACTGAGGGATACCCCACTTTTCCACAGTAAGCTCTTTATTTCAGCTGTCTGCAGGGGTCTTGTCCCAAATCCTTTCAGTCACTCTCTGTTTGAGGGAAACCAGCTTCCCCCTAGGTCTGCTGCCTCGCTGTCTCAGCTTGCCTACACCTCTTGGTTCTTCCTCTTCTCCACATGGCCCAGCTCTTGGCACATGTAATATTCACCCCCACTTTCTCAGCAACTCAAGTATTTGTTAGCTATACTACTGATCTTGCACCTTTCAAAGGATTTGAGGTAACTACCCACCACATGGTAACTACCCACCGCCTGATACTCTTAACTGGGTCATATGTGTCTTTCTGACCATCTAAGATTTTTTTAAAAATATTTTTTATTTACTTAATGTATATGTATGTGCGTATGTTCACATGTGTGCATGTGTTTGTGCATATGAGTGTACCTCAATGCACACATGGAGGTCAGAGGAGTATTTGCGGGAGTTGGCTCTTTCTTTCGACCATGTGGGTTCAGGGACTGAAGTCTAGCCATTGGGTTTGGGGCAAGCACATTCGCCTGCTGAGTCACACTATACTCTCCATCCCCGACTGTCCTGCACATATAAGGTTTAATACTGCATGCTTCTCCTTCTCTTAGTCCATGTATATCACACTACTCAGGGAAATTTGATTTCATGAATGAATAAATGAATGAATGGCAAACACACAGAGGAAGAAAGAATGAGGACAGAGGGAGACTCTGCTAGACTCTGCCAAGCCTTCAGATTCATGCAATCCTTCTGCCATTGCTGCCGTTTTCTTGAGCCAACAGCCCCCTTTTAAAGGTGAGGCAACCTCACACCAGGGTAACCTGTGGAGGCGCCCAGCAGGTTGGCAGGCCGCTGAGGGTCCCCCGATCCTCTGTGCTCCAGTAACTTGTAAGTCCTTCCTTTTCCCACCCCATCTACAAAGGAAAGCACGTTTGAGAGACTTCTTATTCAGCCTTCTCCCTTCGCAGCTTCACAAATAAGACCCGCTTGCTGCCTGAGAATTGCTTGGCGGAAATTCTGTCACTTGTGTGAATTTGCATTCTTAAGCAAAGGAATCATAGCAGAATGCTTACAACTGGGAAAGCCAAAAGCGTGTGGGGTGTGAAGTGCTGGCTGCGAGGATTTTATCCGGGTCTATCTCAGCTAGCCACCCTGTCATTAGAACTGAGCCAGGCCAAAGGCTTCCCAGTCAGCTGGTCCGGAGCCCCCGAGCCCCCTCCTTTCTCCGTCCCCCTCCCCTCACAGTAGGCTGATAATCAGTATGCATGATTTACAGGACCACGGCAAGAACCCAGTTAATGCTAGTGGCGTGCTAAGCACGAGCAGCTGAAGGATCATAATTCAGCACTGACGTCTGGGCTAATCCGCGCGTTTGCAGAGTCTCCAGACAAGCAGGCCTCTGGATTTCACTCAGTTAAATCATTTGTGCCCCACTTGTCTGTTAAGTGCTATGAGCTCCAGGGAAGAAAGACGATATGTAAATTTAAGGAATTAACAGGCGACATCAGTCAGAGGGACGCTGAGCTGCCAAACATCCTGCCTGTCACGAAGAGAGGCCTGATTAGAACCAGGGACACTGGGAAGGGAGAGGCTCCGACCAGGAAAAGCCCAAGGAACGGGAGAGAGAGAGAAAGGTAGAGGCTGGGGATGATGGAACCGAACAGACACTGTGCGAGACTGGAGTTTCTCCTTTAGGCACCATCCCTGCGCAACAAAAGTCAGTATACCCAGCTCCTGCTCGGGTCCTGACCTCGGCATTGGAAATGTTCCCCACTCCACAGCAAGCTTATTTTCTCCATTTCTAGAAGGAAACTGAGGCTCGGAGACATGAGGTCATATTTCCAGGAATGATGAGAGCAGATCTGAACTGAGATGGGCCTGAGGAAACTCACTGGCTCATTGTCAGCTGGGGTGGAATCCTGGCCTGAGGCTCTAAACCTTTGAAAGCCTCAGTCTTCCCATCTGTACAATGGATACGATAGTGGCATTGCTACACAGGGTTGTAAGCACTTGAATGGTAATGGGGCTGCAGCAAGAGATTAGCTGAGCACCTAATGCCCCTTCACACACTGTTGCCCGCAGGCCAAAGACCAGCAACCTGGGGGAAGTCAGTGCAAGGTGCAAACAAATGGGCTAACTCAAAGATGATTTTGACATTCTTTGAAATAAGATGATTTCCCAGACTGTCTCAACTATAGGAACAAGCCAGCTTCCTTCTGTGACCATCTATAGAAGATGAGACAAAATGTGATACTGTCTTATCTCTTGAGTGGGACCCCCCCACACACACGTGACTACTAGCATAGGAAGTGTGCAGGGACATCCTGACACCACACCACCATCCTTCCCTTCAGAAAGGTCCTTCCCAGGCCACAGCCCCAACTGCCAGGAACATCTCAAATTCAGTTTTACACTTCCTGCTGTCCTGTGGACACATTTCTTCCAACCAGTGGAGGATGCAGCCAGTTTCTGTCCTCTGACTTAGAAATAGTTTCACTCCTAAAGTATTAAGAAGTCCAGGGGACTGGCAATATGGGTAAGTAAATAAGGTGTTTGCCTCACAAGCTCGATGGAACCACGTTCAGGTGCCCAGAACTGAGGCAAAATCACAAGTCTGTAAACCTCTCTATGATGTACCTGTATGTGGAAATGGGCAGAAGATATAGGGGAAGCAATGGAAGCTTCTGAGCTAGTCTGAGGGACACTAGTGAACAAACAAGCACTGTTCAAACAAGACGCAAGATAAAGGCTGACACCAGAGGGCAGACACACCGACACTCGTGGGGGGAGGGGAGGGTGGAGAGAGAGAGAGAGAGAGAGAGAGAGAGAGAGAGAGAGAGAGAGAGAGAGAGAGAATTGAGACCTTTAGTCTGTGTTTCTCCAGGAAACACAACCCTAGCCCCTTTTAATGTCCCCTCTCTGGGTCTTCATGGGTCTCCACTGACCCCTCTTTGGAGTTAAGTTCTGACACTCATACAAGATATTGAAACTGAATGCATTCTCAAAGTGAAGACCATTCTGAAATATTCCAATTTGTGGCCTACCACTGCTAGATACTAAGAAAGTTCCCAGAATCTGGCAGTTACCTGGTAGAAAGAAGAGTTGGCATGGCATGGGAACAGGGTTGCCTTGGTCATTAGGGAGAAACCCTTTGAATTGTCAAGAATTTGCTCTACTATGAAAAGTGGCTAGCTAAGACCCGACCCTGCCTGCCTGAAGTTCCCTTCTTGCTCTGTGTTTGACGGCTAGGAAACTGGCAATGGATAGCATCCAACAAAAAGACAATGGAAAGGAAATACTCAGTTATCGAAAGAGAAGGAAGAAATAGTGTCCCCAAGATACAGTTCCTGTCCTCCTGACATATTTGGGAGGTATTTGCTGCATTCTTGACTCAGTTGTTGCTAATGATACAGAGCAAGCGAGCACATGGGAATGAACGACACAAGTTCAAAAGGGCAGAGAGGAAGTGAAGAGGTCGGTCACTCCGGCGTCTCTCCTGATGCTGTCTCCAGAAGGGTCGCTTGGTATTTCACCTGGCGATTTATGACCCCATCTGGCTTCAGCCGCTTAAGTGTCCTATGGCCACGTGACTGAGCTTGCACCAATAGCAATGAATTCAATTGTGTCTACTCCCCTTTCACAAACCCCAGAATAAATCACCAGCTTGATCCTCCTGGCTATCGCAAAGCCAAACACGCCATCTGTCCCTCACACACATCTCCTGGCTAGCATCTTGCCCTCCTACTAGAACAACCATCTGAAAGAATATTTAGCGAAGCAGGAGATGGAGCCTCTTAGTATAGGTCATACTTAAAACATGAGTCAGCCCCTCAGCTGGCCTTCCAAGGTCAGCCTATCTCTGCTAAGGTCCTCAAATTAACAAGCAGTTAAGGGAAACATTGACTTTGGATGAACTCAGCAGGATGTTTTCAAGGTTTATGATAGAACATTCCGCGGACATTTAAGTTTTCAGCCTGGCCAGTCCTCGCAGGCAGCTACCTGGAGATACTTCTTGGATGTGTCAGCTTCCACAGAAAGTTCTGCCGTGTAGATAGCTCTGTTCTCATTCTGACGCTTGCTTACCATCTCGGTCCTTCGTGATTTTCAGGAAGCGGGGATAGCAGCTTCTCTCTCCTCATCTTTGCCACACAGGGCATGTTTTTCTCCCATCTTACAAGAGGCCTCTATTCTTTCCTTGTCCGGCTGAAATTATCCCTTGACTATTGTTTATTTTCAGCTCATCTCTCCCTGCCCTTTAGTAATCTATCATGGGTCCATAGCCCCAGTTTTCTGTCCTCCCGGAGCCCCCACTGAAGGTGAGTCAATCGGACGGAGTGGTTCTCAACTTGTGGGTCCTGACCCATTTGTGTGTGGGGGTCAAATGATCTTTTCACAGGGTGGCAAATCAGATATTTATATTGCGATTCATAACAGTAGCAAAATTATAGTTATAAAGTAACAATGAAATAATTTTATGATTGGGGCTCGTCACGACACAAGAAACTGTATTAAAGGGCTGCAGCTTTGGGAAGGTTGAGAACCACTGTACTGAGGTCATTCAAGTATCTGAACTGCCAGCTGATACCTCATTTTTTGAGCTCAGAGAGAGATTTTTAGATTCAGAATTTCAAATGCATGGCTAGCTTACTGTCAAGATGCAAACTTACTGTGAGCTCACCCTTCCGCTGTTTCCTTTGGGTTCTGTATGAACTTGTACCAGCCATACTCAGGCACAGTTCCCTTTAGCCTCTCCTTTGCACACACATGGTGCATCAGAGTTCTGGTCCCCCACTCTGCTGCAGTTTATCAGCAGCCAAATCTGCATCCAAACAACCCCAGTGAGAAATCAGCAGGGTCTACTACTGACATTTGAAGGGACAGCCAACATGTGTAAACCCGAATGTTTGGATTCTTGGCTTACTCCCACTTGAGCTTTCCTTTGAACCCGAGGAAAGGCACAGTTGTCTCAGCTCCTTCCCTGAGCTGGGCAAAGCTCCCTTCAGAAGGGTGTCCTAGTCCAAGCAGGCTTTGCCTGTTTTCTTTAGATGCTTTCATGGCTCTTGGTCAGTGAAGCAAAGTATCATTGTAATCACACTTCACAAGGGCAAACAATGTTTAAAAGAACATACATTCCAGACCCCAGCGGATCACCCAGGAACCTGTGGGGAGAATCCTGTAATCTATGGTCTTATCTCCTCCCCCTCTCGTTCCCCTTCCCCCCAGTGGAGCTGGGAACCGAACCCAGACACTCCCAGACACTGAGCTACAACCTCAGCTCTCCTTTTTCTTCTTTTTTTTTCAGACAGGGTCTTGCAAAACTGCCTAAGCTGGTTTTGAACTCGGCAGCCCAGGCAGACCTTAAACTTTCAGTCCTTCTGCCTCAGTTTCTCAAGTAGCTGAGATTACATGACAACACCACCAGACCTCATTCTTGACAGTAATAATGATCATAGAAATAACAACTATTAATACTATTGGTATTACGGTTTACTTAGGATACTTTTTCTGTGTGACCCCCAAATAGTCCTTAATGCTATGCCCCTTGGTCATTTCCCATGGCTGTGGATGGAGTCAGAGTGGCATACGTAGGAAAATCAAAACAGTGGCCACCAAGTACAACATGTCGAGAACCAGATCAGGCAAATTCATCCCCCTAACTCATTGCTTCTTGGTTCTCACTAAACCAAGTTACAGAAGCAACATCAAGGATTGGGAGCTTGTTCCCCTGCTAGTGTCCAAGGTGCTACAGCAGCACTGACTACTGCAGTGTGTGGTAACGATGTGGTCCTGCATCCCTGGGGAAGGGACCAGTGCCGTGGCAGAACTGAAGAATCAGCTGAAACTCTTTAAAATTATGATAGAAATAGCCACAAACGGTTGAGGATTTCTTACCCAATACTGGAGAACTGGATACCAAGCCCACCCAATCACCTCAAGGAGTGCTTGTATCCTTCCTCATAGACCCAGCTCTCATCATTCTCGGAACTGTTGATATCAAAGCGTCAGAGCATGTCTGTAGAAAATGTGTCTGTTCTACTAAGCATACGCCGCCGTTGTAGCTTCAGAGGGAAGGCAAGTGACTTGTCAGAGAGGTTGGACAGGCTCCTCGGCTACCACCAGGGGGTCACTGAGTTTGGAACACATCCTCCCCCTTCAGCGGGAGGGGCATTGGTATGAACACACTCTAGGCAGCTCAGCCACAAGAGCTAAAAAAAGAAATTCTGAGTGGCTTGAAAGACGGATGTTGAAAAACAAAGACAGTGGAATGAAACCAGTGTCCTGCCAGCCTGGAGCAACCATTACCACTAGGCAAAGGGACAGAGCTGACTGCGGGCTTCGAAGGGGGCAGAAAAAGGAAAGAGAGCGAGAAAACAACTCAGTCAGAAAACATCTGAGCAATGTAAGTGGTTTCCAGGGACACTTGTGTTGTGTTTCAGCATGGCCATCTCGCCCCGCCCCGTTTCCCTTCACCCCACCTTCTCTCAGCCAACGGCTGTGATGCTTCCTATCTAAAGTGTAATGGCGTCTGTTTACCTCCTTATGAAGAGGTGAAGCGTGTTGTGCGCTTCCAGAGAACAATGGGTTTGGCCTCTCTCTGTGGAAGAGCACAGTCGGGTGACACTGTGGCTCTCAGGTTTGGGGACAGGCGCCAAGCCTTCTGCACCCATCAGCACTGTCCCCGCCCTGAGCCCAGCACAGCTGCTTCCTTTCTCACTGCTACTCTCAGAGCCTCATTTTTTTTTTTTTTAAGAACAAGAAAGGAACACCCCAAACAGAAAGGGTTCTATCTTCTGCTTACAGTGTGATTTGGAGCTTTGTAATCAGGACAGTCGGAAACAGAGAAGATGGGTGTTTTAATCATCCGAGGATAAAGGGAAGGATTCTGAAAACAAAATTGTGACTTTGTTTCCTGGAGTCAGGTCACAAGTTGCTTTCCTAAACTTCAGTGGTTCTTCTGGAACAGGAGAACAACCGTCTTCCTTCTCAGCATTAGACCCAGCAGTTCCGTATGGCCCTACTTTTCTTTCTGTCCCCATCTATCCTATTCATCAAAGGTTGGAATTGTGCCCATTCCTTAGCCTGCTCCCAGAAGCCCTCTCTAACTCAGAGTGGAATGAGTCAGCTCAAACGAAGACAAAGACAACAATAACCAGTAGTGAAGCAAGGGTCAAGGGACCAGGAATTGCGGTGAGGGTGGGGTCTGAACAAAGTGGGTAGAGGTGCAGGGCAGCAAGCTATGGCAGAGGGGAGGGGACAGAACTGCTGCCTGCTTGCTGGTGGCCTTGTAGTCTAGGGCTAGCCTCAGACACTCCCAGAGGAAACCTTTTTAGAAGTATAGGGAGGGGAGGCCAGAGGATTAGAAGGGACTAAAAGCGGGGCCCGGATAAGAAATGATCAATCCTCCTACCACACAGAAAGTCCATGTGTACAACCTTATTCAAAGTGCCCCAGCCAAGCTGCACCTTAGAACCCTCCCCTCTCAACCCCTATCTCACATTCAGACAAAATGTAAACACATACACACATATACCTCATTCACCTTCCTTACATTCAGATAAAGATGGGGGCTGGGAAAAAACACCAATTAATTGGACCCAGTCTCAAAGGAGAGGAAATGAAACGAAAAATCCTGGCTGGGTTATAAAAATAAGTATTTTTCTTCCCGACGTGCAGGAGGCTCATTATATTAATTAAGCATTATTGCAGAGAGTAAGACCGGGAGGGGATTAGAGCTGGGACTGGGGTAAGTGCTCTCTCTCCTGTGCCTGCGGCTCTGGTGATCCTCAGATACAATCTCTCTGAGCCAGCACTCAAAGGCTGAAGAGATAAACACTTGAAATATGAAAATGTTTTTCTTCAGAGCAGATGCTGTGACCCTCTGGGAAAGCAAATGTGGGCTATGATGGAAGACTGGCCCCAAGTGTTCTAAGCCTTCCTCCCTCCTTGAACTCCTAGGGACCAGGGGCACCATCAGTGGTTGGATGAGAGCAGCTCTGAAGAAGCCAGGAAGAGGGGAGCCCTCTCTTTCTCATTTTCTAGCCTTTTCCCAGAGCACTTCATCAACATTTAGCCTGCTAAATTTCCAGAATTAACCCCATTTTCTCCCGAAGGCTTGTTTACGGACATCTGAGAGTCAGGCAGGAGGTGTATGGAAACTGAAAGCCAATCAGAGCGTTTACTGGTTTGTGAATGCCAATTGTTAAATTTTCTGAAACTTTACTAGCCAATTAAATATAATTCTTATTAAAATTACATAAGCTATATTAAATTATATTAAAAAGGAGAATAATAAACACCCTCAACTCAACATTTCCTGATCATTTCGGCATATTCGCCTCCGGAGATAACTTAGGTTCCTTGTGTCTGTAGAGGGAAAATGCGCTCCCTGAGCCCCGCCATTGCATGTCCCAGCCCCACCCCCAGGTTTGTGACCCACTGAACTGTGGGGAGAGTATTTTTACCACTGAATGTGTGTGTACCTTATCAAACAACTTTGGGGTTTTGTTTCAATCCCTGGAAAGCCTATTGTTAAAACATTTCCAGAAGGCACCTGTTAATGAGACAGTAGTAGCCAGTGCTGGCTGAGGGAACAAGAGGATTCTAATGGACGCCTACTATCTCCTAAGGACCTCCCAAGGCTTCTTTCTCTCACTTATTCTGTTTTCTCTTTCTCCCTAGCAACTGACCTGAAATCCCGAGTAGGCTAGGAGCCACCAACCAGCCAGGCATGTGCGGATGGATGTCTGTGGTAGTCTGTGGGCAACGAACAGAAAACTGCCCCGTGGTGGGGAGCGAGGAAGCTTGCAAGGGAGTCGGGATGGAAAACCATGTGCGTCAAAGGATGTCTCAGCTGCCTTACCTGGAAATGTTCGGTCATTGGGGCTGGCACTGCCGGTCCAGGTGCTTCTGAGCCACTTGGCATGGTCATACATCCAACCACAGGGCTCCTCAGGGAAATCAAAGTTGCAGTTGAATCCGGAAGGGAGTTGTAAATCTTTGTCTAAAAGAAGAAGAAAAGTAACTAAAAGGCCAGCAAGCAAAGCGGGTCCAGCGGGCCCAGCGGGCAGTCACAGCAATGTCCCTTCAATAGCTGGCCTGGCCCTGAGCACCAAGCAGAGAAAGAAGGGCTTCCTTTTGCTCATTTATTTCACTCATCTTGGTGATTGCTGACTTTCGGGTCAGGCTTTGGTCTCATCCTTCCCAGCATGAAGACCAAGTCGGCCAGTGGTTCCCAAAGTAAGCAATTATAAAGAGACCTCCCCAAATGGCTTCAGGAGCTAATCAGCCTCCTCCATCTGCCTCATACAGCAGACAAGTGGGAAAATTGCTACTCCCTAGATGCCAGAGAAGAATGTCTTCAGTGGCCTGCTGACTTCTGAGAGGATCATCTCAAGTCCTGCCAGCCTGGCTCTCAGAAGTGATGGGGAGACCTGGATGCTGGGGAACTTCTGGGTGAGACAGACAGTGACCTCAGAAACAAGGGATGGCTTGTTTGCCGTCCCTTACCACTCTGCAACACAGCCCTTATTCCGGAGGGATGGCATAGGTTGGCCTTGTCAGGAGGGAAATCTAACATGTTAAGAGTGAAAACGAGGGGCTGGGGCACCCTGAGAGCTGCCCAGCTCAGAGCTGAGTAAGTTGGGGCATGTTTTTATCTGCGAGGTTGGGGGCTCAGGCTAGGCTAGTCACGCCAGTTACTGAGCAGCACATGTGCGGAGCTCCTGAGAGCTGAGAGAGAAGAACGTGTTCTCTGCAGCTCTACAGAGTGACCACAATGGCTCACCCTGGCTGCTTTAGAGAGTTACCTAGTTGAGTCCAAAGGCGGAACCAAGTGGGTTTTCTCTGGGGTTCCACCCAGATCTAAAAACCCAGTATGAGTTAATGCTAATCTTGGAATTAATAGGGGGTGGTACAAAGGTGGGGAAAGAGAAAATGGGAACCCAAACATGGATACTTGCCAGGACAGAGGAAAAGAGTTAGCAATGCTAGTGGCCCAGGGGACGTGGGGTCTTTGGCCTTCTCACTTCCCTTCCTAAGTTCCCAGAGAAGAATTTCCACGGGGAAGGTTAAGAATGGTCTAACGGCGACAGCAGCTGGGTAGAGACAAATTGCCCACCATGGGGTGGAGGATGCTTGGCTTTAGAGGCAAGGGTACTGCTGATCTCAGCAGCAGGACGCAGATTGCCCGCAGACCCTACTGTGTCCGGCCTGCCCAAGAGGGAACATTTAATGTTGGCCCACCCTTAGCCAAAGTCAGCTGGAGTGCAAAGGGAACACATGGAACCCATCACAGAAATATCAACCTGTGGCTTGGGAAAGTCGGCTCTAGCCCTCACCACTCCTTCTCTCCAAACTTCTCCACATGTCTATTTTTCCGTTCAAAAGTACAGGGTAATTCAATATACCATAATTCCTCTGCAATGTTTATATGCATACTATATCTCAGGAACTAAATTCCACAAAAAGATCTTTTACTAAAAAGAAGGGAGGGACCATCAAAGAAACCTCAAATCAAACAAACCACTGTAAACGGTAAAATTATATTAAAAATAAACTTCTGAAATTTTGCAGCAGAGCCCTTAAATTTTCCTTTGGATTGCCGTTTAGCTAGACTCCCCATTCCCATGCTCCTGACACGCTAACTCTGAATCTAATACCATGCATTAACTCCGTGTGTTTCTTTTTCAGCTCTCTGTTTTAGATATGTCTTGGAAGATTCTCCACTTCTCATTATGAAACTAAAACAAGTTCATTAAAATGTCAAGGTTTTGTATTCAACTAACCCTGACCAGCAGTGTCCCCTACCCACATAATATACCAGAGCACACTCCCTAAAACACATGCATTCGATTCTCATTTTTCAGCCCCACAGTTTCAGCATTAATTTTTGGCTTTCACCCCACTCTTCTTACTGGAAGCCATCCATACCATCGGGCAGTTTCTCAAGCCGCCCTCTGGCTGTGAGCGGGCTCCCTGGTCCCATCACTAACTACATCTTTGAGTCCCTTCTCAAGCGTCTTTGCTAATCTTTCCTCATTTTGTTTAATGAACATTTAATAATAATCAGCAATTTAATGTAAACTGAGTTTTTCAAACTTAAAAGTCCAACCCTAAAGGCCAGGTGCTGTAGAAGTTGGGACTTATTAGGAGTGTTCTAGTACATAGTGACCTGAACAGTAGGAATAAACACAGCACTTGATTTTCAGATCTTCCGATCACTGGCTTTATCTGCCTTGGATAAAAAGGGGAATAAAGATTTCCCATGCGAAGAGATGATCTTAACACTAGCGTCTTGGGCTTTTGGGAACTGGCTGAGGGTCCCTCACATCCTGCCTTTGTCCCAGGCCTGTAAGATGTGACATGAGTCTGAGAATCACCCGCTACAGTTTGTAAATCAAGGCTGTTGTAAGACACAGGGAAGTGCATTGGTTCTGGGTAATTGTCGAACTAACTTGGCTATCACAGACAATGACCCCCCACCTAAGAAGGACACCAGGTCGTCACATGGCCGAGGCACATGTTAACAGGAGAAGCTCTTCCTGCTGGTAATTCTTGGCTGAGGCTGGTTTTCCTTTAACTAATCAAGGCAGTGAGGACCTTAGCAGTGGGCTTGTATCTATAGGGCTATACTAGTTGGTACAATATCTGAGTGTTTCTAGCAGCCACGGCCTCAGGCCTCTGAGTATTTGCACCTCCCTGAACCCTCCTGTAAGTTCCTGTGACCCTCTAGCCAAGGCATCTCAAGCTCTCGCCCGATCACAGGTCGTCTGCCTGGTCCGTACCCGGGCCACCCCGGGTGAACTGGGGTGAGCATCCCCGTTCTCACCGTCCTCAAAGCTGCAGTTCTCCCCACACTCCGTGACGTCCTCGTCCATGGGGTATGGGGTGGTAGTCTCTTCACTCTTTACGGTGGGTCCCAGTGTCTCCACTGTGGGCTTTGAGTCTGCGCGAAGGGGAAGGGAGAAAAGAAAAATGTCTCAGCAGGATGCTCTGTAACCCAGCAGGGGAAGAAGCCAAAAACTAAAATCTTCTTTGTAGGTGTGAACTTGTGAGCAGGAAAGGGAAGACACGCAGATGTGAACACAACCTGAGCTCACCCTCGGGAACTGTCAGTGGAGCCATGAGGGTCACTTCAGCTGAGAGAAGCTGCAACAGACATCGGCACAAAGCCATGCTCCTGACCCCACCCTGGAGGCTCTAAGGGCAGCACAGAAGCGGCAGTCATGAGGGTGGATGACACTGACCCCTAAGTGGTGTAGGCCACACAATCAAAATGCTGCCCACCAAAATTGACTGAAAAATCTCCATGCTTATTGAGATTACATGGGAAATGGGCCCCGAGCGCTCTGCTGTTTCAGGACTGCTGGTAGGCCTCGCTGCTTGGCCCTGCTTTCTCAAAAAACACATTTTCACTATGCTAGACAGGATTTATTTGGACTCAAAACTAACTCCATAAAACAATTTGGCCTGTGGGGCCCACCTACAATAAAATAATCAGAAGCACTTGTCACCAAAGTTGTAAGCGAAACAGCAGCTTAGGAAGCCCAAATCCAGACTCTGTTGGTGTTTCGTGGCCATGGACAGATGGGGAAATAGATTTAAAGAGACTCGGGCTAGGTGAAGTAATTTGGGCAACACCTTCTAATCAAGGTATGGCAAGTTAAAACACCCACTGGATACAGTTACTGCTCTTCAGGGGAACTGACTGGGGTGGGAAGAGTCGGGTGTGGTGGAGAGAGTGGCCCCAGGCAAGGGGGCACCGCCGAAGCACCACAACTTGATTCAAAAGACAGAGGCCAAAGAAGAAATAACCGAGTCTGGCTAGTTCTTCTAAAATCCCCACCCCAACCGCCAGAGAAGCCTACCACCCCTTAGTAAAAACTCCAGGCTCCCAAACGTTGGCAACTTACAACAAATGGGACAATAAGGAGCACACAAAAAGCCTGACTAGGTCAAAGCGTGCTGTAGGCCGCGGTTTTCACCTGGGCCAGAGGTGACTCACACACCCATTCTTCACTTGTTTATTTGCTCACCGGGTCGGTCGCTCATTCATCAACTATTTGGGGAATGAATGAGGTTGTGAGTCAGGTCCTGGGTGGGGTGGGAGAGTCTGGAAACCTGTGTGTTGTGCAGTGGTGGTGAGTACACCCCAGAGTTCCTCCAGGTAGATGCCCTGAAGAAGTCAGGGCATTGTTCCTCCTGCCTTTGACAAGCTCCTTAGTGCTAGTGCATGTGATTAGGTGCCTTTGTGGGGTACCCTTCAGGATACTATTTAATAAAGTCAGGAGCTGAGGGAAGGGGTAAAAATGCTGAAAAGACTTTTCACGGTCGACTTCCCACCTTTCTGCTATTAAATACTACGCACATAACCTTTCGTGTTTCCCGCTACCACGTCTGCCTTTCGCTCAAAGTAAATAGCAAATAACCTCGAAGCATCCTAATTTGTGAGCTCAGATTTGTCACTGTGCCACTGAGTCTCAAACTCAATTGTAAAGCAAACTATGGGTGGCAAGGCGAGAAGTCATCCTTTGAAACCCAAACGCACTGGCTAACAGGTGAAGCAGCCCTGTCAAATTATTTACCAAACCCGCTCAGCCAAGCCCTTCAGTTTTTCTGTTTTCCTTTGGGGGAATAAAAGAAAAACAAGAAGTGAACCAAGGGCGAGTTGCAGGCAGAGATGGAAATTTTAAAAAGAAGAAGAGTATGTATTAAAAACCATTTCAGGAGAAACTGGTCAGCTGGTGGGGAGAGATAAAGTGAAACCCAGGGGCAGTGAGGGGCCGATGAGGTGAGCAGAGGGCAGGGTGTGTGAGGGAAAGCGAAGAACAGGGGCAGCTACTGTGCCCACTGTTTGTACTGGGTGCTCCGAGATAACTGCCCACCAAACAGCAGCGTTCCTCCAAAATTAAAACCAGATGTCAGAGACTTCAAAGACTCAGAGCCTGGGCAGAAGCTAACACGCCTCAACTCTGATCTTCCGAGAGCAGGGCTGGACTTTGAAATGGGAAACCTGTGGTTGTCACCAGGGCAATCTGGGGCAGGCTGGGGCTGGAGGGACAATGAGGGGAAGAGGACATTAGCAAATGTCCAGCTGGCCATAAAGCAAGGCCAGTCTGGGAGAGGCATGGGACAGAAGGAAAAGGGGCCAGAGAGAAATGTGACTTAGTTCCCAACTAGCTGGGTGACCTTCCTGGGGCTGTTGCCCAGTCTGAAAGGGCGGTAGGTCATGGAATCGATTCAATGGGTTACGAGACCTTTCAGAAGTCTGAGCTGTAATCTATCAGGGTGTCTTGCCTAGTAAGGTTGAGTACCGCCTGGTGTGTGAGCGAAACCCCTTCCGTTACGTTTGCCAGTGCTGGGCAGCAGTCTAAATGCTCCATGCCGCCCTCACAACAGCTGTGGGGCTTCGAGACAGACTGGTACCATCCCCGCTTTCCAGGCAAGAGAGGAAGTAATTTGTCCTAGGTTCTGCACCTACTGCCAGGGAAGGAGCTGAGCTTAGTAATCTGTTTCCGGAATTCGAGAACTTCCCATGTGTGCACATGAATGTGCTTGCTTGTCATTGAAAGTGGTTTTTCAGTGGAAATTCAGCTTAACTTGAGGCACATGGTCAAACATGTTTGGGAACTACGAGCCTAGACGTTTCTGGATCCTCTGCAGCTTAATCATGGAGTCTCAGGTGGGTCAATGAAACTAGTTTGTGTCTGAGGTAGGTTTTTAGTATCATCTATGAGGCACAGGTGATCAGCATTCAGGCTTTGGGGTGCCCAGCCTTACCCTTACAAGTGTGTGTGTATGTGTGTGTGTGTGTGTGTGTGTGTGTGTGTGTGTGTATGTGTGTATGTGTGTGTGTGTGTGTGTGTGTGTGTGTGTGCGGGGACGGTGAGTCTTCCTACTAGTATGGATTCCATGGGACTGTCTTCACCTCCAAGCCTAGAGCTGAACTGGGGCCCCACTCCTGGCCTGCGCGTCTGCACAGGATTCCTCTGTGTGACTACAGCCTGCACACAAGCAGCACTTTTCTCCCTGGGAGACAAAAGCACTTCCCTGACATGCCCTTATTAATCCTTCACGCCATCCTGTCACCTGAGCCAGTGACAGGTACAGCAGACAGGAAAATGGGAATACCTGGGGCCCTGGTGGGGAGAAGCAGGAGAGCTATGCCTGCTAGTGGCTCCTGCTGGCACAGGGTGGGGCCCTGAGCTTCAGGTGGCTCCCCAAAAGCTCACTTTACCAGGCTGTGCCAGCTCTGCAGAAGAAGAAGAGCCAGTGACCAGAGGCAAGGGAGGACCTGACCCAGAAGGGTAGGTAGGGTCTTCCATCCTTCCACAACCAGCAAGGGTAAGGGTGAGCTCTGGGGCCTCACCCTCACAGGGAGAATTCATGGAGGCATTTGCCCCATGCTGTGCTACCTAGTAGGGTTACATACTGGGAAGATGCAGGCTGCACCAGTGTCCCCCCTGAGCAAATAAATGTCTTTTACAGATGTAGTTTTGAAAGGAAAATGCAGTCTGAGTCTCTGACATCTGGAGGCCAGATTCAGACATAAACCGATTACTTTATTGTCATGAGAGGGTTTTTCTTTCCTAAATCAACAACCACTGTCCGTGGCCTGAAGAGCTGGGGTCTAATTGAATTTCGGTAGGCGATGGGTAGTTAAGACTTGTCTTTCTAGAGACTCATGTTGAGGAACTGAAGTGATCTTTGACAAAGGACAAAACACTTCCCTTGAGAGGTGGCTCAAGAATGTAGCAGGGACCAGACAGTAGGTATGCAGTGAAGACTGACTGCCCTGTCCCCTGCCAGGATGCCAAGACCACAAGACCAAGTGGGCAAGATATGAAGAAGAAATCCCCTTACCTGTCCAGTCACAGCCCAGGACCTCCAGCCTCATCCCAATGCCTGCTGGTGACCATCTCTCTGGGTACACCCGCACGTACTGTGCCAGAACTGGATCGAACCTTCGGATGTCGGGAGTGTCATAGTGCATGTTCCCTTCAAACAGCTGTAGGGAGACAGGTTGCTCAACCCTCCTCCTGTGAGTTTCCTCTCCACTCACCTCTCCCCACCACCACAGCTAATCCAGAAGTCAACTTTGTGGTTGATTCATGGAGCATTACCATGTGACTTCATTTCAAACCAAGGTCTTTGTTCATTTGGAAAGTCCAGGAGGGACTTTGCAATATGGAAATTTGGGAGCATTAGAGTGGCCATAGTCAGGGGAGGTCTAAGCTCCAAATGTGATTTAGCCTGACCTTGGCCAGGAAAAACAGAAGGCGGGGATGGCTGTGTTTAACAGTCCAGATTCCTTGCCTTATTTTTAAAAGAAGTGTTTTCTTTTTCTAATGCTTTGATGAATGAGATGGGAATATAGCTGTAGATGGAGACTGAACTTTTGTTTTCCTACTGGCCCAGACCCAAATAATCACACAGAAACTAAATTAATGACAACACTATTTGGCCTTATAGCTCAGGCTTATTAGTAACTAGCTCTTACAGTTGAAATTAACCTATAATTTTTATCTATGTTTATCCATGTGGCTTGGTACCTTTCCTCAGTAAGGCATTCTCATCTTGCTTCCTCTGTTTCTGGCTGGTGACTATGTCTCTGCCTTTCCTCTTCCCAGAATTCTCCTAGTCTGGTTGCCCCGCCTATACTTCCTGCCTGGCTATTGGCCAATCACTGTTTTATTAAACCAGTATGAGTGACAAATCTTTACAGTGTACAATAGAACTATCCCACGGCATTTCCCCTTTTTTCTTTTCAAAATAAGACCTTGAATCTAATCTCTTTGTTTAGTCTTTTCTTCTGACCATTGTCCATAACAACTTGTAACCAACACACTGAACAAAGAAAACATCATTATCCACTTTTGGGGATTGTGGGCGTAGTTTTCTAGGCTACTTCCTGATGATTTAGGGGCAATGATAATCTTATGGGGACCCATAGAAAATTTAGGATTATGATCAAGTCCTGACTGGAGTATTCTGTGAGGCTGGATCATCTCAGCCAGCAGTCTTGAGGCTATTGTAGATGTAGAACTCATAGGAAACTGTAACATGCAGTTCAACTGATGGCATGCTTGCCTGCATGAATGAGACCCAACTTGCTGATAGTCTGAAAGAAAAATGACTACTGCCTCTTTAGGGAAATAACACCATCCTCTTGGTTACAAATTGATGGCCTGAGATTGTCTTCTAGACCTTGGTTTATCAGAAGCAATTTTACCAAAAGAAACCACTCCTAGATTGCCAATGCATAAAATTGCTGAAAGAAGTTGGAACTATGTGGGAACTCCACCTAGAACCACCTCAGAGTCCTTCACATAGGAAGAGTACAGGTGTTGAGGTGGCTATGTCCAGGAATGCCTGGGGGATCAGCCATCTGCAGGTACTCAGGATGCATCATCTGCCTTAGGCAGGACGTGCTCTGAAACTGGCCCAAATCACTTCTTTCCCAAAAAGAGCCACTATTAGCTGTCACCAGGGAACTTGTGGTCCAGCTTCTGCTCTATTGGTTGAAGGTTCTGGTTTCCAAACCTCAAGTCTTTCCAAGTCCCTGGAATTGTGAGCTGGAAGTACACATCAGTACTGTGAAACCTCCGACCTAGCTCTGGCCTATGCATTTGGAAAGCAAAGCCTTGCTTATCACAGGGACAACTCCTTCCCCTGTTAAAGATACTGTACTTCTACAGAAATGAGGACCAGGTAGCCTGGCCTACCAGGAGATGAATCTGAAAAGGGAAGAGACAGGAAGTGCTCTTCCTTCTGGGACTCCTAGTATGCTAAGGTGAAGGCCAGCCTTCCCTTCTCTCATGGCAGGGGTGGGCGGCACTGGTCTGGTTCTTCTGGCCCAGCATCATTCTCTTCCTTTCTTTTATACTCAGGGTAAGCGGCACAAAAGATCTGAGCAATCAAGACTAAGGAAATTCAAAGGAGTGTAACATTCAGAAAAAAACAGTTATTTTTGGAAGTAACTCCCCGTTTCTATAGCTTCGTCTCCAAGAACCACATCCCCTTGGGATGTCTGGCCCATTTCAAAGAAACTCTATCCAGAGGAGGCTGAGAAGGGCACCAAACTCCGTAAGCAGGCAGTGTTGAGCACTGGTTAAGTGTCTGGGTTTTGAAGTCTGACTTTGTGGTTTCAGGCCCTGGTAAGCAGTGTGGGCCTAGGTATAACATAAGCCTCGGTTCTGCCATCTCCAAAATGTGAATGACCAAATAACAAACTTTGTAGAAAGATTATGGATACTAAGAAGGAGTTCAATTTAAGGACCAGGTCTGGCACAACATAGTCTCTTGGTTGACACTTGTTTTATTGGGTTGATGGGGTTTGATGGTGACTGCTAGATGGGAAATCAGCTCCCTAACTCCCTGCACCCTACTTAACCTCCCTTTAGAATGGCATTAGAGTTCTCTGAGAACGACCTACCTTTGGCTGCTGAGTCCTGGGATCCTGGATATATTCCCAGTCCTTGCCATTTAGGCTGTAGGAGACTTTGAACTTTCGTACAAATGCCCTGGCTTCCATGGCAGAGATGCTGTCCCCTCCACGGGCTCCCTGGATGATGACGCCTTTCACTGTCTTGGGTGTCCCCAAGTCCACCTGCAGCCACTCTGCACCTGGCTGGGCTTGAGGGTTCCGAGGGAACCAGCCAGAACGGCTGCTAACCAGGCGGGCAGCACCGGAACTCCAGAGGTACTCTCGGGTGGAGGAGGCAGAGATCTGGGGATCAGCGATGAGGCCTGAGAGCATCCCCAGCATGTTGGAGCAGGGTGCATCTAGGAGAGACAAGGAAGAAACCATAAGTCATGGCTGAGGCCCACTCACTAAGCAGATCCTCAGGATCTTCAGGTCACATGCTTACTGTTTTATTTTGCATTCTGAGGCTGTATAGCATTGTGACTCAGAGTCTGAACTTGGACCCAGAATGCCTGGTTTTGTGTTTGCTCTGCTTGCTTACTTAGCTAGGTGACTTTGGTCAAGTGATTTAATTGCTCCCCAAGTCTAAATGGGCTCCCTCAATAGTGCCTACCTCTTGAGGGCTGTGGTGGGGACTCTGTTAGTCACCTCAGAGCCGGTCTTAGGCGAGAGCCTGGTGTGCCCAAGGGCTCCGTGACTGTTAGCCGTTTGCATTCACAGCTCTGACCAGGGCGTCTGAGAGTGTATGTCGCCATGTCCATCTGAGACACCAGTTTCCACCGACCCTCAAGGACAGTGAGTGCAGTGGCGCTCAGGAGGCAAGAATCGAATTATTTCCCGGAAGATCATTTTGCCTACAAGATGGGAACCTTCCTGGGCTCAGAATCAAGTCCTCCACGTGTGACCAGAGCTCGTTACTGCCTTGGGTCCTTCCTAAACCCTCTCCACCACCTGAAGCGTTCTTCCCCTATTCACTGCCAGACTAACCTCTGCTCACCTGGGGTATAAGGCCCGCATTCGGCTCTGGCCAAACTTTCATTCCATGGTAATTAGGTGCCCCGGCCCCTCCTCGGAGCACCTAGCTCGTAATTACGCCTTCTTGTGTGGGTTTGCTGTCTATCTTGGCCACTAGCTTGAAAGTTCCTTGACACCTGAGACCTCATTCTGTTCACTTCTCTATCTCAAGTCTCGGTGCGGGGTCTTTGTGGAGTGACTGAGTGAACAGGGAGTGAATGGACCACAAGTGCGAAGTAAGTCCTTGTTCATTAGCCCCTGCTGGGTAGGCCAGCAGCACAGAAGGGGCAGAAGACAGTCCTTGTCGGATAAAAGGAGAAAGCCAGGTCCTTGTCTGAACATGACAAGGGATTTGTATTGAGGAACAGTGGATATAGATCCTGACTCTGTTGCCTCAGGAATGGATGCTGGTCTGGGTTAAACTGTTGCCTTTCTAACTTCTTCATCAACATCATCTTAGGCGTTATGAAGACCTGCCGGTTCTTCCTAACTGCCGGTAAATTACAGGGCAGAGTCCTGAGAGATGGAGAGAAAGTGCAGCCACAGGGTACGTGAACCAGAAACCTTAAGCAGGATTACACCATGGTGCATTCCTAGACAGAGATGGGATGGCAAGTAGGCAGGTAGGAGATGGACAATGACCCTTGCAGGTCAAAGGAGCAACTTGCCTTTCTAGATGGAGTTCAAAGAGTGGAAATGATGGGCCTGTACACAGTCACACTATTGCGAGTCCAACTGTCATGGTGCTATACCATGGTACCAGCCTACAAAGGCTCCACCTCCTACTCCAGTGATCGCCAGCACAGTCCTTGGGTTAAAACCACCCGAGCACCATTTTTCCTTCAGATACTATCCTCAAACACTGTTCTCAGTTCTCTTGCTACAGTGACAACAAACAAGCAGGGATTTGCTTTCCAATCTTTCTTCAGTAAGCAGTGTCTCATTTGCCTCTGACCTCAGTAACCCATCCTCAAAGAAGTCTTTCTTGACCTGCCAGGCAAGGACGCTGTAAAACACTTCAAGGACCACGAGGCCCTGTCCTCAGATAGTCTTCAGAGTTTGTTGAATTTATGTTTATTTATCATCTTGCTTATTATTAATTTGTCCATCCAACTTTTTAATAAGGCCACACAGGACTGGCTCCCATTGTGTCTACAGTACCAGGTCTAGACCTTGGTCTCCACATGAGACAGGAGAGGGTACTAGTTGAGACGCAAGCTATCTAGGTTCAAACCCTGGTGTCATCACTTACTAGGATTTGGTTCCTTAACTCTGGTTTCCTATTGTGCAAAGTGAGGAAAATGACGAGACTTATGCCATGGAGTTCTACAAGAATAATAAAAGACAGCACACTTACAGTAGGACTAGAGTCGGGTATCAAATTATCCTTCAGTCTATTTTATTAAGCAGAACTAGCACTAGCATAATAAAACCATATTAGATGGGTGGAGGGTTGAATAAATGAATGAAAGGATTAAGTCTGATAGGAGTTGACCCTTCTAGCCATTCCTTTTGGGAAGGTCACACGGTACAATCTTATTGATTCAGAAAGAGGGGAGAAGCCTAGAATTGTTTCTCCTGTCTCGCCAGAACCCCTCAACTCACCTGTGACTCGACAGCCAAAGAGTTCCAGTCGAAGGGCGATGCCCAAGTGCCACGTCTGTGGGCGGATCCTGACGAACCTTGTCAGCAGGGGCGTGTGGAGCTTGTTCAGAACCACCTCAGTCGCATCGTTGTTAGCTTGGAAGACCTGCAATGTAAGATGCAGAGCAGTCAGAGAGGGACACCGGCCTGCAAACCACCAGGGCCTTTGCCGTGTGTAACTTTTTAGAATAACTGTGAAAAAAAAAGTCAATTTCTCATTCTGCTCTAACTTGAAAACAAAAAAAGCAAACTTTGCAAAAAGTTTTGGAAGGAAGGGATATTTTGCTTCTGGACTGAGAGCAAACAGAGGAAGGAGCTTTCAAAAAGAAAACACCCCAGAAGCTAAGAAAGAGAAAAAAAGCGCATTCACTACAAAGGAGGTAGACTTGTCATCTGTCAGGACCAGCAGACCTCACACTCTAGCTTGAACTTGACACTCCCTCTTCCTCACGTTGAGGGCACACGCGGGGGCGGGGGACAACTTGCAGGGCCTTTTCTAACTGCACAGCACTTGACTGCTGTTTTTGTCAGCTCCTTAGACACTTCCCCATTCTGAGTAGGTGAGGGGTGAGGGGTGCCGTCTACCCTGTACCTCTGTCAGTCAACACTGTTCTGGGTTCTCTCTCCTCTTTGGTAGGCAGCATCTTAAGAGTCATGCTCCAGCTTCCTCTTAGTGTAGCCCGCAGTCTGTAATGAAATCCATCCCTGTCCCCAGCTGACCGGGGCCTCTCTTATGGGAGGAAAGGCTTTCGGGAGTGGCTTCTGACCTAACATGGTAGGCACAAGCCCCAGCTTACCAGATGGCCCACATCAACTGTGGCCATATGGACCTTATGTATTTGTGTGTTTCCCCTTAAAAATAAGTAACTTGAGCGAGAATATGAGGGTTTCTTTCATTTCCCTGGATAATGGTGGATGGAAGAGACAAGCAGCCAACTGCCATTTCTAATTCATGCCTGTCATACATATAGCAACTACAGGACCTTGTAGATTTGTTCATGGCCAGTCTTCCTGGTCCAGCATTCTTTCCTGCACAGGGAAACTATGCTCTCTAGTTCTTAACACTTAGTATCTGCCAAGTGTTTAGGGCACAGACAGAGAGAGGACAAGAGAAATGAAAACCTAGTGTATTTGAACACCTATGAAGCCAGCCACTGTCAACATGATGACTGAATTCCACACTCACAACCTCTACTTTACTGATGGGAAAACTGAGGCTCACACATCTCTGTGTGGACCCATGGCATTCAAGTCTGTGTTTTCCTTTGTGAACTTTTATCTCTACTGATGAACTTACAGCAGTCTAGCTGAAAGCTAGGAGTCCTATTGCGGGCTAAAGAGAAGTCAAGTCACAGTAGTGATGTGATCCCACAGGGAGTTTACAGCCCCACTACAGAATGGTTTTAGGAACAGTGGAGAAGGGGGCAAGCTTACAGGCAGCCAACAATGCAGTCTTTTCTTCTCGATAAACTGTGAGCCCTACCATTTGGCAACCCCAAACCCTCCATATTTTCCATTTGCTGAGGCCAAAAGATAGAGGCAGTTAGAACACTCCACAGATGAAGGAGAAAGGACAAGAGGCTTCACACCTTCTGCAACCAAATGAAGTGGGGAAGAAGCTTGTTCTACATGAGAAAAAAGGAAACAAATGTCATCAGTCTGCTGAGCTTAACCCACAGTACAAAACCAGGGACAGAAGAAGAACCACTCCTCTCGCCCAGGCTTACCCCTGCTGCTGCTTGTACAGTGCCTGCAGACAGGGGACGAGAAGAGCAGGCTAGCAAAGGGAGAGGAAGGACCTAGAGGGTGGTGAGCCAGAGTCAGCGCAGGCAGAGGCCTGTGAGGAGAGCTGCCTGACCCCTTGATATTCTAATCTTTGAGAGGAGCATGGAGTCCAGGGAAGATCTTGCCTCGCCTTCTTGGGTCTGACAATGACTCTACAGCACTGGGGAAAGGGCTGGAGGAACAGAATCCATGTTCAAACCATGAGTCGGTCCTTCTAGGGTTCAACATGCAACAGAGGCGTTTTGGTCTTTTGTTTTGTTTTGGCTAGGAAGCAGCAAATGACACACTTTGCTGATTTCGGACGGGTGCTGTGAGCAGTGGGGACCACCTCTGGATCTTCCCTGTGGATTGTGATGTTGACTGTGTGTGGCCTCCATCAGGAGACACCAAGCAGTTCCTATTTGAGGTGGCTTCAGTCAGCACATAAATACGTAATTGGAGAGCTGAAAGGATTTGAACTCACACACAGCTGTTAATCCACAACACATACACCATGCTGGTACCATTTAGGAACACAGCATGCTTTATGTGTTTTTAATATCCAATTTTATCCTATCTGACCCCCTTCATTTCTCAGCTTTGGCAGACAATCCTAGGAAGCCTTTTCTTTCCTCCTCCTTCTCCCTCTGCCTTTTCTGGTGCAGGGTCTTACTTTGTAGCCCAAGTTGGCCCAGAACTCATGATGTAGTTTAGTATGATGTTGAACTTGAGATCCTCCTGCCTTGGCTTCATGAGTGCTAGGATCACAGGTACACACTACTCTCACATACCACCACGCCTGACTCTCGACCCTCCCTTCTTAAGAAAATGATTACATAGTTGGAGTATCCTTGGGAGTGGGCAGCATAGGAGTAAGTGTGCCGCATATGGGCACTGGGGTGAACGTGTCCAGATGCACCAGTCAGAGAGAGGTTGTCTCCCCATGAATGCATGTGACCACGGACTTTGGGTGGAGGCCCTTATGCTCCACCTATAGTAGCCTCAGGCAGGATGGGAGACAAGCAAACCGTCTCCCATGGAACTCTATTCTGCTGCTCAGTTTGGCTCATTCTTCTCCAATCTCAGAGAGCAAACAATGACTCTTTTGAACTTAGGTTCAAATTATTTTCCATGTTTCCAAGTTTAGGTCCTTACTGCTTACTTTTTGGCTTTTGACCGTGTATCTGTGTCTGCCCCATTTCCAGACTCTCTGCATGCCTCTCACTCTGAGTGCAGCAGAGAGAACAAAACGGACCCCACCACTTCATCAGGATCCTGGAGCCATACTCTGCTGCCATTGGAGCACAAGGTGGACAAATATCTCTGTCTCCTTCGGGCCACATTGTCCTTCACTGTGAGTGAGGGCTCTGCAGAAGTCGACTTCCTGGTCCCTCTCTGGCCAGCAGACTCTAAGCTTTCTCCACAAGAGTCTTCACAGTTTGAGGTCCTCTAAGAACATCCACTTTGTAAAAGGGCACTCGAATGACCCATTGTTCCTTATAATCTAAGTGCTATTGTGGGCAATTGCTGCGGCTATTTAATTCACTTCAGATAGTGCCCAGAACACATGGTGAGTGCTCCATTCACAGGCAGGATATACCTTGTTGATGTGTTGGTTCAATAACAGTTCAAATTATTAATAACCAAGAGTAATGAATAACAACACCCTAGTCCTTATCTACTGTCTTTTGTCCAAAGATGTCAAAGTGCAATTTATGAAAATCCATTTTAATGAAATATTAAGCAGTTTCTATTTCTCCTGACCCAATAGATTTACAAGGTCTCTATTTTTCTCCCTGCATCTCCCATCTCTCCTATTTATAGCTGGTAAATGCTATCATATATTATACATCTTTATGACGTTCTCAGTGCTCTGTGGTTTTGGAACCACCTGTCATTTGTTCTCTGATCAAATTCCCTAAGATGGATTTTTGGCTTGCAGTCCAGGCATCACAAGGTAGCATGCCTGGGAAATGATGCCAGGAAATTGGTTTCATTCCCCATTCTCTGCCGACTCACTAAATCACGATAGGCTGATCAATAAACCTTAGATACATTAATTTCTCCTTTAGGAAGATAAAGTCATTGTAAGCTTGTGGGTAGACACTGGACCCCAGCAGCCCTTGTGACCTGTCCCAGTGCCTGAGACCTGACCTGCTCCTAGGCCAGATGTCGGAGTGGGAACTAAGTTCCAAGTCATCACTGGGCCTTTGGGCGGTCAGGAGAGTTCCAGTTTGGAAGGCCACTCACTTTTAGGTCCTGCTGTGGTTAAAGACTGTCAAGCCGAACCTTGGCAGTGAGGTGTCCGAAATGGTGGGGAAAATCAATAGATTGCTCATATGTCTTATGCCAAGATGGGAACATACCAAACACAGTGATAGAATTTTCACAATTGCTTTAAAAGCTAAACGTCGGAGAGGATATACATTTTATTCTTTTTAAAAGAAAAATATGATACAGCTGCTTTACTTCCCAAAGGAAGGCTAGGAGTGTGTTCAAGCTGACCCTAGCTTTCTGGGGGTCATTGATTAAATATGTATATTATATTTTTAAAAAGCCACGATGAGCAAAGAACTTTCTTTGAGTGCATCTGTGCAAATTAAGTTCAAAAACCAATTCAGGGCTCAAAGTGACTTGGTAATCCATTTGGTGCCTTGCTAAATTCTGAACATAATCCAACATTTTCCCATTGATTCTTGAGGCCTTTGCTTTAGTTTAGTAGGATAGAATCGGAAACCCAGCAGCATGGAATGGATTTCTGATTCGCACCTCTGGGGGAGGGGGAGGTACTGCCCTGTGAGTTAGCTGCTCTCCAGCACCTCAGTTCCTTGTCATCTAACACCCCCAGGAGAAAAACAGTCTGCACAGGTTCACCAGGCCCATGACCCCCAGGCTTGGGTCTTATGAACTATATAATATAACGCAGAAGAAACAAAAAATCCACCCATCTAGCAAGATGAGATCACTGATGATTTTTTAAGCTCCTTTCCTTGTTTCTTGCCCATTCCTAGTCTTGGCCAACTTGCCTTTGCTAGCCTTCCTTATGCATTTTTTAAAGTACAGATAGGAGCTTTGGCCTGGCTTAGAATGATACACTCTTCCAGGTCCCTACAAGAGAGATGTGCTGCCTACTTTTAGACCCTATCCTATGTCCATTCATCTGCTGCTACATCCCTATGTCTGGGATAATGTAGATGCTGTAGGTCATTATGCCTGCCTCAAGGACCAAGAGAAGGATTCTGGAAAAGTTGTGGAGCTCCTGAGAGCGGTGACCTTCTCAGGCCCAGTAGCTGTGTGAGCTCCCCAGGTGACGAAAGCCCTCCAATAGGCAAGCTGCTCGTCACAAGAGTGTGGTGTCCAGGGAGAGAAAAATTCAGCATCTACCCGTCTCTTTCCTACACATGGGTAGAATCTGCTGTTTACTTCTAGGTGGCTGTAAACGTCTGAACTCTATCAGCTCCAAGGACTGCAAAGAAAGCAGAAGTATGTTTCAGAGATGATTCTGTGCTCGACTCTGAGGTAGAATTAATACAGAGGACTTCTTTCTTAAAAATGATTTCTCCCCATTAATAAATGTTTCATTGCATCTGAAGTTCTCCTTTGCACTATGTTTGCTGCAGATCTAAGAGAAGAGCAGAGCAGGCCAGGAAAGAAGGGTGGGGGAACTGGGAAGCCACTGCTCCCTCAGGAAGAGCAGCAGCTTATCCTGATACGGGGCCAGGAGCCTTCCTCCTCTCCTGTCCTGTTGTCTCGCATTTTCTCCTAAACCACCCATCACATCTGCACATAAAATTAAATGGTTAATCAATGAATGGCATCCCATTTAATTAATTTGCTGTACCAAGCAGGCAAGGTGGAAGGAGGGGCTGTGGCACTGGGGGAAGTAATGGTAAGGCTTTGTTGTTTCCTTTTCTGTTTACAGATCACAGTCTTGACATTTCTCTCTTAAGACTCCTTCTTAAAGACCATAACCAAAGTTTTAAAACAAGCTGCCTCCATTCCAGTGAATGTGGGAACTTAACCAGATGCAGTCAAAAGGGATGTGTTCATGTAAGTGTGTGTGTGTGCGCGCGTGCGTGCATGTGTGAGCAGACATTTTCTGTCTATCTATCATCCATCCAACTATCTATCATCTATCTATCTATCTATCTATCTATCTATCTATCTATCTATCTATCTATTATCTATCTATCTATCTATCTATCTATCATCCATCTAAGGGAGGGTTGGGGAGGGCTGGGAGGTGGGAGGGTAAAGGAGCCCTTTGATAACCAAATGTTCATTTGTGACTGTGATGACCTCTGCTCTCCTCCTCCCCTACTGTAGGGCTGTTTTTGTCATCAGACTGCTTTCTTCTGGGGGTGAGTGGAGGTGGGTGGGTTGCGCACATCCCCATCTGTGCGTGCCTTGTGGGGCCTCTGCATTTAATGCAAGATCATGTTACTCCCACGGAGACGCTGAGCCCTGGAACACAGCCTACTAACAGGATTAAGGTTTCAGGATTTTAGACAGGAAAGCATCAGAGAAAAGAGGACAGGAGAGGGGAGAGGAGGACACTTGGGGACCCAGGCTGGAGGAATGGCTTGAGGAACAGGCTGGAAAAGAATCATACACCATTATGAAAGATGCAGGGAGGGACAAAGGCAGACACTTCATCAGTGATGAAGTCCCTCAACATCTGAGAGCGTCCTGACACCACCAGTCATGGTAGCCATTCTTTCTTTAAAGTGGGCAGGAGAAAGTCACACACACACACACACACACACACACACACACACACACACAGAGAGAGAGAGAGAGAGAGAGAAAAATCCAAAACCAAAAACAATCAAAACCAAAAACAAAGCAAAATAAACAAACAAACAAAACCCCACCAAGGACTGAGCTCAAACAGCACCTACTACCCACATGCCTCTTCCAGGACCAGTTTCTACAGCCACAGAGCAGTGAGCGGAGAGTGAAGAATTCCCCAGATGAAGCCCTCCCCTTCGTGCTTATCTAGGTTCACTAGAAATGGCCAACGGCGAGTCCCAAATCCCAGGCACACCCCTTCTTTCCCAGAACCTCTGTGCACATTCTTGGCCTAGGAGCACAAGGACCCCAGCAGCAAGGCTGGCAGCGCCTGGGAGGCGGCCTCAGCTCTGAGACAGGTCAGCACCCAGGGGACCTGGATGAAGCTGGCTAGCAGCAGCCTGACAGAGGACCGTTCAAGCGCATGTATAATGAAATTTTCCCTTGAGCTTTCTAAGTAGAGAGGCTAAAGGTCTGAGCTCATCCCCCAACAAATGGATAAAGGACAAACTGAATTACCAAGCACACTGGACTCCTCTCAGTCGTAATGGAGAGGGACGCACAAACTGGGGACCTGAACTCAGAGGGCATCTGCCTCTTCAGAGCACGCACTCCTACCGGGCTTAGATCACACACTCACATCCACGGTTTCTGGAGGCTGGAGGTTTGAGTCACACGCTTGTCTTTATATAAGAACAGCATCAAGAAGACAAACCACAAAAGGAGTAAAAACAAGTATTCATGAAGAGACTTTAAAAAAAATCCTCAAAATTATTAATTGGGGGGAAATAATTACACTCCCGATAAAGAATGAAGCTGGGAGGAGACATTTATTTGAGGGAGCTCAAGTGCAAGGCCTGGATGACTTCTCGCAGCCCTTCCGGTCTGTGTTTTAAGAGGCAGATCTATATCCCACGGGAATCTGTTACATTTTAAATTGACAGCTTGCTCAAGGGAGCTCTGTGTTCTGACCCGTTGATTGCATCTGTGGCACACCTTCCCTCTGCAGATGGCCAGGTGCTCGGCCTGCAGGAGCTGCGATGCCAGTGCCGCTGCCACTGCATGGGGCGGCTGTGAACACTATGACAGAGCTGGGAAGGGAATAGCCAAGGCCCCACCACCCACCACCTCAGAGATCCACGGCAAATGCCCTGAGCTTGGGGTGTGACCTTCTAACACTCTCCTTTCCAAGTCTCTGATGTACAAAATGATTTGTTTTCATTAAGAAAATAATACAGGACAGAAGAGTTTAGAAGCAGGCGCACTTGTTTTGAAGGGAAGTGGCCAAATCAAATAAATAGCAACTTCTTTAAACTCCATCTTCAGGACCCTGTGATGGAGCCCCAATTCCCCACACAATGCCTAGCTTTGAATCCTGAACTGCATAGACCACTTTTAGATCCTGTTAGTCAACAGGGACTCCTCCTGGCTGCCAGGAATGGATGGGAGGCAAGAACAAGGCCTGGGACAGACCGCGAGAGCATCTGCTTCCACGCCGAAGCCTGGTGACCAGGACTGCCTTTCCTGGGGACTCCGAGATCCTCTTGTCCCTGGGGCAAGCTGCTTAGGCTCAGAGCTACAATTTCACCTGGGAAACGTCATGAACTTCTGAGCAATAAGTCGGTGCCTGAGGGTTTGCAGACCCTCCTAGCATTTGCCCTTGCATTAATGTGAGTTTGGTGCATCTCTGCACTTATTACTGGGTAATTCTGCAGAACCGCAGGCCCAAGGCTTATTCTACCTTATCTTTTCTATCTTCAAACCCGGACATCAGGGATCAGGACATCTCTTTTGTGTTGGTTCCCCACCTCCAAATAGAAAAAAGCTGCCGAGCATACATAAGAAGGGGAAGGTAACCAAAACTATACCAATATGAGCTGCCTACACTGGCAAAACAAAGGGCAACTAAAGGTGGCAATGGTCTTTGTCCCAGTGTCCCAAGAACAGTCATGACTTCATCCCTCAGGTATAGCCTCCATTCCATAGACTTAGCCTTCGGGTAGATTTATGGGTTCAGAGTCCGAGAGGAGGGAAGGACGATGAGCAAGCATTGGGGCCTTTGAGCTGTTCCCGTTGTTCTCCGTGCACCTTTCTTGGTGTGTATGCACGAAATTGCACCTGTAATTATACACACTTGCACGTGGACACATGAAATTTCTTACCACTCTATTGACAGCTCTGTTCCTGTATCTGGGATGCTACTCACACAGCTAGGGAAACCAAAGGCAGTAGTTTCTGCTGTGGTTTCTGAAGGGACGCATGTGAAGTAATTTGTATAATCTGAAGGAGCACATTGGTTGGTTATGGGCTCTCTGCTTTGTGGTTGCACCATAAATATGCATAAGGAAGGCCTGCCTATATAAAAGTCATGGGTTCCATACTTATGGCATGTGGAGCAGGGTGAGGACCGGGGTGTGCTGTGCATTTGGTCTGTGTAAGCAGGCTGCATTCTGCCAGGGAAAATTCATGAGCCACCAGCATCGTGGACCAGACATTTCATGGGGAGTCTCGTGAATACCTGTTGAGCATAAAGAGATGGAAAAGAGGCTGCTCGCCGACTAGGAAGGCTGGAGAAGAGTTCTTTAGTCTTCTTCACCTCCCGGCAGAAAGAAGAAAGGCACTCACAGGCTTAGCCCCTGCCTTGCCCAGGCAGGGCGAAAACCACAGTGACATAGCACAGCCTTCCGCCACCAACTTGAGTGCTCATTAATCTTGTTTTTCTCTGCTTTCTCCAGTTCCCTGGTCTTTGATATGCTGCATTGGTGTTGACAGTGGTCAGGGAACTGAAACTGAGTTTCCAAATTTGTGCCCTCTCTACTTCCTATGCACAGAGAAGGGAGGTGTTTTCCAGCCCTAGCTCTGCACTCTCAAGCCAGCTCGCTGCAGCCTGTTCTGCTTTTTCGTTAAGTCCTGCTGTCTGAATGGTACTTTCAAGCCCACCACAGAACACCAGAGAGCTTGGCACAGTGCCCAGCATCCAGAAACCACAAAGAGAAACTCGGTGGTAATACCAGCGGTGGATGAGCTCCTCCCTACAGCCTCACTGCTCTCCAGGCCCCTCCTTCCTCCTGCCTCCCTGTCATGGCATCAAATCAAACTATGGCAGACTTGACAAATCTATTTGGCATGGTTCACTCCACTATTCCAACCCCAGCAGCCCAGGGAACCGCACAGTAAACACAGCTATCTGGGGGAGACCTGCTAACGCAGAGGTCGCTCAGAGCATCCTTGCCGGGGGGAAGAGGAGGGGAAGGCCTCTTGGCCTCCCATCACAGGCACAATGAGGTGAGCCTAATTGGCAGGCTTTCCATTTCCTTCCTCATTTTAAGTACCAGGAGAATGTGTTTCTAATGGAAAGAGAAAGGGCTTTTTCTCTGTCCCAGCTCCTTTTATGTGGGCAAAACTGATCCTTTAACGCAAAACCGAAATCAAGACCCTCAAGTTACCCTCAAGCCACTGCCTACTGGGGAGAAACATTTTGCCAAAGGTGGGAGGAGGATGCAGAAGATGGCGAGAATGTATTCAACCTGGAAAACTGAAAAGGATGAGTCTGAAGAACTAGAGAGCTCAGTTCAGACTCAGGAATATCTTCCCTGCAAAACTGAATAGCCAGGATAAAGCCAGGAGGATGGCGTCCTATCAAAATGTGCAGTGCTAAGGTATTTCCAAAAGCAGATTTCTTACAAATGGTGTTTTAAATAGCATCCCAGTCCATCTGTGTGCTTTTAAAATCAGCTTATGCTACAGCGTCCCTCTGGCCAGTACTGCTTAGTCATTGAACCTGACCAAGGAGACTGTCAGGGAGCCTCGTGCCTCTCCCCTGGACCCATTCCTACCTGGCTGCTGGCCCTCACCTGCTAGCTGAAATCCCAGGTTTTAGCATTTTCTTATTGAAAATGTGGGTGGAGAGAAAGAAAGTAGGAGGAAGGGAATGGGGTGAGATGAGGACTCATCTCTGAGTTCCTGTGGCCCCCAGGGCTGACTCAGTGGCTTCTGACTGGTACCCAGCCTCTGCAAGCTACAGACCTAGCTGACAGGTAAGGAGATGGTGTCTTCCCAGTGCTAAATGTTTCACTTCCTTTACTAGTCACATGAAGTACGTAGTCACAAATAATCTGTATGTCAGAGAGATAGCCGGAAATGTCTAGAAACCATGCTTTCATATGAATGGTGCCATGTTACTATGGCGATTTTGATTTAAAAAAGCCAACAAAAACTACTCCTTTAAAAACTCACATTTCCTATGTGAGAGATCGCAACATCATAGGGTCAAATTTTCTGGGTCCAAGGATTCTAGTTGTATGTGTAAGATGGAGAGCATGATGCTTTGGGACAGTGACAGGGACCAAAGAGATGCTCTTTTGGTCACAGATGCTTTATCTTGATATTTTATACCTTTGCAGACCTGCACCTGCGGGACTGCAGCAAAGGCTGAGAAACAGACCTGTGTTTTCTGATTACCTTCCGTGGGAGGGTGAGCCGGCTCTGGGAGTTCCCAGTATGCCTCCCCCACCTGCCTGAAGTGAGACTCAACCAGCCTGCAGGGATCACCTTGAACTCACTTCCAGTCCAGAGGCTCCTGTCCCCACTTAGGTGAAAACGGAGCATTTCCACTGAGCCCTCCATATGCCAAATGCAACTCATTTGCCAGCTGCAGACACAGAACGCCACGTGATTCAAGAGTGCCAAGTGCCAGACACTCATCCCCGTGTACAACAAAAGCCTCATATTGATCACATGGACCGCATGCCTGGGAGCTCCAGACACTGAAGGCACCAGCAGGGAGGGTTCAATGCTTCCCCGATAATCACAATTGCCAGTTCAGATCCAAACTCCAACAAATAGGATTTCTCCTCATTATTTATAGTCCTGGTTCTTCTCAGGGACACGGGGACTCCCTCTTAGGGCTTTGTGTCCTTTCATTTTCAGACCTCAGTGACTCCTGAACTGCCGGTTCTTGCAGTTTTGTGATTGTTAGTCCAGCATGTGGAAGAGACTCAGGCCATAAATGCTCACCGGGTTCTGTACGGTGTGGGGAAGCTTTAGGGGGGAGGCTGGGGAAGCTTTAGTGGGGAGGCGTTTTCTCCTTCATTTGCAGTTAGATAACATTCTATGGGCCCCCCTCCTCTCTCCCTCTCTGCTGTGCAAAATGCAACAGTAACCAAGCTGCTGGAGAAATGGAGTTTTCCAATCACAAAAACAAAAAAGGAAATCTCAGGAACAGTGTATCCTTTGCCTCCATGAGTTCTCTGAGCCTCACTAAGCCAAGGCTCCTCACGGAGTCAGCCTGAAACTCCTTGGAGGCCCACTCTTGGGGAAGCCCACCTACCTTGTGGTTTTTGCCATGCCGGTAGACCATCCAGTCCTCCCCATTCGTGCTGACCTCCAGCTTGTACGATTTGACATAGTAGCCTTTCTGGGTCTCCCTGGAAATAGCCCCCTGTGTTGCAATGGCCGTGAGCATGGTTAGGAAGCGCAGGTCCACCTGGAAAGAGAAGCCAGAAGGTAAGGGGCCCACTCCTCCCAAACACACCCACGTCCCTTTCCTGCATAGGTCGTGGATGTCGTGCTAAGCTCACAAACTCGTCTGTTTTTGGAACCGTCAGTATGTACTTCCACAGGACAATTAATGTCAATTGACTCTTACCAGGGTAGACATTTTTCCTTGAAAAATAGAACTTGATTTTTTTTCCCTTCTACTTGCAAAACTGAATGGATAATATTCAGTTTCTTCTAACTAGTGGACATTTAGACTTATGACCCCTTCATTAAGTAACCTACAGTCTGTTTCAGACCATGAAGGCAAAAGGGTCCTATAGGAACCTTGAATGGCAAAAAACTCTCTACTCCTGTTGACAGAGGTTTCTGTCCCTCCACGTCCCACAGCCATTTAGTCCCAAATAAACACACAGAGGTCTACATTAATTATAAACTGATTGTCCCAGTAGCTCAGGCTTCTTATTAATTAATTCTTATAACTTATATTAGCCCATAACTCTTGCCTGTGTTAGCCATTGGCTTGGTACCTTTTTCGGCGAGGCAGTCACATCTTGTGTCCGCTGTGGCTGCGTCACAACTGCAGATTTAAACTTCCCTCTTCCCAGAATTCTCCTTGTCCTGCCTCTACTTCCTACCTGGTCATCCCGCCTATACTTCCTACCTAGCTACTGGCCAATCAATGTTTTATTAAAAATAACACAAGTGACAGGATAAAAGACCATTGTCCCACAGCATACTCCAATGCAGTCTACTGTAATTCTCTAGAAGTGGTAATCCATAGCCGTCTTCTCTCCCTTTATTCCCACACTCCATCTATAATCACTCAGGTCACCAAGGGGTCAAAGGGCGTGCAGAGTCTGCCCAACTAATTAGGCTTATGCACCAAGTCTTGATCTTTTACCCTATGAGGAGGTAGTTCCCCTCTGACAATGCCAAAACCACTTGAAAATTACTGGATGTTGTCAGTATGGTCTTTGGCCTTTCTTAATGGCAGTCTCTATGTGCGTTAGTGTTTGTGAACTGATGAAAGCCAATTTAGTAAGCACTTACTGGCTACTCAATGTGTGCATGGCATCATGAAACATTCAAGAGACATGCACAGGAACTTCTTTGTACACAAGAAAAGGTAGATTGCTATACTGAAAAACTAGACTATTAAAGGGGTGAAAACAGGAGTATAGTATATAGACTGTAACAATGAAGAACTTGCTAGAAGCTTTGCAAGATGAAAGGATTTTTTTGAGAGGCAGAGGAAGAGACAGTGACAAATGACCTGAGAGCTGTGTTGTTAGAGCCCCGTGGCCCCCTGGAGTTTCTAAGTGCTCTTTCTCCCTTCCCTGCTATCTGCACTGCAGTATCTGTCTTAGAGCAGAGCTGGGACAGGCTTGTCCCTGGGTCACAAGGCTGTCTCTGTGTGTCATAAATGCAGACGTTGCTCTGGTGTAGAACTGGCAGTTTGTTCTCCCCCTGTTTACTTCTTCCCAGGGGATCAGAGCTGAACCCGTGTGCAGGGCAGGAAGATTACTCAACATGAGCTGCAAGACTTTCTCAGGAAGACAGCAAACAATAGTCTGAAAAGACGCTGCCGAGCATCTGGGGAGCGAGTTCTCATTCTCCATAGTGACATTTTCCCATGTGTTCTCTGATAGCTATGTGTAAAACCTCCCTGGCAGGCTCCCTCCAGATAGCAAAGATCAGAAGAAGTTGCCATATTCAGCTAGCGCCCAACAAACCTGCCTTTAGGAAAACGCTCTTCCCACATCTCTGATGCCTTCCTGTGCCAAGAATGAGGAAGATCTGGAACTATTTCTAGAACATTCCTTTTATACTGATAGGGTAAGCAGTATCATGGCCAAACAACTCTCCTCAGGCCCACTAATTCACACAAGGGCGAGTGCAGTGGTCTTCTTACTCACACCCCAGCACACAGCACAATGCTTGGCATAGCACAGGGCCTTTGGGACAGATGAATGAACAGATGGATGGATGGATGCAATTCTCATGCATTCTGTGTTTATGTTTTAGCATTCTCTTTTGACTCTAGCTGAGGGGGCCACACCACTGTCCCACCATCCCACACATCACATTCTCTCTCACCCACAGCACACACACACACACACACACACACACACACACACACACACACACACGCCAGTATCTGGGTAAGCACCTGGAGATACTCCTTGTTGGAATCCAAGTTGGGTGTCCAGCCATTGTCATCACCATGGAGTCGGCTCTGCTGAGGAGTCCACCTTCCGTCGGAGAAAGTGGATGAGGCACTGATTTGCTCGTTAGCGATCCGTCCGGACTCCATTCCCAGAGGAACATTGCACTGAAAGTCTGGGGAGTGGAGATGGGTCAAGGGCAGAGTTAGGTATCTTAACCTCAGATGCTGTCTCTGCTCCCATGGCCCCCAGACACGGTCTCCTTCTAGGGACAAGTCCTTGCAGGCACTCCCTCATCCTGAATCTAATTACATGCTCACATTTGAAAAACAACTACACTAAGTCACATAGTTAACAACCCCTCTGGGTCTTCAAGGAACTAAATTGGACCTAAAAGAAATTAGGCGATAGATAAATAAGAATCATCATATAAATTAAAAATACCATCTCAAACGCAAGTGCTGCAGGCTACGGAAGCTCTCAGGTGCCAGATGCACCAGCCACGGGATACAGGGGAACAGGACAATTTGGGTGGGCTCAGCCATCGTGGGAAGCCACCAGCCACGGGATACAGGTGAACAGGACAATTTGGGTGGGCTCAGCCATCGTGGGAAGCCTGCACACACCCCGAGGCACTTTCTCTTTCAACCAAGTGTTTTCTAATTTCTGGCATAGAAGACAGACTCTACAAAGTATAAACACCCGTCTTTAGGAAACTTCTCTGTGAGCACATACAAGCCCCATTGTGTTCCTCTGCAGCACCTGTCTGGGCTACCAGACCTATGAGACTCTGATTCTGGTCTTATGCCATCAGCAAAATTGCCGTCCTTCACCTGGATGCCGTGGACACTGATCAGTGCTTGCCCAGGCGTGGACACTTTTCTGAGGTATCAGATTTTTCTGAGACTGCACTGGCCGTTTGCCGAACCTGCTACAGCTTGCTGCACTCTTTCTCATGCAGCCTCTGGACCTCTGATGAAGAAACCAAGACTAGGGCAGAGCACAGCCTGCGCGTTCTCAGGCAGGCCAGGCTGCTGCATCGGCAGTTAACATAGGCCCTAAGCTGTCCACGGCAGAGATGGGGGTTTCTCAGTCTCGTCATCTCAGAGTGCTTCTCTTTGTCCTCCAGGAGACCATTTGGATCTCTAAGCAGCCCTGACTGTGCACTGCAGCTTAAGTGTAGGGCCAAGAAGTGGATAGTCTGAAAATGGGCCTCAGGATGGTTTAGGTGGCAGGTTCCAAACAGCTAGGCCCTCAGCAGAATTTTATAATGCTAATGCACCATGCCCAGCACTCAGTAAAAGTTCCTCAAAGCTGTATTTCTTGCATGTGTGAAGTGGAAGTCCAAGGGGTTGCCTTGTGTAGCCAGGGAATCTCTACTGAGAGCTACAGGACGATTGTCAAGATACATATGGCTGTTTTGCCATGATGGTCTTGATGCTTTTGAGGTCTGGAGACGAAAGGACTGGTGCAGTCTGAGGAGGGTTAGCCCCTGCAAGCACCATTCCACCATCATCCTAACGATCCTTTCCCACCCAGAGATGGGCAGATGCAGGCTTGAGATGGCCTACAGTTTTCCTTGGGAACAACACATACTTGTTTGTTTGTTTGTTTTTCCTAAGGAAAAGAGAACCCAATGGACACTGTCCTTCCTCATTCATCTCTGCTGGGAAAGAAGGCATGGAACTCAGTAGCCTCACAAAGTCTGAGGCCTCCCTGCCTACGGTTTTCACAGAGGTCAGCCCTTCACTTGTGCCCCCTCACATCTCTAGTGGGAAGACAGGACAGGGACTCCCATGGCCAACTCACTCTCAGGAGGCTCTTGGTGGACCAAGTAGTAGCGCGCGGAGAAGCCATCCTTGGCCACTGCCATGTCCGTGTGGAAGGTCAGGGAGAGGACCCCTGTGGACGAGCGGAGTTTGGAGGGGGTTTTGGTCCCGCAGTACTTGCCAATCAGAGGGCCAACTAGATATGGAGGAAAAAAAGGGACAGAGGAAATGAAAATCTAAAACTGGTTTTCAATGCTTTCTGTCTTCTCCCCATTGCGAACCTCACTGACAATACACTGACATAAAAACCAAAGGAGTGCTTCGAGAATAACGTCCGATATTTTCCCTGAACATTAAAAAGTGCTTTCCCTGAGCTGGCTACATTCTGTTCTCCCATCCATGATGAGGAACCAGAATGCATCATTGCAATTGCTGCTCTACAGAGGAAAAAATTGAGTTTCAGGGTGTCAGGAGTCCCAGTTCAGGGTTCCGGTTCACACTGCTAGGAAATAGCAGAGCTGGCATCCAGACCCTACCTGCCTGCCTTAGTCTTATGCTTTTCCCAAGATGAAATTGCTCCTGCATAGCTACCAAGTATCCTTTATAACAGAAAACACTTAGAACAACCACAAAGATGAACAATCTGTTTCCTTTCCAATACTGATCACACCTAGGCTCTGTGTGGTCTTCACCCACTCTATATCGGCTCTTCTTGGCTGTGAATGACTGCCTTTCAACACCTATGCCTATATTAATAGTAATGAAATAATGGAACTCTTGATTATAGTGATGATAGATTGTTTCTGATCTAGATACTGAGAGGCTGAATAACTTGCCAGGACTGCACAGCAGGACATTCAAGTCGTCAGCCTGGCTTTAAGTCTTTCTACGTGGTCACAGCATTGGACTAGTGATTCACTTTTATCCCAATAACTTGGTTGGAATGGGACATCACCTAGAGTTTTGTCACCTCTGAGTGTTACTATCAATCATCAACTTGATAAACTCTGGAATCACCTCGGAGACAGCCCTCTGTGCTTCTCTGTGGGTTACCTTGGTTAGTTAACTGAAGTGGGAAGACCTGTCCACTTTGGGTGCTACCATTCCCTGGACTAGGATCCTGAACTTTTTAAAAAGGAGAAAGTGAACTGAGCAGAAGCACCCACTCACCGTGTGGAATGCCATCCCAAATGTCCAGCCAGTCATATTTGCAGTCTCCTTCTCCCACTTGTAGAGGGTCATGCTCCAGGTCAAAGGTCAGGAACTGCAGGATGATCTCCATCCTGGGTTTGGCCAGGATAGTGAAGGTGCAGTCCAGATTGTGTGGATACTTCTCTGGAAAGCCAGGAGATTCAATGGTCCCATTGGGGCTTGTGAAGTTCTTGGAACAATCTTCAGAGCCTGTGCACCAGAGAGAGGAGTAGGGAGGGAGTGGGGAGGGAGTGGGGAGGGAGTGGGGAGGGAAAGAGATGTAGCATTAGGGAGCAGCTTCTCTGGGCTGCCTCCTCTGCCTCTGGGTTATTTAAATGTTTGGGTCCATATTCCTCTACTCACAAGGTTTTTGTTTCTGCTCAAGTGGCCCTTGGAGCAACACACCCTTCCCATCTATGTTTCAAACCCTCAAGCCAGCCTCCCTTTTAAACAGAAATTAGGGAGCTGAGGCTGATTGCTTTGTATATCAGAATGAGACCAGCCATTGAGGGACTGGAGGCTAAGAGATAGAGGGAGAGAGAAAGTGAAAGAGAGAGAAAGAACAGAGTCTTCTTTCAATTACTCAGCTGCTCACTCCAGAAATGTAAGTTATTTCAATCCTTAAGGAAGGCTTGCTGGTTGCCAGCAGGGAAAACAATGTTATCCCTTATTTATTGCTGACCTCAACACTAACCCCTATTGTACCCCAGCCAGCTAAGTGCCCCTTCTCCCTCAGAGATCCAAGGTGCCTCAGGGGAGGGGCAAAGGGGAGCCCAAGCCTCATTCACGTCCTGACTGTATTAAAACGGGCTGCTCTGTAGTGGCGGGACAATTAACAATTGAGGTTTTTAGCCGGTGGATCACAGTGGGGCGTTGAGGATGTTAAAGGCCGCTTGGACGGCGAGTTTGGAAAAATGCAGCAGTGTATTGACATTTGGAAGGCTTCTGGTGCCTTTGTGGTGGGGATGGCCTTGTGTTTCTCTCCTAAGCTCTTGGGTTTGCTTTCTGGGGATGTGTCCTGGTGAACCGTGACACACATTCACAGCCTGCTGCAAGCTGAAGTAACAGCAGGGGCACTAAGAGGATTACAGTCCCAGTCTCCTGCTGCCTCTAGGTAGAGTCCTCTTAGAAGAGCCCTTGTGCTTTAACCCAGCAACTGCTCCTCTGGGCAGAGCCAGGAAAGGAGCCTGGAAGCATAGAGACCCTGCATATACAGAGAAAGCAAGGAGAGCTACAAGTTAATGACAGGGAGGTAAATGCTGGTAATTACAATAGATTTTCCTCACCACATTTGGATTCTAAAATAAGAAAAGGAAGCAGAATTTATGAAGGGGATAATAGACACTCTTAAGCGTGAAGAAAAACACCACCACCAACACAGAAATCCTCAATAAACCAGGTGTTTACTGGCAAGAAGTGTCCTCTGGGGATCACACTGATATATAACTATGGGATGTCAATATGCCCATCTTAGCCTGCAGCGATGTCTTTATCTGCAGCTCCCATAGCAGGGCCCTCTGCAAGTCTCCTGATTGATAGCTGCAAATATGTGACTTGGAAAAGGTACCATGCAAATAAGTATGCATGTATTTGGGGTACGCTTGTAGGTTTCTGCAGCTCAGGCAGCAAAGAAAATTCCACCTATCCATCGGATATCTTCTCTCCGCTGGCAGTGCTGCCCCTTGGGGGTGGGTTGTGGGTAGAATGAGGACCAGAAGCAAGAGCAAATTTCCCTGCCTCATTTGGAGGTCTGGGTACCACATCTCAGAGGCTTTGCACTTCACTCCCTGATCCAGCTGCAGCAGGGAAGAGCCAGTGGGCAACAGGGTTGGTTCAGATGAGCTGGGGTGGCCTCCCCTCCCCCTTAGCTTTGTTTACCATCAGGCCTCCGACTCCTGAGGGCTTCCTCAGTGGCCTGGGGTGATGCAATTTGGGAAAGCCAGGCCAGCTGGCCCACTGTCTTCAGGGGACCAAGAAGAATTTTGAAAAGGTTAGAGTTTAAGGATGCTAAGCAGGCTTCTTCACGGGGTTCGCAGGGAGCCTCACAGGGCGCTGGCTGGAAATTAATTCTCTATTCACAACGGACTTGGGAGTCAGCCGAGGCCTCTTGAGAGTCCCTTCCTAGAGTGGGCACCATTGTCAGTCTAGAAGGGACTCCGCACCACCCCGGGAGTGGGGAATTACGCTTGTATCTTTGATCCTTCTCATCCATGGGGGTCAAGTGTTTCAACAATGGACATTTAGAGCCCAAGATGGGCCCCAGAGAATGTGAGATCCTAAACCATTCAGTTTCAGGATCCCCAGGTCTTACATGTAACTGAAAGGAATTTTTCAGCTTTAAGTACTTACAGCCAAACAAGCAAACAAACAAAGAAACAAACAACGTGTATGTCTGATAAATGGTTAGAAACGAGTACATTCTCTGGCTTATTTTGAAGGAGGTGAGAACACATTATTGTTTTATCCTTTGCAAGCAGAAAAATCTGGTACCTATTAAAATTATGTATTTGTCTCCTATACTGCCATGGTCCAAGCACCAGAATGACAACTGAATAAAGGGATTCTGGAAACAGACACAAAATTTGTGTCTTCTAGAATTCGACTAATCCACAACCCATTTCTGCATCAGGTTAAAAGGACAAAAAAAATTAAAATACCAGCTGACAAATATTCCTGTCAATTCACTATTGAGATTACTCATACAAGCTAGAGGTTTGGAAGTGGTTTATACCTGTTATCAACCACTATAATCCTAGGAGACTGAGGCAGGGGAACTACCAGGAGTTCCAGGCAAGCCTGAGTTACATATTGAATTCTAGGACAACTTGGGCTACAGAATGACTCTGTCTCATAAAATAGCAAAGCAGCACAGAGCTGAAATGGGCGGGGGGGGGGGGGAGTAAACAATTCCATTCTCAAGGACTTCAGCACACAGGATGCCCACCCCAGGTGCTCAGACTTTGGCATGCAGGATGTCAACTCCATGTCTCTGTGCAAGTTGAAGAGGACCCTACACACACAAATACATGAAAATACAATGGCCTTATCTGAAGTCAAGCTTGACTTGCCCACAGGCCAGGGAATCAGGCCTTTATTTAGGGGTTCAGAGGAGCGGGCGCTGCGGTTTCCTCTACCTGTGAGCAAACCCTACAGTTTCACTATCAGAAATGCCACCGAGTAACTGACACAGGAGACAAATGAGAATCTTGAATTTCTGCTAAAAGAACATCAGGAAAAAAAAGAAAAAAAAAACATGTCCTGCTGATTCTGCTTCCCTTGCCCCTTTCCACATTCCTTTAAAGTTTTTCTTTCCCTAATCTGCTCTGGATTTGGTGACTCTGGGTTGCTTAGGTTTGCAATCTTTTCCTGCCTTACCCTTTTCCAGGTGAGACAGTTTGTGATATCAACAATACTGTGTCCTTCTTTTAGGGCAGCCATGACTTCCCACTCCAGGCGTGTGCTCCATTTGCCCCACCTTGTGGGCGTGTGTCTCTCAGTGTAACTCTGTAGGAGTGTGCCTCTCAGTGTGACTCTGCGGGAGTGTGTCTCTCAGTGTAACTCTGCAGGAGTGTACCTCTCAGTGTGACTCTGCGGGAGTGTGCCTCTCAGTGTGACTCTGCGGGAGTGTGCCTCTCAGTGTGACTCTGCGGGAGTGTGCCTCTCAGTGTGACTCTGCGGGAGTGTGCCTCTCAGTGTGACTCTGCGGGAGTGTGCCTCTCAGTGTGACTCTGCGGGCGTGTGCCTCTCAGTGTGACTCTGCGGGAGTGTGCCTCTCAGTGTGACTCTGCGGGAGTGTGCCTCTCAGTGTGACTCTGCGGGAGTGTGCCTCTCAGTGTGACTCTGCGGGCGTGTGCCTCTCAGTGTGACTCTGTGGGAGTGTGCCTCTCAGTGTGACTCTGAGGGCATGTGCCTCTCAGTGTGACTCTGAGGGAGTGTGCCTCTCAGTGTGACTCTGTGGGTGTGTGCCTCTCAGTGTGACTCTGTGGGCATGTGCCTTTAAGTGTGTCTCTGGGAATGTGCCTGTGGGAGTGTGCCTTTAAGTGTGACTCTGTGGGCGTGTGCCTCTCAGTGTGACTCTGTGGGCGTGTGCCTCTCAGTGTAACTGTGGCAGAGCCTGGGGAAAGCCAAGCTCCCAGGGCCTTCTGTGTGGCTGTTTGCATATCTGTGTTTACAGTTTCCCTCTTTCTTTTTACGAATCTGACTGGCAAACATGGCTGTGTTTGTTTGGATTTTTTCCGCATGTCCACCCATTTCTTTCATGTTCTGTGGATGATGTAAATTGTGTATTTTCTCCCAGGCCTGCAGCTCTGAAACTGGAATATGAGACAAGGCGCCTACTTAGAAGAACATCTACCGTCCTAAACATCTCACTTGTGACTCTTTGCTCTTGTGCATCCCTGTGTTTTATTTTTACTGGACTGACTTTCATACCAATAACCACCCTAGTTGGTGGACCTGACGGCCCCGAGGAGGGTCCTGGGCTCTCTCCTTTTATGACTCCCAGCCATGCGGCTTTTGGCAGGGCTGTCACTCACTAGAGCATCTCTTCCAGTGGTGATCCTAACCCTGAAAATGGCTGCCCTGCTGCTCCTTGCTCAAGCCACCTACTTCTCTTGATGGGCACCATTGTTTAAGGCTCTTCACAGACTTGTTGCCTTATTTAAAGTTCTCCTTCTGCATGCCACCAAACAGCAGGCTGAATCATGGTACCCTCATGTGTGTTATCTCTGAATGCTCTCCTTTCACACGTGCGTGATGGATGGGGTGACATTCTCCACTCTGTCACTTTCTGGAGAGTGTGGCATCATGCTTTGGGAAACACTGCGGTAAGAGCCATGAGGCCAGAGATGAACTTAAGGGCCTTGCTCACTCTTGCCCTGACTCCTTTGGCCAGTTCCCTGGAAGGTCTTGCATGAGCTGATTTCCCTCTGAGGCTGAGGCAGTGGAACTGAGTAATGGGTTCAGCACTTGGAACTGTTTTTTGTTAGGTTACAGAGTTCCCCAATTGCATTTCCAGAACAGTAACAAGTGACCTGTGTCTTCATATAACATTTAGTCATAGTATAATTTTCCTTTTAATATCACCAATAATACTGATGGTGCATCTGTGTGATGAGGATTTGTCTGCCTGCCTTTCCCACAAGCCAAGGACAAGGAAAGCTGCCTTATTCTTTCCTTCTTGAACATTCGGCAGAGAGTGCTCACTGGAGTTGGTGCATTGGTCTGCATCTTGCACTGGGATTCAAAGATCTGTGGATACAGCTATGCAGGGGGCTCACACCAGTCCCAGCCCAGGGCACACAGATCAGTTCCTGAGACCTTACTGTGGCCAGAAACATTGAAATGCATGGCGGATGGGCCATCATAGATCATAGCTTAGGGCCCCCACTCTGGCACAACACAGTTCTGCTAACCACACCCCTTCATTTGATTCTTCCTTCAAAGGCAGACAAGCCTATCAAATATTTAGACAGAGTGGATAGAAAAAGTACTTTCAACAGCCACCACTTCCTTCCAAGAACTGTTTAACGAAAAAAGAAAGAAAATACAGATGAACGGCTCCGTCTGCACTGAACTTAACAGGTGCCAGACTGACAGGGTGACAACACCACCTGGGCTCAGACTCCACGGAGGAGTTATAAAACTTGGACTCCTAAAGAAAGAAAACGTGCAAAGGTGGGGGCAGAGCTTCTGAGGTAAGGAGTGGGCAGGAATGGAGGACATTCCTTCCTCAGCCATAGTGGGAACTGACATGAGACAGAAGGACATGCCACTGGGCGAGGGGAAGTGGACCTAATGTGGCACCGTCAGGCGAGAGTGGTCCTAGTGACCGGCAGAAGTTAGGAGTGCCCATAAGAGCCTTGAGACGGACGGGGTCCAGCAGCCAACCCAAGCAGTGCTAAGTTTTCTGCCCCGACTTCAGTATCTTTCATTAGCTCTTCAGACCATCTGACTCCCTGGCATATGAAAAAATAGTTCAGTCTATAGGGGTGGTAAAATGGATGGCCAAGGAGAATGTCTTAGAATCATAATTTAATTTAAAAGCAATGACTGACCCCATTCTGGGGGTCATGGTGAGATCTTCAGAAATCCTAAACAGTGAAGAGATTGTGTCCTCCGGCACTATGTAACTCCAAATAAAGACAATATTAAACCATGAAGGAGTTGGGGTAAAGTTCAACCAAGTTCAGCCATGAAAAACAGCCTGATTTTAAAAACACAAAAATCCAATTCTTTCAAGTGATGTTCTTGTATTTACCCACCCCACCTCCAGTACCCTCTGGACTGGTGCCTCATCCCTCCTCTCAAGTTGGAAGTCACCTGACCTGACTTTTCATAAGAGGCATTTCCAGGTTCTCCTCAGACCTTCCTAGATATCTCTTCATCCACCACCACAGTGAAGCCAGATGTCTGAAGCCCTCCCACGTGATGCCGTCCGCACACTAGGTCTCCCCGCTATGCCCCACCTTCCCTATGATGCCCATCTCTGACCTCTACTCCCGACCCCACTCACCTGTTTTGAAGATCTCGTAGCGTAGGGAGAAACCTGCCCCCTGCCGGGCATAGTCTGACGTGAACTTGATATATAACATGGAGCCAGAGGAGATGATGGTGGGTGGGGCGATGTTCCCACAGTGTTTGCCTAGGAGGTCAGCTGACTCACTGTCCCCATCCCGAATCTCAATGAAGTCATACCTACGTGGGGACAGCGAAAAGGACACAGATGAGCAAAGGACCGTCATCCCCTTGTGGCTCTCCCCACTCTTTCAGACACTCAGGAGCTGCAGTGTCCACAAAGGGCACCCTACTTGCTTTGGTACACAGGCAAACACAGACACGGGAAGTTGTTTTCAAACTACACTGTGAGTGCATGGGTGGGAGGCCTTATCTCTTGTTCACAAGAGCATTGCCTCACTCTCTCGGGATCTCAGAGCAAGCGTTGTTTGTCCTTGGGTGGCAGTAGCACATACTTTTTATTTCCACTGTGACCTCTCGAAATCTTTGTCTCTCCTTAACTCTGTCATTGCCTCGAACATGAGGATTGACGAGTGTGGCAGGCAGGGAAAACAGCAGCTGCTCCAGCGTGCAACCAGCGAGAAGATGGCATGAAAACTACACACATGTCAGGACTGGCACCCTGGGGGTGCTTCAGCCGGGCTTTCTCTCCTGCCCCCTGCCCTGATTTCGTGTTCTCCTGGGCCTCTTGTTCTTACTTGGCAGTGTTCCCATCTGCAGGCTACCTCCTTCCCCTAGATATGCCTACAAAGGTCCTGTCAACACTATCTAGTCAACATGGTTTCAAAAAGGATTGGAGCTAACTCAGATAAGGCCATAACAACTCTCTAGCACTGTGTCTGTGCACCCACAACGGCTGGCTGGACTCCCCCAAGCAGTGGCCTGTGCTCCTTTCAGACTGAGTCAGATGGGCCTGGCATGGGCATCGATGCCCCACAGTCTTTCTTGGCCAGGTTCACAGATGATGCACATCTTGACGGGCACATTTTCCAGCTGGGGTGCATGCCCAGCAAGGGTCCCCCAGTTTCTCTGCACTTGTATGTTTCCAGTTACTGCTTAACTCTCACAGCCCACGTGGGACTCTTCTTCAGAACCCGGCTTCCCCTCTTTCCTCTCCCCTGATTTATTTTGCATCAGCCTGTAAAAACAACACACAAGGAATTTCCTCCTTGTGGGTAAGGAAAGGGGCTGACAATGTAGCCCTCCTGGGGTGTGGCCTACTCTCCTGTGGCACAGGTCTGTGGGAGCTGGTAACCTGCACAAGGGGTTGGACCTCAGCCGTCAGGGGCTGTACTTCAGGTTGCTCAGCCCTTTCTGAATAAATAGGGCTGTAAAGGAGGAAGGAGTCTGTTACCAGGGCCAGTTTCTCCTGAGGCCCTGGAGGGATGGACTCCTACAACCACAACAATGGCTGGTGTTGGGTTCCTCCAGAGAGGTGGAGCTGGGGAGATAGGGGCTTCCACCAGAGCTCTGATGAGATAGCCAGATTCCCAAGGCCCCAGGGTGGGGTGGGGTGGAGGAGCTACTCAAATCTAGGATTTTTCAATGTGGGAGATAGTACTGATTTTGCAAGTAAGCTTCCTCAATTCCAAAACAAAAGCGAAAGACACTTGTTTGTTCTTAGGGGAAATTCCCAACTCCTCTGGAAAACCCCTTCTTGCTGTTCCTCTCCAGTTAGCTGCCTAAGCAGAGGTGTCAGCTGAGCAATGGCGCACCAAGCAGTGTGAACACAAGTCAAGCAACCCTTACTCACTCATCACGAACTCCCTCTCTGGGTGTCAGATCCCAGACCTAGGGACGGGGGGGTGGAGGGATGGGGGGTGGCATGGATGGGGGGATTGCATTCCATTTCTTAGCCCAAATTACAGTTCTTTAATAAGCCATCTATTTGTAAAATAAAGCTACAGCCACTAAAAACTTCTTTTTCAAAGCAGAAGAACTGAGAAAAATTAAGCTTTGAATCTTTCTGAGCCTCAAAAAAAAAAAAATAGGGGGAATAGGGCTGAGGAGATGGCTTAGAGGGAAAAATGTTTGCTGTCCACGCGTGAGGACCTGACTAGGTAAACTTACTTAAACCAGGTAAGTCTGGATACAGTGGAGCCCAAGATTGCCCTCTGGCTTCACAGAGAACCCTAGCACGGGCACACACACTGAGCAGATACTTTTCAAATGAAGGCTGCAACTGTAAAAGAGCTAATAGGAGCCATCTCCTTCAGCCATGAGCTTTGCGTGACTGAACCTAATCTGCATGAAGAATGGCTATGTGGTCCAGCCCTCTGGTTAAGAAAGCTAACCAGTCTGTCGAATTCTCACACTGATTTCCCGGGAGCAGAGAGGTTGAGGCCTGGACATAGACGACACCTGTCTGAAGACACCTGTCTTGGGGGTATTGGCACAGTGAAGGTGGAGATGTAAAGCGCTTTACACATTTGGAAGGTACTTTTGGGGCAAAATGTGATGAAAGTTACTATATTTGTAGCCTTTAAACCAGAATCCTTAGGACATTTTTCCACCAAGAAAACAATCAAAGGGTCACATACAGATGTATATGCATCGTTGTGAATTTTTAGAAGTATATTATAAATGAGAAGATGCTTCCTTTATAGATAGCATTATGTTGAAAAATCCAACCAGACAGTGAAAGTAAATTAATTTTGCTATATTTATAAGGTGAAATATTCAGTTGTTACCGAAAATAGTATGGCAGAACTGGGTTATTTTTTAAACAAAAATTGCATTATATACTATTAATGCAAAAAGAACAGATTTTTAAAGTCCATTTTAAAATGCACACATTATTTTCTTGCATAAGAATTCAGAAAGCATTTGAAAAACTACATCTAAAATACTGGCAGAGACACATCATTGACAGGCTGATTTCGCCTTCTTTGTTTCCTTCTGTTATCTGAATTATTACAAGTTCACATTTCTTTAATAAGACAAGACTCATAAAAATAAAGCTACATTCCTTAAGTTTTCAAAGCAGAAATGTTGAGAAAAACAAGCCCTTAGCATTTAGCAGGGATGAACATAATGGAACTTGCCAAAAATCCCGGCACTTGGGGGCTGAAGCAGAAGGATCAGAGTTCAGGGTCAATGTGGGCCACATAATAGTCTGTCTCAAAGACCCAATAAGTGGAAAACAAAGTTAGCAGACACAGGTGTGGATTCTTTTCCACTATCACCATATTCCCCTTCTCTCCGAGCTGGAGTGTGCAGAATGAGGGCCTCGTGAGACATGGCATGTCCAAAAACCCAGAAATAGAATTGCACATAGCGTACTCGTAATTAATATTTAAAAAGAGAATTAAAAAAACAAAAAGAAAAATCTGGTTTTGTGTTGGTGATTTTTCTACAAAGGACTGAGAGGCCCTGCTGCCATAATGGCTAGTCCTCAGAAGTGGGTGGGGTCATTTAGAGGATTGACAGAATCAGCCAGGAGGCAGGGCTACCAACAACTGCCATTGCTCAGAGCTTGCCTCAATTTACTAAGGGATCAGGATGCCCCCAGGCTTTGTGTGTGTGTGTGTGTGTGTGTGAGAGAGAGAGAGAGAGAGAGAGAGAGAGAGAGAGAGAGAGAGAAAGAGAGAGGGGGGGGAGAGAGAGAAGAGAGAGAGAGAGAGAGAGAGAGAGAGACTTGCCCAGCAACAATTCCATGTTTACTTACACACACACACACACACACACACACACACACACACACACACACCACCTACTTATAGTGAAGGCCATACAATTTTAACAAAGGTTCCTCTAAGACAGTAACCAATTCTCTCTCTGTGCTGTGAGTTAAAGGGAACCCCTGCATCTCCCCCCCCCCACCTCCGTGAGTCTCTTTGTGAAGCAAATAACCTTGAACTTGAACTTCTTAGGGAACTGGATTTTTCTATCAAGTACACACGAGAGAGACAGGAGTTACAAGTTGGCAGGCAAGTTCCTTCTCCCTCCAGGGTCCTGGCTGCACCCTGTGGACAAGTCCACTAAACCATATGACCTTCTGGCTGGTCTTTTGCTATAAAGGGCACACTTCAAGTGACAAGCTGACTTCATCCAGAATATCTCATTTACCTCTCATGTGACAGACTCATTTGGGAAAATTTTTTATTATTGGGGATTTGCTGCAGCTGGAGCAAATCTCCTCAGAAATTTCAGTGTTGTCAGGTTCGTTTGTGAAGGGCTCTGAGGAGGCTCAGGAAGTTTGTGGCTTTGGAATAAACACAAGCTTTGCGCAGCCTTGAGTCTCCAGTGTTTGTTTGATCAAGAAATCTGGGGTACAGACTTGAGCTTCACCCCAAGGACAGTGAAACGGGCTGACTTGAAAGCTGCCCTCTCACCCAGCCCATTACTGCCTCCCAGAAGCCAACATGAGCGGCTAACAGACATATTAACTACAGTGTTTGTGTTTCATTATCCATAATCTCTCTCAAATGAAAAAATTCCTTTCGAAGCTTTAACACTACCTCTTATTATTTTGGTTATTTATTTCTTTCCCCTGAGCCAAGGTGGCCACCTCTACCTCACTCTGGGTCTTTCTCTATGGTCTTCAAGCGCTGATAGCTGCACGGGCGGGCTTGTCTAGAGAACGCCTCCTCTACTTTATCCTTTAGCCTCGAAGTCTTCATTGCTTCTCCTCAAATCCACATGGGTAGGGGGCAGCATGGAAATCTAGACAGTGGAATTAATTTCCTGAGTCCAAGGGGAGAGAGAGAAAAGGAGAGAGAGGGGAGGCAGCAGCTTCATCTCTCCCTCCCATCCCTGGCAAACATGGAAACGGGTTCTCTGGCGTCCATCCCTCACTCTCCCAGGCACAGCTGACTACTGCTCAGTGTGTGGAAGATCTCCCTGGCTAAGGCCCTTGTTCACAGCAGTTTAAGGTCTAACCTGAGTCTCGTCTGCCTTTCTGGGTACACAGACGTCTGTGGGGGAAGGGGGTATACCAAAGGCAGAATTTTTAGGATCTATAAGGGTGTCACACCCAACTTCGGGATTTGGATCTAAACACAGGGATGCCTGCACTCAAAGAAATTGGATTCTTTGGCAGGCAGGCCTTACCTCCCTTCATGCTGCTTGCCTCGCTGATGTTTGCGACACAGATGGAGGGTGTCCCAATCTTTGGGCCCTTGCGCTCCTCTTTCTCGTGTCTGCCATACGCATTAGCTCTGCCTGTGGCCAGTTCTCTTCTTTCAGGCCTGCCCTGCCCTCTCTTTCAGGTGGCGGGCCCTTTCTCTGCTTGTCTCCTTATGAAAGGGTTTACCTGCATGCTTGACTATTTCTTTAACTCTGTCTCTTGCACAAGGGAGGAAGCAGGGAGGCTACAGTTGGCCTTCATTAGTAAATCTGGGATATTTTTGGGTCCGCAACACAAACAGGGATCCCGCATATTGAGGGACTAAATGAAAAGGAATTTGTAGTTGGTGCTGCCTATCAGAATATGCTTTCTCCAGACATGGTGGGTTGACCCCTGATGTATCTTCTGACTTTGCACCCCAGCACATCTACTGTGCTATTCTGGTGGTATGTGAAAACCCAAATGCTGCTTCGTGCCACAAAGACACGAAATATAACATTTTGTGGAGAAGAAACATCTCAAATCCTGCTGACAGCATTTTCACTATTAGCGGCAAACAAATCAACTATAATTAAAATGCTGTCAAAGTGATTGGAGATTTTTCTCACACTTTCAAAGTTCCATATTTCATGAGTGGATTATCCAGGCCAGAGAATTTGCCACCTCCCGGAGTGCCTTTCTTCCAGAAAGCTCAAAGACAGCTACAAACACTGTCTTATTAATCCTTACATTAAAACCTGCAGGGAAAACCGGAGGAAATGCCATCACAGCCGCTTGCTGCGCCTAAACACTCCCAACAAAGAAGCCGCTTGAGACACATGGAGCTGCCGGGTGGGTCTAGCACAGGCCCAGAGCCAGACCACCTGCTTCTTGGGTCCAGCCTTTACGGAGAAATCGCCTTGCTGTGGGACTAGCTCTTTATAAAGAAGTACATTTCATTTTCTTGAATTTCTACCTTCCATTTAGTAAGCAAATCAATGAAATGCCACTGTATTTTGCTATGGGGCCGGACCCACCAGTTTAGATATTGTTTCATTTAATTCTAACTTAATACAGTCTGGGTTGGTTATGATTACCACTCATCTATAGAAGCAAAAATGGAGTCTCAGGTTGACAGCCCAAACTCATAATAAGGAAAGGTCAGAGGTGAGATTTGAACTCTTGACACACAGACCTCACCTCCTTTCCTTTTCTTCATTGCCTGGACACATCAGATTGCTGCAGCACAAAGGCATGAGAGGGGCCAGATGGAAAAAGTCTATCCTTAGGTTTCTATAAAATGGGCAGAAGTAGAAAGCAACTTCACAGAACCTTGCTCTTTTTACTTAGCCATCCTGACTAAACAAAGCCTGCAGGATGTGCCAAAATTAATAGACAGATTACTAGTGAGAACAGTGAGCAGATTTGAAATGCATGGCTTTAAGATTTGCCCAGTGGAAATGCAGCTCATAAGTGTTCAGATGGAATAACATATTAATTTCTGTAAGTGCAGTATTTTTATAAGTGTGTGTACACCCGAATGCGAACATATGGCCCATCAAGTGAGAAAATAGGATCCAGTGTATTTAGAAGAGCTTCCAGTGCCATCCATATATTCTAAGTCCACAGATCTCCAATATGGTCCGTGCAGGAATTTCAATGGACTGGGCAGCCCCTACAGTCACACCCTGATTGTGTCTTTCCATGCAGGTGTATTTTTCTAGGGGCAGGGTCTGTGACAAGACCAAGCTGAAATAACTATCATACAGATCCATGTCTAAAAAGCCACGATGTACTCTGGGGGAAAGGCACAAGAAGTGGACTTTGTGAACAGAGCCAGTTTGTCTGTGGCATTAGCTACTAGTGAAGCTGAAGATAAGGCACCTACCTTCACCCAGTCTCAGCTGTTCACCTACAAAATGGAATAACAACAACCCCAGCTCTGGAAAGGAACTGGAAAAGTACACTCAGGTCCAGCAAAGACCCCGATGCCTGAGAGAGAGGTAATTTTTATTACAGCCACCATGTTAACAAGACACGGTGGTAAGGGTGGGTGAGAGATGAGCTGCATTTGTGTACACACACACACACACACACACACACACACACACATACACACACACACACAGCATCCTGGAGATAGGAAAGACGCCATGAACAACCCTAGATACAGCATAGCTACAGTCCAGCGCTGCCAACCTTGGGGTTGGATTTCCACAAATCTACCTCTTGCACAAATCCATGTACTTGAGTTTTGGAGATTCATTTCAGTCTTGAAGTTCTGAGCCTGGGATCTGGGTCCAGGCTGCCAGGGACGGGTTCAAAGCTACTTATCTTCCATTTGCTGGGTTTGTTTGTTTTTAAACAGGACTGCAGGTAGCTTAGGTTGAACATTCTTTGTTGTAGAGAATGGCCTTGAACGCCTGCAGCCTCTCTTTTGCCTCCTAAGTGTGTGTGTGTGTGTGGGGGGGGGGTTGATGGGGATGGGGATTAATTAGGGCAGTGGAGGGCGGGTATAGAGGTGTGTCTACTTTATGTAACACCAGGAAGTGAACCCAGGGATTTGTGTATTCTGGGCAAACATTCTGTCAACTGGGCTGCATTTCCAGTCTGGGAAGTTCTTTTATCTATCTATCTATCTATCTATCTATCTATCTATCTATCTATCTACCTACCTACCTATCATCTATCTTATCTATCTACCTTTCTATCATCTATCTATCTATCTATCTATCTATCTATCTATCTATCTATCTATCTATCTATCTAGCTATCTATCTATCTATCTATCTATCATCTATCTATCTTTAAATGGTGCTGGGTTGAACCTAGGGCCTGTATGCTAGGACATCACACTGCCTCTGGTTCATACCTCCAGTCTCTTCTGCTGTGTTTTGAGCAGTGGGGCGCCCATTCTGCCCTCGGTCAACTGAGCTGAGGCACACAGTTGACATCCAGTCCATCCTCATTGAGTAGATGTTGCCACCACTGCTGTGTCATCACTATTGTTCATGTACCTCTGCGTTCCCAACACCCTAGGATTGTTTGTGTGTTTGCATCAGGACCGGTGCCTTTTCCACAGCAGCTGTTTGCAGTTGCATTTTCTTCCTTCATTTCTTCAAAGCACAAATCTCTGATGTTTGCAGTCCCCTCCCAGCCAGGGTCACCATGCTTGTTAGAAAAGAGGAAATCTGACCACCCAGCAAAGGAAGTATGCACAGAGAATAACCCAAAACAAACTGGAGGAATTATCCTGAAAAACCTTGAAGGCAAGAAAGTGGAAACTGCAAATACCATCTATTTATAATTGCTGCTTGTTTTTCCGCAGAAGCCCTGGGATGGTGTAGAGGCCGCAGGATCTCATTGTTCCTCAGCTTGCAGGCTGCCAAGAACACTCTCAACGTGAGGAAGCAGGCTGCTCCAGACACAGCTCTGATAAGTCTTGCTGTGGATAACTTTCAGAAGGTGCAGGGCGCACAACAAAGCCTCCAACACTCCCGCCCTGACCCCGTGGGTGCACACTATGGCCCACTGCTCTGGCTTCCCAGCAAGGTGCATTCCTGAGGCCACAAAGCCACTGATCTGCGGGACTTCTGCACTCAGGAGGCTGCTGGGATGGTTTTTAGGCAACTGGTGAAGTTGAAGGATGGAGGCTGACCCTTTGGGGCACGGTTGTCAGACTTCCTTTAGTCTCTTCTGTGACTATAGAATCTCTGTCCTTTGGTGTCAACTTCAAGAATCCTTTGCTAGCATTTTGTAGTGATGCTGGAGTAAGGAGGTAAGAAGACCCTCCACAGTTACATTCACTCCTTTCTTCTCAGGGACAGCAGCAGCAACTCATTCTCTGATGTTGAAAATGGTTGAGTTGTCTCATGCTAGCCCAGGTCCATCATGGTGTTCTGCCTTGGTTTGCCTCACCTCATAAATGGACACAGGGCTTGTACCCACAGGGCTTGTACCTCATCACCTCTTGGGACCAACTAGGGGCGTAAGGCAACTGGCAGTCATTGAGGGGAAATCAGAGCACGTCACCTTGGGGCCCTGGTGTGCTGGCAGCATCCCTTCACTTGGCTGAGAGAACCGCTCCCTCTGGGTAAGGAGTTCACTCACTGGGCCTCCCGGTGGAGCCAATTGTAAGAGAGAAATCATAACCTCCCACCTGTCCGAAAAATGGAGGCCTGCTGGGAACAAGCGAGCTAGGCACCAGGGAACCAATCACTGTGTCAAAGTTCGTTTGCATTTTCCGGGGATGGGTTTCCAGTCATTTTAATATCCCCCTAGGCTCTGTAACAAAACTTGGAAGACATAAAACTTGTCTGAAAAATGTGCTCTGAAGAATTCCAGGACAGGGGCACTCTGGCCTTTGGGAGCAGGTGGCAGGTGTGACACCCTGATTTGGGATCCTGTTCTTGTGGCGCTTCAGGGCACAGAGCTCAGCGCTTCCCCTGGCTCCAGGGGTAAAGTTGTCGCTACCGGGGTGTGGAAATGACAGTCACACACTAACGTCCCAGAGGAAGGGGCTGCTGCCACGCCAGGGTGGAGATTCTGAATGTAGCCCTTGGTGGCCAGTCATCTGGAACTACTTCCTCCACTCGTAGAGCCTCTTGGTCCCTGCGCCCTGATGTGTGTCCTGAAGCACCGTGGCTGCCCTCGGTAAAGTCAGTCTGGTCAAGAATGCATGACACAGTCCTGGCCTTGCTGCACGGCAGAAATGCTCCTCTGGGTTGAAGCCCAGGGTTTGCTCGACATGGGAGTAGCCCTCCGGACTGTGGGTGCTGTTAGACAGTCTCACTGAGCCATAAAGAAACATGTCTAGAAAGTACACAGGCTTCTACAAGAGGAGCAGGTTGCCGGAAGTCTCCGAGCTGGATGGAAAGAAACAGTGTGGGTTGGACTTCATGGACTTGTATTTATCCCGAAGCCATGAACAGGACATTTGTTTTGTGTATGGATCTGCTGGCTGTCTGGGCACCATATTGGAGCGACCAGTGGGAATCCATGGCATAGGGAAGGCCTTACTGTGAGGGTGAACTGGAAGAGGGTGGATAAGAGGCCTGCTGGGAGGGTGCCGTAGTGGAGACCCCAGAAGAGAAGTCCATTCCCCAGATTTAACCCAGCTGCTGTTCTGAGGTTGGGCAGAACATCCTATTTGGCAGGATCTCAGTTTCCTGAGGAGACTCCCCCAAATAATAATAGTAATAATAGTAGTAATAATAATAATACTTTCTCGCCCTCCTACAGTTCTTGGAGGCTGATGCACAGATAAATCACTTTGAACTTCAGATGAAAGGTGCTCTGTAAACCAGAGGGCTCATCAACTGTAATTGTTACGGTAATTATTTTAATGATGATAATGGGAGAATGGGGGTGGGGCAGGAAGGAAACCTCCCACCTTGAGACAAAGAAAACCTCTTCCATTCAAACCTGGGCCATGCTTCATTCTGCCCCTATGCTGTCTTCATCCCTATGAATGGCCAATCCTTGGGTTGAAATATTATTTACTGCTTTCTTTCCCAGTAAAACAATTATTTGTTCCAGGGTTCCCCTCCCACCCCCTCTCCGCTGTGTCTGGCTTGGCCCTGACAGCTCAGCCGTGAACTGTTTACATGTCTCTCTCACCCGCCCAGAACCTGGTTCAGCTCCATTGACACTAAAGTCAGGAGCATTCTCTGTGTGTGAGGAATCAATTACTTCCGCTGACACTCCATTACTGGGCTTCAGATTCCAGATGGAAAGAAAAGGTGGTGGTGGTGGTGGTGGAGACCCAAACAGGGTGGTGAGCATGTGTGTTTGTGCGTGGGGGTGTGCCTGTGGGAGGTAGGTTTATGGTGTGCGGTGTATATGGTGTATGTATTTTGTGTGTGTGTTGTATGTGTGCATCTGAGTGTGGTGTGGGTATGGTGGTAAGGTATGTGTGGTGTATGTGTGTATGTGTATAGTGTGTGGTGTGTGTGTGTGTGTGTGTGTGAGAAAGAGAGAGAGAGAGCATGTGTGTGCCTGTGTGAGTTGTGTGTATGGTGTATGCATGTGTATGTGGTATGGGTATGGTGTGTACATGTGTGGTGTGTGCCTGTGCGGTGTATGTGTATGGTGTGTGTATATTGTGTGCAGGTGTGTGGTATGTATGGTGCATGGTGTGTGTATGTGTGTGTGGTATGGGTATGATGTGTGTATGTGTGGTGTATGTGCCTATATGGTGTGCAAGGTGTATGTGTGTGTATTTGTGTGTATGTGTGTATGTGTGTAGGAGTTCAGGGGAGCAGGAGGCAGATGGAGACTGTATCTGATTTCCAGCATGCCCTTTTAGCGCTAGAAAGACTTCTCTTTCCTCGAGTGCCTTGCAGCATCCACAAGTGACCAAGCAGCAGGAAGAGGCTAAGCAAGGCTATAAAAAGAGGACAGTGTCTAAAGGAGTCAGGCCAGCAGGTACTGCCTTCAGCACATTGACATAGGCATACAGAAGCAGCGTAGGGCCACCTGGCTTCCAATCAGCCCACTGTAGTACAGGTTGTGCTCTCCCAAGGCCTCAGTATTTCTTTCTGGTCAGTGGGACTAATATCAGTGCTGGGTGCAGAGCTTGCTCTGGGAGGTAAATGTGGACACCATGTGATGTCTCTGAGAACGCCGTCAGTGTTTGCTGTTGTCTTCCCGATCGTCTTCCCCCACGACCGTACATCTGGGCCTCTAACATACAGGGCTGAAAGAATCAGACAGCTGCCAAGATGCTTCAGTACAAAGCCATGAAGACAGGGCATTAAGGAATCGTGTGCTTTTTCTTTTATCGTGGGATCCCCTCAAACCTACGTCAAACCTGGATCCATTTCTTTCTTCTTTTTCTTAGTTTCTTAAAATTTAATTTTGCCCCAGCTAACTTTTTTTTCATGAATTTTTCCTTCTAGGAAAAAATTTTGATTATGTAAATTGGCTGTATTATGTAAAAATACAGCCATCTATTCTGCAATCAACTGGGGTGGGTTGTGAGCCAAAAGGTCTCATACTGAAGGGCGATTATGAAGTTTTTTCCTCTGAAAGACAAGACAAGGGCTGCGAGTGTGTGATGGTTTATCTAGGCAGGGATAGAAAGATGGGATTAGGTTATCTCTTGAGGGTCTCCCATCTTCTAAAACAAACAAAAAGAGCAGATTTTTTTTTTCCTATGGGACTCAGGGCTACAGGAAAACACAAATCCCTCTGTAGAGAAGTCTAAGATCTTGACGTGTTATCTTCCTTCCCTGCTTGACCGCCTCCACACCTTTGTCTGCTCCCTGCCCCTCTGAATTTCTTGAGACAGCCTGCGCTGTAATTAGATGGGAGAATTACATGGAGTTACATGGGGCGAGGTGCTGTTCCTCTGGGACCTCCAGCTTTCAAGAAAGTGCCAGGGTTGAGAGGCAGAGCAAGGGGGATCGTGTATGACAAAATCTCAAGTGATTTTCTCAATCAGAAGATAAAACACATTGTTAAGAAAGACAGCCATAGTGAAGATCGCTTGCATGGAGAGAGTTACGATTGCAACATCGAATATTTAAAAACAAACAGCCAAAAATAACTGTTGTCCCATCTGCTCTTTAACCTTGGTGAGAGATGGAGAACAATCTGTGTGTTGCTGTTTTCCCCTTCTTGGGTGAGCTGAACTTGCCGGGCAGAGGGAGTCCTTGGTCAAGGTTGTGGTGGAGGGACGGGTCAGCTGGTAGCTGGGCCCTGGCTAACGGGGTTAGTCCCATTATTGCACCATGCTCCCAGAGGTGGGTCTGTTTCTGTCATTAGGAGGGTTGTTGCAATATAGAAAAATATTAATGCTCACTGGAGCCTCAGAGAATGGGGGCATTTCTGTGGTGGGCAGGCAGTAAATCTGTCACAATGCCATGAGTAATCAACCCAAGGGTCTCTCCTGAGCCAGCATGTGGCATGCTTTTGCATCACAGAGACTGGCTCTGTTCTGACTTCAGGCAACCCCTACTGAGGCCACATCTCCAAATGGGTAATTTGGTTTCTCTCTCAAAGAAAGGAGATAGAAAGTCTATGTAAGACCAAGCTGATGAGGACTTGATCCAGCTTGTTACATGGACTTTCCCAGAGCAAAGCACACTCCCAGGCATTACACTAAGGACATCTGGACACAGGGAACATAGTCTGAAGAGACACTACAATAGCAGGGAGGGTGGGGGCGCAGAGGCCCCATAATCTCACCCTTTCCTGCTTCCTGCCCTAGGTCTCTCTCCTGAGGAGGTGGTGGAAGTGGCCTGGCCAGGAAATAGAGTTAAGTAACATCATCGGGCACCTTTTGCCAGGAAGAGGGTTTATAGCAACAAGCCACAAAGGCATCCTTCTTTTGCTCCTGCCCTTCCAGCCTTCATAGTGAAGGAAATGGGGGTCAGCAGTGTGGATGACTGTGCTTCCCAGAGCGACCGCCCGCAACCTCTCCAGGTTGCTCGGTGTGCCACCCTCTGCTGGGAACATTATACACACACACACACACACACACACACACACACACACGCCTTGCCTAGAAGACTGTTCTAGGGTCAGTATAGGAAACACCTCTTCCAGGGGCCTCCCTGCGTCTTCCAGCCTAGGTTGGATCTGGGCACCGTGGACTCGTATACCAGGTTCTCACCATGCCACAGTCATAACATGTAGCATAGGGGAGGGAAGGCAGACACCCTAAGGGTAAAGAATGCAGACTGAAAAGTAGGGTTCAAATCCCTCCCCAGCTTCTTCAGAGGGCCGGGTCTAAGGCCACTTGCTTGAGCCCTGCGAGGCTATGTTTCTTTATTTCACTATTAATTGGGACAGAGACTGAAAGGTGCCAATCCACTGCCAAGCTCAGAAGTTCTATGCCAGCTGGGGCAGCATGACCTCATCACCTCCTACTCTGGAACCCCAAGGTCTACCAGGTCAAAGGGTATGGTATACAAACCTCTATATTTCCAAAACGGGCCCTCAAGCTTGGTACTAAGTGGATACTTGTGGAGAACTTCCTGGGCGGGGAGTGAATGGCCTGTGGTCATAGCAACATTTTTAGCCTAGATTTTATGATCTTTTTGTAATCTCTGATGGGAGAATGGGAAAAACAGTCCTGCCTGGCTGCCAACACGGTTCATACCACACTTACCGATGCCCTGGTGCAATCAATGCTAAAATAGCAATAAAACAAGCATTGGCACACAACCACTCGGGTCCCTCCAGGGTTAGGGCTGCAGTTCAGAGACGAAGTACGAGGCCTGTGTCATTGGAGAGCTTGCCCACTCAGACCAAGAGCTAAGGTGGCTTGGAGTGGGGGCCGATAAAAGACAAGAAGATGGGGTGAGGAGCCCAGGGGAAGAGTGGGCAGGGAGGGAGGGACAGTGCGAGCAGTCAGAGCTCAGGCCCTCACACAGAGGGAAGGCTGTGTGCGGTTCCTGGAAGTGTTGGCCGTTTACCGGGCATGGGGAAACACTAACGAGTTGATGGGGAGGGACCAGATTATCGAGATCTGGTTTCTTTCCTCTGCTCAGCATATTGTTAATTTATTAGCCCAGGAATCTGCTATTTGTTTTAAAATATAGTCACCTACTGTGAGAGGGACAGATACATCTTCTAAGACTTAGAGGGCCCCTCTGCAGGTAAGTAAACACAGGAGCATCTTGTTTAGCTAGGACACTTGGCCAGAGGTCAAATACCCATATCCAGAATGTAGCAGACTGGGGAGAGCAGAAGCCTCGAGAACTATGGGTGCTGTATTATGCACAGTCAGGGTGGGGTCAATTTTCAGGCAGGCCTTACTCTGATGTGACTTTGGCCGAATGAAGCAAATGAGAAATGTTGATCTTGAATTTGCACTGGCTTAGGGTTGAAATCTTGAACCCCAGGACCTAATTTTTAGCACAGACAGTAAAGATTTTCTATAGCAAATTTGATACGAAGGAAAAAAAAAAGTCAGAAGAGGGAGGCTGTAGGAGAAAGGCTCCTCATAACAAGAAGTGATAGCAAGCATACCAGGAGAAGGGGCTGGAGAGATGACTTGGCAGTTCAGAGCTGCTCTTCCAGAGGTCCTGAGTTCAGTTCCCAGCAACCACATGGTGGCTCACAACTATCTGTAAGAGGATCTGATGCCCTCTTCTGGCCTGTGGGTACATATGTAGAGCTTCTCATACATAAAATATAAGCAAATAAAAAAGTTTAAAAAGAAAAATACCAGGAGAAAATAGTCTCAAGTTTCCCATGACACAGTGCAACCGCATTTAACATGCTTGTTAACTTACTGCTATCCCATCAACAAGGGATAGCAAAGCAGCTGTTGTCATGGTTTTGAGAAAGGGGTAAACTGATGACTTAGAGTTTAAAAGCTTGACAAGAACTCCAATGTGGACTGAAGAGGTGGCTCAGGGTTTAAGGGCGCACGCTGCTCTTGAAGAGGACATGAGCTCTGCTCACAGCACCAACATCAGGGAGCTCACAATGGGGTCTTGTGCCCTCTTCTGGCCTCTGCAGGTACTGCACTCAGGTACTCACATTCCTAAGAGTGAGTCACATCCAAAGAGGACATTACTTGGACTCCATTGCTTAGGAAGAAGTGAGCAATTACTATTTTGAATTATCAAGAATGAGAAATTACTCTTCTTAACTGTTGGCTTTAAGAAAACAGGGAAGTGTGGCATGTAATTTAAGACATTCTGGGACTTTTCACCAAGGAACTCCACCCAGAAAACCACTGTTCCTCAACAGTGCACATTTTGATATGAATGAGGTCATTTTGTTCTGAGTCTATGTAGACTTACATGTGAGGCCGCTGGCCAAGAAACTCTCATGGCTTCCTAGCGGCTTTTGAACTTCCTAAAAATATTTTCAAGATACCTATTTGGTAAGGACTTATTCTTTCAAGGAGCTAGCTCTTGATTTTAGTTACCTCTGGTTGGGTCTCTACAATGGTGTGTGTGTGTGTGTGTGTGTGTGTGTGTGTGTACACATGTACACGCCTGCTTGAAGATTGATGTTTGTAGGATGGCATGTTGGTAAGTGCTTTAAAAAATGCATATAGTTCAAACTTTAGAAATGGAAAAATACTCAGCCTTGTGTGTGTTTCTAAAACCATAACATTGAACCCTCTAGCTGATGACTCAAGCAATTGGCTTCTCTGTCTGCCGAGGCAACAGCCTCCTGGTATCTTCTGCTCCCAGGGGGGATGAATTGGATTCTCTCTTGTTTGCCCAGACAGCCCTGAGTCCTGTCTTTTTGTCCCCTGACACAGGCAGCTGGCAATGCCACAGCAGCCTTTGCTTCTGCCTGTAGCTGTTACCAGGTCCCCAGGACAGCATGCTAGCACTCAGGGTTTGGCCATCTGTGGATAGCCTGAGGGAGGAGGCAGGCAGAGCTAACAGAGAGGGTGGCTTTGGATGGCACTGGCACAGAACGGCTGACGCTTGTGAGTGAAATTTTCCAAGCAGACAGCAAGCTTCAGTGGAACAAAATGAACAAGCAGTGGTCAGGAAAAGATCTGTCTGGGGTTTGCTCAGTAACAGTCTTGACCTTTGGGGTAGAGACTTCAAGCTACAGAAAGACAAAGGTTTAGGTATCACACACCAGAATAATCCTTCCTGTCAGGACCCTGGTCTTTAGTCAAAGGGCAATTTCTGTAGGTAATTGCATGAACAGAAGGCAGAAGGAAAAGATGTGGGCAGGCACAAAAGCCTTCATTTCCCCTTTCTGCCAAGAGCTATTGCCCAGCCACAGAAGGGCGACTGAGGCAGGTTTCTGTTGGGTGAGGGATCTACTGCTTCAGTTTTGAGGTAGACAATTGAACATGTCCTCAAGACACAGAGAACGGTAGGTTGATATCCTTTGATGGTGAATGCTATCAGGAACTCTTTGGAGGAAAAAAAAAAATGCAGTGTTGGGGGAGTAAAGCAGGCCAGCACTGCGGGATTTAGTGAGGTGAAGAGCTCTTTCCCAAGAGAGCAGAGGGAGGCCTTGGGAGGGGCAAGCCCCTTATTCTGTATGCAAATGATCATGAGTAAAAGATTGAGACCAGATATGACCTTCTAAATATAAGAACTAACAAGAGAGACAGACAATGGGAAGTGGAGAAGTGGTGGGGGACCGAGAGCAAGACTAAGTGGATAGAGCTTAACCCTAGAGGAGCCTTGCAGACAATTTGGCACTGGGGGAAAGAGATTCCAGAAGGAGCTTTTTGTGACCTCTTCGACCTTTTAGATGAAGCCAGCAGCACGGATGGGGAGTGCAGAGGAAAACAGGAAGCTGCTTAGGAAGGCGAAGAAGCTGGGAGATAGCCTGTCACTTGCCTGTTTCCTCTCTTCAGGCTCCAGCAAGGGTGAGGTTTGTGTGGCTTCTGCTGACTGAGGCTCCACACCAGGCTCTCCCCACCCTGGGGGATGGTCCTGGGGCCGGAGTGTGCTTCCTCAGTCTTTCAGTCTTCCCAATGTATTTGGAGCTTTGCTCCTTGCCATCTGGGCCCAACCATCTAAAAAGCCGGGCCCTTTTCCTCTGTCACCGTGAATATCCATAAAATAGTCTCTTAGCAATTTCCCTTAGATATTCTGCTGGTGTCAGCAGAACCGAATTTGGCCCTCCATCCAGAGAGATGCTTAGTCAAATTTCTTGGCGCTCCTTCTCAGGCACCCTGTACACTATGCTTCAGCTGGTGCCAGGCTTCTGTAGCCTAGCCAAAGGTTCCCAGACCCAAAAAACCTTTTTCAGAAACTGTACTAACCCCAATTCTTTGTAAAGTCCACTGTTAGGGAAGTGGGAGCCCAGGGATGCTGAGTCAATGTGTCCAGCATGTCTGTATAACACAGACAAAGGGGAATTCACATGCTGTGTCATCCAGGCGGCCAGACTGGCCCTGGAATTAGAAACTACATCCCATCCTGTGACTCTTGATCACATGCAGCCTCCATCCGGGAAACTTTTTGGTTTTCAGCATAGACTACCTCCCGTGAGAAGGAAACCATTCTGGAGGTGCAAAGTGGTCCTGGGAGGGTAATAAGGACAACAGTTCACCAGGCCTAGAATTTAGCGCTGGTTACAGACAGGCCTCGTTTTCTAAGGAGGAAGCCTGTTCTACAATGGAGGCCAGGAGTGCCGCCTGCTCTCTTATACCTGCCTCACAAGTTGTCCCTTTATTAATTATTTAGGACTCACAAGTTCTTGGTCACAGTAATGTTTAGAATGCTTATTCAAAACGTAAACACAGAACACTTACTGGAGCTTATGGTACAAAGACCAAAACTGTCACTGGTACCTTCTCTCCCCTTACGGTGGAGCTTTGATGACTACTCTGCCATCATCTCTGTTCTCCACACGTCCACCCTACTTGCTCCCCCCACCCCGCAGCACAGCATCTCCAAAGATGATATCCTGGGGTAGCATCATCTAAATCGCCTTGAGTGGCTGACTAAACCGCTCTGTGTTTTACTGTGTTGGTGTTAAAACAGAGATCACGATGACACGACTTCCCAGGGCCACAGTGAGGACTGAGAGGCTTAGTTATTTGTAAAGCAATTGGAACTGTGTTTGTAGAACAAATCCATACCTGCATCTCTGATAGTAACCTGGGCAGCACAGACATCAAGAATCAATTGGGGTCTTAAACCTGCCTTCATCAAAAAAGAGTATTTCTTACTCTTTTTTAAGTAGTGAACAGCCCCGTCAGAAGCTAATCCCCAATGCTGGATATATTGAGGATCAGCTACTATTTTATTTGGGAAGCTGGCAGGGCTCCCTAATAAGGCAATGGTTGAAATGGAGGAGCTCTCCAAGGAAATGTAAATCATAGAGCCAGTAAGTAGGATTTTGTAGCCCTCATTGAAACTCTCTCCACTGCCAACTTCTCCTTACAGGACAGCACTGTTTTCTGGACCTTATTCCACAAAGTTTTCACAATACCATAGAATCAACTCCACCCTATTTCTCCTAAAAGGTAATGTCATCTTTATGTGTCCCATTGTGGCTGGGATCCACTATTGCCCTTCATGGACAAAAAGGCAAAAGATAAGGATAGTGGCCGATGTACACATCCCCAGACAGAGGGTTGTACTTACTTGCAGTCATGCTTCTCGATTTCAAAGTGAGGGTTGAAGTTGAGGACAATCTTCTGGTTGGGTTCGGGGGCATACACAACCCACTCACAGTTCTGGTGAGAGGGATAGTCCTGGGGGTAACCTGGGGAGGTGATGTAGCCAGCATCCTTGGAATTCAGTCGACCTCCGCAGGGTTGGTCTGGAAGAAAGCAACACCACCAGAGAATTTGAGATAAGCTCCAGCAGCCTCCCTCCCGTGACCATCACTACTATTTTACGAACCTTTTATGGCAGCCCAGGAGAGACTAACCTATTTATTCATTCATTGGGAGAGATTAGTTTAACTCTTCAGTCCTTGTAGCCACCCGGTTCTCTCTCTCTCTTTCTCTCTCTCTCTCTCTCTCTCTCTCTCTCTCTCTCTCTCTCTCTCTCTCTCTCACACACACACACACACACACACACACACATCCAGAAAATGGTTATAAATATTTCAATTACAAACAATTACAAGGCTGGAGAGTATAAAAACACAAGTGTACTCTGAAGAACTCTCCCTGCCTTTTCCTGTCTCCCTTTCTTGGCTATCTTCCTTTCTTCCTTCAAGCCTCCCATCTCTATCTTTGTCTCACAAATCATTTTATTCGGTGTCTCCTAGCCCAGCACAGTCAGCCAGCAGCCGGGCTCCAGGAACTGACGATGGTGGTTTTGTGGTACCAACCCACAAGCAAGCCTGGCAACAATTACAAGAGGTGCAGGGCGGTACTTTCAGCTTTGGGCCAAAACAGGCTCTGGAGAGTGATTAAAGCTTATTTTAAAGACCTCCCCAAACACTGAATTCCACACACCCCACAGATTTGATATATTATTTCAATGTACACCCAGTGGAAGAATCTCTCTCCGAGAATCTGCTGACTCTAATCTCAGCATTTCCACAACGGTGCTTTGTGTTGGGCAGACCAGGTGCCTTAGCTTTCTCTGTGCGTTCTGCCCACTGTCCCTCTGGCTCTGTGGCCACCAGAGTGTGCTGGTGTTTCTGGAAAGGCAGGGGCAGGGGTAGAACTGGCTCCCCCTCTGCTCAGTGCCTGGCTGGCGGTAAGCAGTGGGTCAGAAGGGAAGGGACAACCTTCAAAGGCAGAAAAGGTAGGTGATGACATTTCAAGATTCTCATCTATCCAGGAGGGAACTTCTGCAATCCCTAGCAGGGGTACTTGGGAAATAGTAGGGTTTGCTTAATACCACGGTTAGAGCAGAGGGGCACAAGAGACGCAGAAATATTCCGAAGCCTCTTGGAGCCCTTCGTGAACGTTGTTTGTCTCTGAGCATCAATCACGATTTAATACCGCCATCTGCATGGAGCAGCATGGGCCCGTGAATTATGTATTACATCTCAGCAGACACCGGCCAGGACAGGGGTTTCTCTCCTGTGTTCCCTCAAAGAGCGAATGGGTCATGCATTTTTAACTCTACAGGTGCATTTTACCAACCCCTGTGTCTGCTGGCATTACTGTCGTCCAGCCCTCTGCTGCACACTGCCAGCCTGACAGGCTTTAAACGCGTAAATGATAGGCGTGCTGCACAATGGTGGTGGGGCACAAATCCACACAAGTAGCCTTTTTGGCATCTAGTTTCCAAGGGCTCAAACTGTGCCGGGTTGAACTGCCCAGAATCTAATGGATTCAGGTCCATTTCCTACTGGGTGGAAAACAAAAGTGAGCCGTTTCCTCGGGCTAACAGCTACAGAAACACCCTCTACCTAATGACCCTGCACCCTCCCCAGGCCTGGAGGACAATGGGGTCCATCCCTCCCACCCAGATGTAGCCAGCTCCCCTCCCTTGCCTCTGTAGCCCATGCCTGCAGGCTTTCCAGGCTCCCCAAAGCACTCCGCCAACTCGGGCACCAGCATCTTCCAGCTGGTCACACGGTGGCCCATTAGTCTTGGCTTCCGTGGGGGGAAGGGGCTGGTAGAAGCCCTCTGAAGAGGTAGACAAGCAGGTACTTAGATTGCTAGCTCTTTCGCCAAAGGAGCAGAAGAAAGAATGTTTTACTGGGCTAGCCCACTGCCAGTTATTTATGCAGAAAACCGACTGGCCTTACCCCCAAACCACGCGTTTTGTCTTGGAACTCATGGGGGAAACCTGGGCAGAGCTCCTGCTTAGTAACCTTATGGTTTCCCCCAGTTATGCAAGCCGCGCCCCTGCTTCTGTCAATTACTCTTAAAAGAAGACTTTCTCCCCTCAGCTCCAGAAGCCCAGGCCTGAGCTTTCAGTAATTAGACCATACACACAGATCGGCAACGGAGCCGGAACAAAACTTCCTTGCAGAAAGGTTTCATTTCTTATCTGTACTCTGCGTAATTACTGCCCCACAAAAGGAATTTTGTTTAACTCCACCATACTCTGTAGCCAGTATTCTGCACTCCTGCTGTTGAAATTTATTAACTGAAAGAAAAAAGGAAAACCCTACTGCTTTCCTCTCCACTCCCCGCATCATTTGTTCATCAGAAGAAAATCAAGACACTTAATGAAATATCCATGGACTTGTTAGCATCTGCCTCATTGTGTGTTGGTGACCTTTCCAATAGCCATACATTTATAAATGGGTATTCTTGCTGAGACTGCATTCACACTCAGAAACACACGTAGATACTGAACTCCCATCAACTACATATACATGTCAGTAATTCACACTTCAGTCCTGTACTCACGTTTGCACCCTCTCATAAAATATCACACATCGTTGGCACAGACATATATCCACAAAGATAAATACTAGAATTTCTGTCTCTATTTTTCTTGGAGAGAACAGAATTCTTGAAAGACAGCAGTAAAAACTGTAAAGAAAACACACTAAATCCTTCTACATCTCTTCTTGATAATTGATCTTTTTATTTCTAGTCTGGGGGGGGGCTTGCATGTCTTAAGTACAAGCTTGCCCCAGTAAGAATTAGCTAGTTTCTTGTGAAGAGCTAGATCATCCATTACTTTGTAGGCCTTTATTGTGCTCTGAAAGAGCTTCATAAATGCTTTCTGTCTTGTTTCAAAGGCATCAAACCAAGTGGAGAGAAAGTTGAACTCAAGGGCAAATCCCTTAAGGCCAGTATCACACAAGGAGGGACCTGGATCCCGACGAAGACCGAGCCACCGAGCCTGTTCGGTGACTTGACAAGATATTTCATTTTGCAACTATTTTGTGCACACCTTTCACCTAGGGCAAATTCATTTCCCAAAGAGAAGGACCAAGATCCATGTGGGTGAGAAGCCTGAGGGGGGAGCTGGGCAGGTGAGGGGTCAGTGTGTGAGAGGACCCAGTGAGAGGCCTCTACGCCACATAACTTCTAGGGAAGAGAAAGCTAATGTGCAGTTTAGACTTTTCCCTCACAGTAAATACTTAAGCATTTTTATTTGAAAAATAAAATGTCAAATATATATTTTCCCTAAATAACTACGTTCCTGCTCATATCCCCTTAGTCAAACACCTTCTGACTCTGCCAATGGGTTTTCTGTCTCCACACCCACACCTACCTCCCCTCCCTTCCACCTCTCCCTACCTCCTCCCCTCAACCTCCCTATACTGCTCTACAACCCAAGTCCTCTACCTCACCCCCACACCTCTACCCGCCTCCCCATATCACTGAAGATTAAAGAATTTCCTACCCCTTCACTCAGGCCCTCCTAGAGAGCCTGAACTAGACAGAGCTCCTTGGTAATAGTTGATTTCTAGGAGATATTAGAAAATGACAAAAGAAGCCTACAAATTGTCTGCCAACTAGGAAATTTAATTGGAGTTGTTTTGAAGGAAAAGGGTATTGCCTGAATTTGATGATAAGACCTAGAGCAGGCTGTGGGGAGAATTTTGGTTTTTTTTAGATTTATTTATTTTATATGTGTTATATGTGTGAGAGCTTTGCCTATATGTATGCAGGCTCACTATACATACACACATATATATGTATGTATATACATACATACATACATATATATATGTGTGTGCCTGGGATACTTGGAGGTCAAAGAGGGCACTGGATCTCCCGGAACTCTCCTGGAGCTATAGATGGTTGTGAGAGATCATGTGGGTGCTGGAAACTGAACCTGAACCCTCTCTGTCAGAGCACCAAGTCTTTTTAACTAGCCATCTCTCCAGGCCCCTGTGGTGAGGACTTTTAAATAATCAGAATTCTGATGGTTTCCTTCAGCAGCCGGAGTCCTGTGATCACAGCTGACGATCATGCAGATCCCCAGGTTAGTGAACTGAAAGAAAGCATGGGCAGGAACACTTGGTAGCTGAACGACTCTGGGAGTAGTGAGGTGTGTGTGCAAGCGTGTGTACGTGCGTGCATGTGTGTGCTTACCATGAAAAATGGAGGTGGGCGCTTGACATTGGCCAAACAAGGTGAGAAGCTTACTTTTTACTTGAGTGGAGCCTTTCGGGGTCTCACTTTTATACATTTAATTCAAGGTGTGGACTGTATTGGGTAGGTAGTTGTCATGTTCTTTCCCTTTGGATAAAAACTCTACCCGGAATACCAAAGAACAACAGAGGTAAAAAAAGAAACTCACCTTGAAGGAAAGGAACCAGAAAGCTAAGAAAGTCACTTTGACTTCTAGGCTCTACCCTCATTTCTCATGGGGTTCTCTGGGACCTCCTGGATCTGCTTGAAACCCACTGAGCTTGGATCTCTGTGATTTTAACATGACATGGAGACAAGAGAGCAGATTGGAGACATCTATTTCTCATGTGGGTAACCCCCACTTCTCTGTGGTTCCAGTCACCTGTGGTCAAAGACATCCATACCTTGATAATCCTCCTTCTGACACATGGTTAGGAGGTCAACAGCAGCCTAACAGTGTTGTCCAGTAATTCTGAGTTATTCACTTCATTGTGTGACATCACACAGCATCATCAATAGGAGAATGCATACTACAGATAGACAGATGATAGGCAGGAAGGTAGGTAGGTAGATAGATAATAGATAGATAGGCTACATCCACATAACTTTTATGGTGGCATGCAATTGTAATTGCTATATTTTATTATTACCTATTGCTAATCTTTTACTGTGCTTCATTTTTAAATTAAACTTTGTCACAGTACATATGCATAGCAAAAAGTGTAGTCCATTAAGCTGGACACTATTCATGGTTTCAAGCATCTGCTGGAGTGCAGAACTATTCCTTGCCCCCATGTAGGGGTTGCTACCTGAGGGCCACTGCATCACTTTCCTTGGAAACTTTTTACAACTCACTCTTTACTTACAACATAATTCCATCCTGCCCTTAATCCCACAATATTGTTTCCACCTAATTAGTCATAGCAAGGCAAAGAAGATGCTCTTCTTCCCCTATTTAAACAGGAGGTTGCGACCTTCTCATATCACTTGCTGTTTCTGGGCGGTTAACTGGAATCACACTGGGTGAGGATAAAGAGCCTCATAATCAAATCTAGTTTCACCATCTCAAGCTGTGGGGCCTTGGGTAAGTGAGCACACCACGCTGAGACTCTCCTCTGAAAGGTTATTTCTCGTTCTAAAATTCAAAGGCTGTGCCATGAGTCAGGGGAAAGTTCTTATAACCTGTAGAGCGACCTTAAATTCCAAGGAGTTATCCTTCCAAGACAACAAGTCAGGTGTTCAAGGTGTTACAAGGTGTTACCCTTTGCTTCATTTACTTGGTGAAGTTGAAACAAACGCTAGGGCCTCCACTTGAGCATGGCTGTGCTGCATGATCTCTTCATCATGTTTGCTGTGTTGATAGGAGCTTTCTAACTGGCTCTCTGGCGGCTTGTTTATAAATATTATGGAGACACAGTTCCTTGTGTGAGCATGTCAAAAACAGGGATGCATGAAAACTCAGGCCAAGAGCAGCAGCATCAAATCCTTTACCCAGACCATCTATGTCCTTTGTTTGGGCTTTTAGCCAAATTCTGCTCACTGACTCAGGATAAGCTTCGTTGAGATTCTGCTTTATTCAAAGTGACTTCAGCCTGTCACAAAACAGTCTCATAAAATCCATGTCTTGGCTTAAGCTGGGAAGAAATGAGCCAATCCATCAGCCCAGGAATGTGGCCGGCCATTTGACCACTTCCTCAGGCAACTAGGAGGGGGTGCAATCTACTCAATTTATGGGGCGGTGGCAGTGAGCAATGCACTCCTGAAGGCACAGCAAATGAGAATCCCCTGGAACCTTTGCCATGATAAAGTTCACAATCTGAATAAAAGAACCATCTGGGAAGAGAGGGAGACATGGAGCCAGAAACAGGAGAGGAAGCAAGCCTGTGTGTGTGGAAGGCAGGGAGAAACGGAGCAAACCCTCTTGTTCCACACCCTCAGCTCGCCTAGGACACAACTGGGAGATGGAGCTGAAGCAGTGCCTTTGGCATGCCTCTTCCCCTTCAATCTGGATGCTAAAAATGACCAGGCACTTAGTCGGGAAAATGTGGGTTTGACGTGATTGCCTCCCCTGACCTCGAATCATGCCACCTATGGTAACCTTGTTATATGTCACCTTATATCATAAACAAATGCAATTCCTATAGGGCAGCAGATATAACGTCATTAGCTTGTCTTTATGTCCGCTCTTTTCCAGACCTCATTGCAAGTGCAGGTTTGATGCCATTGATGAGAGATCTGGGATTACAAACCCTGACCATTTTAACAGACGTTTGGGAAGGGAAACAGAAGAAGAATAATTTTGAGGTATCTCCAATAACCAAAGGAAGGGAGGGGGAGCTAATAAAAATATATTTTTTCAGCTATTTTGATGATCTAAAGCTTAGGTTGAAATGTCGATTGCTCCCCCTTGGTTAGCACGTGAAACTTGAACTCCTGGCCTTGCAAATTGGGTCTTGAATTAAGCCCAAGCCACTATTTCTAACTTTATTGGCCCATTTCTAACCATGTATTCTAAGCTACAACTTCTCTAGACAAACCCAGTGAGCATGTCTCTGCTGTCACTTGCCCTTTCCCCTGAATGCTTTCTTGCCTAGAAATCTCACCTGTATTGGACCCTTCTTCACTTCCACACCAGGAGTGCCAGGGACTGCCCCGACCTTCTCTACCTCAAAGCCAAAGTCATGAGCATCTTCTAAAAAACTTAAAAATTCAGATGACCTCATCCACTTTGCGGTACCACCAGCCACCCAAAGCCAAGGGTCCTTCCCCACCCATCCTTGGCAAGCCCTGTGTGATCAAATCCACAGTTTTCCCCAACAGTCAGATCCAATGAGCTTTTGCCAATTAAGAGATTAAGATGGCAGTAGAACTATATTTTATCACAACAGAGCATCACCAGATATCAAAAATTCATTTTACCACAAATTATAAAACACCAGCCACTACCCTTCCTTTTCTATCATCAACTGCTATTAAATACAGATTTTAAAATGGCAGATTAATCATCTGGGATAATAGCACACAGGCATAGATCAAGGAGGACTTAATGTGAACTAGATCCAAGGACACCCTAACCTTAGGTAATGAGGAAGTTCAATGGCGACGCACATTATATCTGGCAATAGCAAACATAATAGTTTTCTTGAAGCTTTTGGTTGATTGTTCATCATTAGTTGTCCCTTCTCATTCAAAAAGGTAATTTCCAAATATTTGTTTATCAGTAGTATGGGCAAGATGCAAAACCACAACGTCATCAGTGAGCCACTGTGGGTAGTCTCGTATGTGTCTTCAACTGGCCTCTCACCGCTAAATATGGCCTGTGCCTTTATCTCTGGCTCCTACTATGCCTTCAGGGTACATCTGCTTTATTTTCCCTCCATTTATTCTCACAATTATTGTTATCGTTTGGTCCAGTAATTTGCAATTCCTTTTATCTTCTTCGAGGACTGGTTCTCTCCAGAACCCAAGGCTACTTATCCAAACATCTCAAACATCTTTGGGGGCTGGGAGCAGGGTACCAGAGACTCTTTCTCTCTCTCTCAGAAGGGAAGAGCTTTCCTTTCATTGTCATCCATCCCTCTTTTTTCCTGGATTAGATCTTGCCTCTTTTATGAAGACACAGAGGGAAATGGGATTATTAAGGGTCTTGCTGGGTAAAAGCTATTTTGTCTTTCTGATGACTTTTTTTTTTTTTTTTACTTCAGTTGTTGAAGAGAGAAGTTATTACAAATTCGAAACAGTGCCTTAAACACAGCATTCCCTGCTGAGCACAGTTCCAGTCAGGAAGGATGGAAGGGGTGGGGGTGGGGGATAGAATGTAAAAAAGACAGATTTGAAGGGGTGGGAGTGAAAGCAAGAACATGGAAAGAACATGGGGAAGGGAATAAGGAAGAAAAGAGTGCAGAGAGAAGACGGCCCTTTGTGGAGTGACCGGCCTGTGAAGAACCTAGTGAACGAGAGGAACTGGTGCTTACAACACACACACAAAGGTTAGTGAGGAAGCAGTTGAGAATGAATAAATCTCATAAAAGTGAAATAAACCCCCCAGAGTTGTTGGGGAGTGCTGTGTGTGAGCACGAGAGGGCTAACCCCACGGTAGCTGCTCCAAGACTGAGTGACAGCAGAATAGGCTCATCAAGCATCCGTTCTATGTGATGCCATGCGGCACAGCATCCTGGGTAGGCACTGTTATCAAACACACCCTTCACAGATAAGGAAACTGAGGCAAAAACCAATTAAGCGCTCTAGTGGCACAGGGTACTTAAAATACAGCGCTGGCACCGGCTAAGTTGGACAACCCGGCTCCCAATTACTGAGAAGCTAAGCAATCCAATAGCAGTGCTCTCAAACTCCAGCGACACTTATTGGTGGCATTTAGGGAAAGATAAATGTTTTGCCCCATTCAGTACCCCTTTTCTCTGCCCATGCCAGTAACCGGGCACTGTGAACAAAGAGGGATGTGTTCAAGACTGGGTGTGAGCAGGCTGGAAGCACTTAGCACCTTCTCCATTGCCTGCACACGCACAGGCCCCTGGCTCCCTGTTTTGCCAGTGCTCTTTCCTGTATTCCGGAAGCCCTCCCACGGGAGAGGGTGGTAGGACGCTCAGGTCTGGCAGTCACGTTTCTCAGCATCACAGACTTCTTCTTATTTTATTTTATTTTTGTCAACACCCATTCCTCCCCTTTCTTCTCCAGCCTGCGCGTCTCTGTCCCAACTGCCACGTTGTTATTGTTCTACTGGAGAGAAACAGCATTTTCAGAAATGGGGGATTTATTTTTATAGCACAGCTGGTCTGCCAAAGGTCACATAATTTGGCAACATTCCCAGTGGTTAAAAATTAATTTCTCCTTATTAATACAACCAAGGTCCCATAGGATAAGGGCTCAGTCTTATCTAAACTTGACAGCTTCCTAAACCTTTAGAAGCTTTCTCCTGGGCCAGCCACAGGACAAGGCCAGTGTGTCCTGGAATCCAACCCCACTACACCTTGCTTGGGAATGAAATCCTTAAGTGCTGGGCCCTTTCTCTATAAGGCAGATAGTCTTGAGAAATGCAGTAGGAACTCAGAGTTGGGGGAGAAAAAGGGCATGGAACATACACAACTTTTGCAGTGTCTTCCAGAAATGGGTTCATTATCGTTTTCAAAAGCTAGCAGTAAGCAAGCCCTTCCTGGATGGAACAGGACAACGGCTAACTCCTGAGGCTCAGAAATCACATCTGCTACTCAAGGTGGATACCTCATCTGGCAAATGATAGCCCGATGAGAAAATACCTCAGATACGTTCGTGCCACTATGAACTCCTGCTCCGAGGTCACTTTTTAGTACTTCTTTGTTCAATGAATTTTGAATGTGTTATGCTTGTCAAAAGACAAAATAATAGTAAATTTGATTCTGGGTAAACTGGCTTTTCTATTTGAGTCACAATCTTGCAATTTGTCTTTCTATAGAAGAAACAAGGTTCCTATCAGAAAAGGCGGTGGGGTGTCTTATAGAAGAGGCCAGAGGAAACAAGGACTGGCCAGGTTAGTTTCCTTACCTGCTACAGGCAAAGAGGACTCAAATTCAGCTGTTCAGATAACAAAGCCACCTTCCTGTTGGTGGCTGTGACTCGGGCCCCATCCATTTAACTTCACATGCTTTGTGCGTTCTGCACAGCAAACTCCCACCTTAGTATCTTTCCAGACTGGATCTTTGGGGAACATGTTCTGAAAACCATCACTAAGCCTGGCTCTCAAATCGTCCCTCACTTGGTCGGTTCACTCTTTTAATTGCTTTAATGAAGAGTTGAATGAGATGAAAAACATCTGGGACCTCGGTTTCTTCCCCCACTGCCTCCCCCTCCCCAGTAACTGCTGCTTGCGTTCATGCCTCATTGCCTAGGAATTGGTCTTTGCACTCTTTCCCTAGACCTAGAAGGTAGAAGCAGAAGAGTACCCACTATCCGCTGAAGAGCAGGGGGCTGGAGCCCTTTGGTAGACAACAGGGGCCCTTTCCGGAGAGCCCAGTCTCCAGTCCCGGCAGTTTTCCAATCTCACACTTTGCCATGAATGCTTTGAGGGCTCCATGGGCTGACATAAAACCTCACACTGGAGGTGCTGCTGGGCCCTCGCGATTCTACCTGGTGCATCCTGGACAAGTAAGGGCCTGCCTTGAAGCCCCGTGGGGCGCTCTCCTCTGTTTTATACTGTGTACTCAGTTGGCAACTGGTTACAGCCTCACCACCTCCAGTGCTTGCTTCTGGGGAAAAGGTGACTGGGCACTTATTTAAGAGGGCAGGAGACGGTCCCCAGAGCTGGGAGTTGGCTGTCTGTCGGTAATCCGGGAGTTTACTGTTTAGTTGTAAATGATTATACCCACCCATGGCCATGGAACATTCTGGGGGAGACAGTCTAAAACACTCATCAAGCCCCGCATCAAGCATCACTGCTTCTCTTAGTGGATTTATTTGAACTCGGACCTGTCTCCCACAGCCAATTTACACCTCTTATCTGATCACTCAGCTCAGACTGAAGGTTGAATTGACCGAGTCAGCCCGTGTCCATGGCAATGGTGTTAAAGGCCATCACAGATCAAAGCTCTCCTGGAGTACGAAGGAAGGGGGAGATAGTTACGGGGTCTGGCTTCTTTTGGCCCCAAGCCATGGGTCTCGCGGGGCTGGGGGAGGGTGGGCGTAGACTTTAAGTCCGAGAGTCGCCACCTTCTGAAGAACCCAAAGCAGAGACCGAGCCATTTCCTGGTAGAATTAAAGCCCCAGCGGATCCATTCAACCACAGTAATTTCGTGGCCCGGCGCTGCTGGGGAATGGCTAGCGCCAGGGGGCTCTCCTCTCTGTTAGAAACTGAAGAGGGAGCGAGCCAAGCTGGCAGTCCACGCCAATAAACCCTGCGTCCACTTCCTTCTCTTCCAGAAGAAATTCAGCCAGAGCCGCAGAAGCTGCGGCAAGGGTGGGAGGATCGGTTAAGCGATCTAGAAAGCGGATTCCAGTGCCCCAAGCCCCGGAGATTCCCAGAGTGTCGCCTAATCCTCCGCCCCCTCACACACGCAACGCCCACCTTAGGACAGTCGTTCGACTTCTATCCTCCACTCTGAAGCTGCCTCGGGGCTGGTGGACTTACTAGGGACGCAGTCGGTCCGAGGCGAAGGGTGGGGGCAGCCGTTTAATCACAACGCGCCTCGCCTCCATTAACTTGTGTCGATATTAAAAAGAAATCAATCAGGGAAACTAAAGTATCGGTCGTGAACACCTTTTTTTTTTTTCTCCACGTGTACACGGGCAGCCAGGAGCGGGGGTCGGGGGGGGGCACGATTCACCAGCAGGCGACTGCAGTGCCTTCTCTGGAGGACAGCCGCAGCCACGACCTAACTTTCTGGCATTGGGCAACATCAGGGAAATGCCGCAGGCTCCTACCCGGGGGTGTCCTTAGTCTGGAGGAGAAGGGGACCGGCCTGGAGGCAAATTTGGTAGAGTCTGTAGTCTTGGTTCTGCTTTTGCTGGAAATAGAATGTTTATGGATTATTCAGCTTTGTTTCTGCTGCGTAGCCCAAACAAATCGATGCGGCGGTAGGGACGGCTCTGGGGGGTGGGGGTGTGTGTGTGGGAGCGCTGGGGGGCGCCCACGTCTCGGCCACGTGGATGCCCGCTCCGCGTGCTCTTCACCTGTTCGTGAGTTCAGGCGGGCGCTAGCCGCACTGTGCTCCCGCAGGCTGTGCGAGTTGCGCGCATTCCTGCGGCTTAGGCTGCCTGGCTGCTTCCCGCTCTCTCCGCCCTCTGTGCTGCAATCCCATCCCGGCTTCCTGCCGCCCCGCCTGGCTATCGCGGGGATCTTTCGGCCTCAGACCCCCAGCCTCTACAAGTCAGTTCTCCAGGGGCTGCGGCAAGCTTGCAGCGCCTAGTGCAGCGTGGGGGGCAGGAGGGGGCGCACCGAAGCGGCCCAGCCCAGTTGCCCAGAGTTCGCCAGCCCCGGGCTGGAGGCTGCGCGTCTGGGAGCCGGGTGCACGGTGCCCACATCGCCTTCCAGCTGCCAGGGACTGCCTGGGTATTTGCTCAGTTGCCCCCAAGTGTGCCCGCCACCTTCTTTCCTGACTTCCTTCTCGGAATAGGTTCCCGCTGCCGCCGTAGTGCCGGGACCAGCCCACCTCCTGGCGGGCGCACATAGGGTGAGTCAGAGGTCTAGTTTGGCCTCGCCCTTGGCCACCCGGGCTAGGTCTCCGGGTACCAGTCAGTTGCTCGATTGATACCGTGACCGGTGATCGATCACCTTTTCGGGGAGCGGGATAATATCTACTCTGGGCGGATCCCATCCCGGGTCCGAGGCTGCCCGCGGTCTTTTAGTGGGAGACCTGCTTCGCACTCGTCTCTTTAGAGATTCTCTGGAAGTGACGCAGCGAGACCAGGGATTGGGATGGGAGGGGGCTCTGCAGAGAGCGCGGGAGGCAGGTGGCAGAGCAGGAGTGGGTCCGAACTGGTATTGTATATACACACACACACGTACACATGCTCCATGTTGCGCTCAGGGACAGATGTGCGAACATCTGGGATAGGAGATGGTCCCCGAGTCCTCACAACCCTTTCCGCTCCGCACATTACAGGGAACCCGAAGTTGTCTGTGTGGTGTGTGCCAGTGTGCTCCCCCTCACACACCCGGGCCTACCGGAGCCCGCTCCTGAATACATAATATACCTTGGGCATTCTCAAGGAGCGCGCGCATGTGTGTGTGTGTGTGTGTGCGCGCGCGCGCGCGTGCACACATACACATACATAGCAAACCACACACATACATAATTTACGCAGCATTCAGGTCCGTGGGAGGTAGTTTAATTTCAATTCAAGCTGGGAATTCAGAATTAAGGCAAGACCGAATGCGAGGCCCAGAAAATTTCTCCAGGACGGACCTGCACCCATCCCTTAGCTCATGCTTGCAGCTGCTTGTAGAACCAATCACCGCAGGGAAGAAGCTGCAAAGGCTTGGATTTGAGTCTCAAAGGCACCCCCCAAAACAAGCAAACCCAAAAGATAGCAAAAATAAAACCCATACATCTCCCACATAAGTGGCTGTAGGTGTGTGTTGGGGAAGAAACAAGAAGCCTGGCAGGGACTTAGCTATCTCCTCAGAACCAGCTAAGCACGGTGCGGGATGCCAGGGTGGCTGTGGGGAGTGAGTCCTGTCACTGCGGCTGGTGGTCACTTCCCAAGCGCCTCAAGGAAAAAACACTTCTCCAAGTGTCTTTGCCTTTCCTCCTTCCTCCTCTCATTTTCCTTGTAGATGGAATCCCATCCACAGTCACCTGTAGCCGACTGCTGAGAGTTTTGTCAGTCAGTTCCTGATACTGTCTCAGAGCAAAGAAAGACACCCCCCCCCCACCCCCGGAGCAATTTCAGGGAGGAAAAACCGCATTCCCTGAGACCAGAGACCTGTTTTCAGGGTGGTATCCCTTGTCACACTCCACAAAAGCCGGCCCTGGACTGTCCTAGGCCCCACTGTGCTTATATCTGCAGCCTGTGTCCACACACCCTTTTTGGCAGTGCTTGGGAACAAATTCCACTCAAAAGTTTCTAACCACTTCACTAGACGGAGAGACCTTCCCGGGGCATGCAGTTTCTTTTATCTTTTAGTAAATTTTTTAAAGAACATGATTTGCTTTTCCAGAAAACACATGGATTCCGGAGAGAGTGGGAACCACCAACTGTCCACAGGAAAGCCCCATCTCTAGCATTGCTTCTCCAGCTTCAGTCCTCTGATTCTGAGAGCTACCCACCCATCCTGAAAAGAATCCACACATCTGAAAACCAAAGCTAGACTCCTGCTTTCCCTCCAAGCCCTTCAGCTAGCATTGCTCAATGTAGCTAAGTGGAGGGAATGCAAATGATTTATATTTCACTGTCTAGGTTGAAGAAACTCAAGGGAGATGTGTTCTGCTTCAAGACAGGAAAAAAAAAATCCCCAAAACTGTAATGCAAAGGCTTTGTAGTATTTTTAAACCTTTGATTCAGTCCATATGTGACATCTGAACACCGCCAAATTCTGTTACAAAACACACACACACATACACTCACACACATACACACACACTCCTAGCAAGAGAGAAAAGTTGGGCTTCACAGCCCTGATGGTGTAAAGATCTCCCTTTAAATTATTGAGCATTGAGGGAGCCTCCTCCAGAGCAGTTTTGCGTGGCTCCTCTGCATTACCAGTCACCTTTAAAGAGGAACCACATAAAAATATAGAAAAAACTTTGAAGGGCTTACCTGGTTGACTTCTCACTCTGTGTCCTGAAAAGTACAGAGCTAAGAAAACCCAGGTAAGAGGGAGCATATCCATTTTTTGAAAGAGAGGCTTTCTCCGGGGCCAGGTTTGTGGAATCTCGTATAATTATGTCTTTGTGTTTTTCCTCTCTCTAATTTTCTTCCTTGTGGTGTCTTCTGCAAAGGTCTCTAATGATCAGCGTTTCCCTCCTTGGTCCTGGTGGCCAGTCTGTCTTCACCTTTAATTCTTGCTGGAATCCCCACCTCACTGGGTGATAGCTCCCGAAATCAGCAAAGAGGGAGCAAGCTGGGGGAAGCGGGGACCGGTTTCCTCTTCAAACCCAGAAGCCTGTATGTTCTCTCCAGTTCCTCAAAGTGTCATTTCCTTTATCCTACAACATCACGAGGGTTTCCCGAAAGCCAAGCGTAAAATAGTAATAATAATAAAAATGAAAGCGAAGACTTGCCCTGTGCATTACACGGCCCCTAGGCAGCTGTGTGATCTCAGTGGCGCAAACTGACACAGGTTCCCCCAGCACCCGGGACACACACGCGGGCAGACACCGACCGCTGGACAGGCGGAGTGGGAGGCAGCTAGCCTCCCGGCTCTTGTCCTCGCCCGGTTCCCTTAGCGGGAGCCACCCCAGGCAGCTACACCCGCTTGGCCAGTCTCTCGAGGGGAGTGCGAGGCAGGAAGCGGCCGCGGCCGGTGCTGCTGGTGCTGCTGCGGGTGCGGCGGCGGCAGGGATCGCCCGCGAGTGTGCGCGCGGCTCTCCGAGTTCGCTGGCGCCCGCCCTCACCTCCACCTCGCCCAGCGGCCGGCCGAGTGTCTGCTCTTCTGAGGATGTGCCGGGGGCGGGCTGCGGGCTGATGCCTCGCTCGCCTCCTCTGCTTCCCCTCCCGCTCCCCCCTCGCCTTTTCAGGCCGAGCAGCATGTGGATGTCAGAGCCGCGGCAGAGCGATCCGATTACGCGCCGGCTCAGGGCCCGCCCCTTCTGTGTTCCTGATTAAAGAGGCAGCGGCGGAGACGCGCGGCGCTGAGCCGAGGGCCGCGGCACCCAGCTCGGGCGGGGCGGTGGTGGTTCACAACCCCGCGGCCGCGCGATCAAAGTTAAGGTGCCTCGCACACCCTCGCACCTCTCCCACCCCGCACCTCCTTCCCGCCCCGCGCACCTCTGTGCAGGGCTGCGGGTGTATCACACCCCGAGGAAGGAGCGCCCTCCCTTCCGGACGCGCTACCTCTGCCGGGTGGGAAACTCCGCAGAGCCCAGGAAATGCTTGTTCCTCCTAAATTCCTAAACACTGATACCACACACGCAGAATTCAACACAATGCCACCTGCAATGGCGTTAAAGGAGGAGTTTGGGTGGCGGACTGTGTTTGGGGTATGGAACCAGTTCGCGGCTCAGCCTTGTGGTCCCAGAGGCAGCAGTGCGTGGCGGCGACACACACTGTCAGCCCCAGCTGAAGCAAACCCCAAACACTCCTGTGTTTACTACTCAGATCCTTTGTTGTGTCCCAAACAGACTCCTCTGCTACCTGGGTAAGGATTTACTTACCCCTGCGCCCTTAACTTGTATTTATCTTAAAATGAGGAACGATTTTATTCAATAAAAATTTTCTCCAGGCAATAAAATTGTTCCCCCAACACACCTCCAAGCTTCAGCACATAGTGCAGGTAGATGAAGGCCTCTGGAAATGCCACTGTAACTACTTCTGCTCATGTTTCCCCAAGGAAATGTGGTCACTGTGTTGACAGAAAGAAAATAGCATTATGGTAACTATTTTTAAGTGGAGGCATGAAAAGGGTCTAAAAGTGTGCTAACAGTCGGGGAAACACTTGCATCTATATTTCTAAGGGTGGTTTGGTGATCCCCAACTGTCACTCTCACCAGGCATTATTGCCTTACCATGATCAAGATTCAATAGAACACACCTGGCTAACATTGCCATCCCTTCCCTAGTAGCCTGCAGATAAAGAAATAGAAAGTCTGGGTGTCAAGGAACACACACATCTGACTATACCATTTTCTCGGTTTGCACTTGAGGATTCTTCTGGCTGGTTTCTTTCCTTATCAGGTCTTGCCATTAGCTTTGTTGATCACATTGAGGTAACTCTCACTTAACTGTTATTTACATGGAGATAAACCAAACAAAATCGAAACAGAAGCGATTCGCAGCCAGTTGAGTGACGCCATAGAGGGGATTTTACAGTGGGAGTCCACAGGCTGAGTGTCACAGGGGTAGTAATCTTAGATGCCTGAAGACAAAGACAGGTGTCAGAGGTCCCCTGAGTTCTGCCAGAGAGCAACACACACACACACACACACACACACACACACACCTTTTGATTCTCTTCGTTCTCCTTTTCCCTGTTTTGCTTGCTTTTCTAGGCTTACGAGAAAAATCCGTATCACTAAAAGCTTCAGATTTACTTTCCTGGTTTAAAGTCCAATTGTAAAGGGCGACTCCTAGTTCCAATTATTTGTTGAAAGGAGGGGGAAGCCTGGATTTTGGACCTCAAACATAGATCCCAGTTTGAACTTCTACCAAAAGTCTAATCTAAGGACAAATAAAGCTATTTGCACTCAGAGGGCCTGCAAGGAAAGAGTTACTTAGTGTCACCGCCGGCGCTGCTCTCCAGCCTTACCAAACCAGTACCTCCCACTGGAGGATTTCTGAGACACTACAGAGGGTTTAGGTAAGGGGCACGAACAAGACAGGGGAAGGAAAGAAAACCAACGTGTATTGGGAAACCGTCAGGACGACAGCCCTGGACTGCTGGTCTTGGGGCCTCAGGCTTGAGAACCCGCATCTGGTTACTCCCAGGGTTCTCCAGGCTTCTGGGAAAAGTCAGAGTAATTTTAAGTGCTCCGTTCCAGGATCATGTTTCCGTCATTAAGAAGCTTCGTTTTTTTTCAGAGGTGTCCTAAAGGGGGCGCTAACTTGCTTTCTGGGAGCCTCCGGGTCTCTTCAAGTAAGACCTCACTGCAGCCCTCAGGAATGAAGGCCTCATTTTCTGCAGATGGCCTCAGGGATAAAGCCTTGGTTCCCCGCCCTGGGGACTCCAAGTGGCCAGGTCTTTCCCAATCCTCTAGGGGGCAGCACTCAATAAATAATGCCCATGCCACTAAAGGCCTCTACACGTGGTGATGAGCTCCTGCCTTTTCAAAGGGCTTCGGCAGAGCAGGGAAAGTTCAAGAATCAGGCTGTTCTTCTCTGGCCCACTCTGAGCAACATCTCATTGGTCTCTGGACGCTTAGACCTGCTTTCGCGTAGGGTTCCAGAGCAGAACCCATGTGGCACGTGGAAAGGAGGTAAAAAACCTCTTTTTTCTAGTTTCTAGGCTGTAGCCGGCTGGGGCCTGTCTACATTGCTTTTATCTAGGGAGGAATCTCAGCTGCCAGGGGTATGGCTTTAGCCAGAGGTGGTTGAAGAACCAGGTTCCAGAGTTCTCTGTGTGTGTCCACATCCCCAATTCTCGATTATTAAAAGGCCTGGATAGTTTCGTGAACAGAAACACAGAACTGGCCCCAAACAGCTAATAGTGAAGCCGGGATTCCGGACCACGCCTCTCGCTCACCTGGGATGCTCACATGATTTTCCTTAATTTTGGAATAATAATAGAGACGCATACCATACATTCCTTAGGTGGAGAGGGTGGGTTGGGGGGGGACACAAAATTTCAAGATGATGCTAAAGAAAGCTGCCATGGGGCCGTCCCCTGCGGGACATTAGGGTATTCCCAGCCACGCAGTCCCAGACTGGGGGGCATCAGACTCACAGAAGGCAGGTGGTAAAAATTCAGGTCCTTGGGCATCAGCTTCCTACAGCTGGGATTCCCTTAGTCTGGAGGGATTTCTGGGCATCAGGAATTTTTTTTTTCCACACATATTTTAGGTGATTCTGTTTCCAAGACCCGTAGGCCAACTGAACAATAATTCTGATGTATGGCATTTACTGAACAGCCTTCAATATGTCCCCTAGTGAAGGATATTTGGAGAATTATTTCCTTCACACTCCCTCTGTGAACACTTTTCAGATGGGGTCTGATGTTTCGGATTTCTGGAGAGCCCCACCAAGAACATATCCACTAAAGTGCCCAGATGACAGGGGGTGTTTTGGCTTTCCTTGTGACTTTGAGAAGCAGTAGGTCTAGACTACTTGGAAACCACCTGAAAGTTGACCTGGGGTAGGGGAGGGCCCGTCAGTGGGGTCTGAGGAGCTGGATTCAGCCCTTGGTTGCTGCTAGCTGCCTCTCAGGTACGGTTTTCGGTTTGTGTTCATCAGATCGTATTAACTGTTCAGAGATGTGTGACTGCAGGGGGCATGAAACCAGACAGGCATGGAGTTCTGCCTCCTGGGAACGCAGCATCTAAAGGCTCCAGAAGTTTCATGCTTCCACAACAGACACCACCTGTCACATGGGGCTCCCTTATGGGAGCCCTTATATCGACACGCTCTCTCCCTGAAAGGGGGAGATAGGAGGCATAATTGCGTCTTAATCTGTAATTTACTGCTATGTCCCAGTTAATGTTTAGCTGCAGCTGTCCCAGAAGCAAACCTTTGGTTAAAATGTAATAGATGCTCATTTTGTATTCTCTCTCTTGTTTGACGTTGAACTCTGGGTTCTGATCAATAGGAGTTGTCCCCCCCCCCCCCCCCGCCCCATGCTCAACACACTTACTTGGAAAGCAATCATTTGTTTTTCTTAACATTCCTGAGCACCACCAAGTTGATTCTTTTTGATACCGTATTTGGTGAGTTCCTGGAATCCTTGCAGGCTCTCAGGAAGTACTGAAATCTTCTCTACTCCTAATTGTTGTGTTTCTGTACCTTGGGTCTTCTTCAGTCACAGACCTAAATCTGATAGGAGGGAACTTTGTAAATGAAAACAAGAACAAGAAAGCGACAACAAAATGTGTCCCAGTATCTTGGCAAGCTGAGTTTTTGAAGCCAGTCTGCTTCCTCCCCTCTTCATAGCTTCCTCAAAATGCAAGGTTCCCTCTGCTATGATAATTTATGTACATTTGGAGCTTTGGAACATCAAAAAGACCCAGCCCACCAACCCCTTCCTTTAAAGGAGAATTTTTCCAAAGCAACTTCCCACCATAATGGAGAACCTGTGCTGTGTAATGGTTCCCTCTGAGATCAAAACGTGCTGGCCAGAGAGTTCTTTAAACCAGAAGGGAACAACTCAAAGCAGCTTCCGGAAGCCCCTGAAACTGACCAGATTCGCTAGGACCCTTCCTGCCAGAATAAACAAAAGAACCCAGAGAGAGGCCTTCTCAGCCAGCCGGAAGCTGAGTTGCAGTGAAGACTGCAAAATTAGGCAGTGTTCCTGGAAGAGGTTCAGGCAGAGCCACTTGGAAAGGACTCCTCAATCTGTTGAACAGCCTGCAGGCTGTGCAGTGGGCTCCAGGTTCCCAGCTTTGTGAGCTGTCACATGCCGGAGTGAGCTTTGATGCTACAGCTGTCTTTGAGTCATTTCTAGTCCTGTAAGTAACCCCTCACCAATACTCCCAGAAGAAAACCTGCTACAACTCATTGGTTCACCAAACTGAACTTGGTTGGTATCCTTACTTTATATCCTTATATATTGTGGGGTCCCTGTCTGGGGTGAGTATACCTGTGTGTTGCCTCTTCCCAGGATAAGTTTTGTCACACACTGTTTGGTTCTTCTGTATATGAATTGTAGCTTGTATGACCAAGGACTAGGTCAATCATAGGTTGTATTTCATCCTCTAATCTACATTTGATTCGTGTTTACCACTACCGTGTGGACAGAGCAGCCTTTGATGGGGAGCTGGGCATTTGCCATGGGGAATCTCAGGATCTGTGGAAGTTCTGGCTGCCAAGGCAGGGTTTGAAAATGCAGGGAGGGGTCTGTTTAACCAGAGAAGGCACAGCTCATGTTATCTAATATGTGCCTTCGTTCAGCTTTCTTAGATGAGTTTTCCAGAACATTCATGGGAAATCAGGGTTATCCCAGCACTCTGCGACTTCCTCACTGGAACTCCAGTCCATGAAGACACTGTCGGAATCAGGTAGGGCAGCAGAATCCTGGGGTACGGGAAGATCTTGTACCTGGGTGTCCTCGTGAATCATCGGATGTTAATCACCTAGTGAATGGGGGATTGGTTTAAATGACTTTTACCTAGTTTGAGATTTGGTCTAAGGATCTTTCCTAATCCTATTCTCACTTGTGAACTTAAAACAACTCCATAAATTAATATTTGTCCCTAATACTGAAATATATGAACGGGGGCATTATGCAAGCATTACAAAGTTGAATGTGCTTGCAATTTCACAGTGTGTACGTGATTGGAGATACTAGGGTTACAATCTCAAATACATATATGCATACTTACATATATACATATACACATATATTTCATACACACTCACATATACATACACACACACACACATATATTTCAGGAACCTTGTTCGGAGTTGAGCGTTCTCATTCTCTTACTAAACCCGCCGGCTAGTTTTCTCTGGGAGTCTGACTCCTGCCTCCCTGAGAGCACTTTGCCTTTCTTTCGTTGGCGTGCAGGCACACCCTATCGATCCCCCACAGAACTGTAAAGGAGTTTGCTGTTGTTGTTTAGTATTGCTGTTTTCAAATTTGTAACCCGTGACTTCCGGTGCCTTAATTAGGCATCTACACATTCCATTATGGTGGCAAGAGCTGCTAATTTGAGCATGAAAGTCGTGATGGAAAAGCAGGAGCCAGGGAGCTGACCTTCTGCTACTGAGGCTACTCCAGGGTGGGTTATTTCACACCACCGTAGTCGTTAGTTCTCACTCTCCTCCTTCATATCTACTCCTACACAGTTTACTGACCTGCCAATCACTCCTTAGTATTGGGTGAGCGCACTGACCGGGAAGGGGCTTGGAACAGGCTGGCTTTCTGCAAGAATCAGGAAAGCTTATACAGAGGCAACCTCTTTTTCAGTTACCTATTCTATACTATGATTCTATTTTGTTTCTAAATTGACAAAAAATGAATACATTTTTCATACACATTCTTAAATTCAAATAGCATGAAAAGATAATTAATAAAAATGTCACACCCACACACCCACACATTTTGCCCATTGCTGTAAGTTGCTGGAACCATTCCACAGTTATCAAGAGTGGAAAGTAAAGGCATTGCCGATGTTTTCCCCCAGCTTCCCCCCTCCAGCGCTTTCCCTCTCCTCCGCACACAGCAGTAATGGGCTTGAAAACCATTAGGGGGCAGCTGTGACCAAAAAAGAAAACCTCAAGGAAAGGGAAGGAATGCTAAGAACAGAAATCAGCTACAGAGGAAAGGAAAAAAGGAGAGAATTAACGGAAGTATCACAAAACCAAAGGAAACAGGAGGAAGTGTGTGCATGTGAGTGTGTGTGTGTTGTGTGTACATATGTGTGGTGTGTGCATGATGGGTGTGTGCGGTGTGTGTGTGTGTGGTGTGTGTGCGGTGGGTATATGTGTGTGTGTGGTGGTAAAACAAATCTGTGCAACCTGAATCAGTTTACTGTTAGCAGAAAGCAGGGCCTCATCTCTTTCTGAATCTGACGGCATTTGCTAAACCTTACATTCTTAGAACTTCTAAGCATCTTCTGTCCTTTTGGGTTTGTGATGTGG